>NC_143453.1:5125000-5450000 GCF_987193195.1 Phasianus colchicus
TACACATTTGGGTAGAGTCTAGAATTGCAGATGATAACCAGATTTCCACAGAACTACTTCTTGTCTTACTCCTAATGCATCCTTTTCATTGATATCTTAGTCCCTCTCCATCACCAAACTGGTTATTATGGATAGTGCTACATTGTAGATAAAGAAACTTCTATGCAATTCACTCCATAAGAATTTAATCAAGCACAATCCCATATATGCATTCAATGCTGCAGTCTCAGCAAGTCCCTTGGCTTGCTGCACCCATAAGTTGCAAAATGATTAGCTTTCCCCCAGCGTAAGAGGAACACACATAAACCCAAAATCTTCATAACTAGGTACTCTGAGCAGAGACCAATTCTTAACGTGCACTGGATTTGCTGTTTCTGTGGATCATCCCAAGATTTTGACATACCAGTAACTTCTGAAAACAAACAGAGAAGTTTTACCCTTGTTTTGGCCTTCATAAATACATGGCTCTCCATATCTTTGCTGGACTTATTGTGGGCAACACCAGCCTTCCTCATTGCTTCATCACTGGAAAAGAAAAATAGAAGAAATGAGGCTGAGCATTAACTCAGGACATTAAAAATATATATATTTCCTGTAGTTAGAAAGGTCTGTACAATAGCTTTTTACCCTCTTCTAAAAATAAGGTAGAAAAATTAGAAGATTGGTAGAATATCTCTGCCTTCAGGCAATGAGCAGTCACAAGGAGTTGGAGCATTGATCAGGACAGAGAAGGGAAGATGTGCACAGAAGGGAGGGGACAATCAGCATGACAGCAGCGGATGAAGCAGTAAGATGAGAAGGCCTTATTGATGGAAATTGGTCATAAAAAGCTTCCCCCCCAACCTTACAGTTCTCTACTATCCAGAATCACACAGCCATCAAACCTCTAGTAAACTGGACCTAGGTCTGCCGTTTGGATGGGAAATTAAAAGCATAAGATGAAAAGGAAATAAATCCCACACACAAATGTTCTCTGCTATGATAGAGAACAATAGGCATTCTCAGTATATAAAAAAGAAGCAAGTAATTCCACTGCAAAAAAATGCACCGAGATAAACAAGTCCTAAAATCAGGAGTTCAGACAGGCAAACAGCCCTCCCTATTCAAATCCTACAGACGTATTTGTTTTTGGAAATGTCTCATTCACTGTAAAACCTGTTCTGTTTTAAAGCAGCCTAGTAGCTACAGTCTATATTCCACAAACAAGTTACCAGGAAACACTTTCACCTTGTAATTAATAGCTTAGCAACCTATTTCTCAGTACCTGCTCCTGCATGAGCAACTATCCTACACTAAATGCAAGGTATGGAAAACTTCAGTCAACCTGAAATAGATTACTGTTTTCTTCCCCCTGAATTTTGACCGCATTCCTTGCAGCAGGGCTGGTGTTTGTATGAGCAGTGGCCTAGCTCAGCTTCCTGAAATAACTCAGTAAACCCTTCACACAAGTGAGCAGAACAGATGCAACAGCCTTAAAATGCAGGAGCTTCAGTTGCCAAAACTCACACCCTTACCAATGCAGAGCAGCAGGCTAGCAGTGTGTAGATATTTCCTTGCAAGACACAGCAGATTAGTCAGTAAAGCATAGCTACCTGCATAAGCCTTCCTCATGGTAACTTGCTCATGTGTTCTGATAGACACTACAAAATGCTCTTTATACATAAAGGTTATTTCAAATGAAGCAGACTCTGAGCATAAAGCATAGTAATTATTGTTTCATGGGCAAGCAAGCCTTAAAATGAACAACTTATAAAGGGACTCTGCTGCAGTGGAAGAAAATGCATCCAGTTCTTCATTTATGCCTTCCTTCTTCCAGTAGTTTCTCTTTCAGAAAGGCTTCCTTCCTCTAAGTCCACACTATGCTCTGATTCATCATGAACTTGTTAGTCTCATTATAAAACATCTCTTATTTTGAGAGCACCAAGAACTGAGCAGGCAGAAAGACAAGGTTATGCAAATGCAAGTAAAGAAAGTAACACACAGATAAATGGCCACACAAAGACAGTGACCAATGTGGTGTTAGGATCATAAAAAAAAAAAATAAATCCACAATAAACAACTTACCTACTCTTACATGTATATCTATCTAGCATTTATTTTTTGCATTCTAGAGCATTACAAAGGGCACACCATTGGCTCACAGCCAGCCTGCTGTCCAGCAAGACACCCAGGTTCTTCTCTTAGAGCTCATTTGTAGCAGTTCAGCCCCTAACCTGAACTGATGCATGCAGTTATTCCTTCTCAGTTTCCCAAACATCTGGGGTCAGCATCAGCCACGAACAATGCTGCTTTTGGCTATAGAGGAGACAGCAAAAGACTACCCAGACTCTGCACAGATTTACTTCTAGCTTTATCCTTCTTCCCAGTATTATAGTGAGGAAAATCACCTTCCTGGTGCACACAGAATCAACCCCTTCATCGCTTCAAAGACTCCACAAGCCTCCACTGCCAGGTTATGCCAACACAGTTGTGTGGCTGTGTAATCAGCAGTACTAAAGAAGAACCCAGCTGAGTGCTGAGGCATTCCTGGATCCAACAAGAGTCCTTTGCGACTGCTTGGGCCTGCAGTCACACAACAAGCTAATATTGGATGGGGCTACTTAAGTCAAATGCAATGTTCTCTCAAGTGATGACAACCAAATGATACACATTGATCACAGGTACATTCACTAAGATACCAACTGCACACAGCATCCCTGAAATTTCTCTTCATGTAATGTCATTCTAAATACCTATCTGTATCTACCTATATGTATCTTAACATTCAGAGTTGGAAGGGAGATCCAGGCGAAATAACAATAAATCAAGACTTCCACATTCAGCAGCTATAATGAGCTACTCAAAACAAAGTGTGCAAATCCTTCCATGCTTTTAAGATCAAGCTGACAAATACCTATCACTTACATTTGCACAATGAACTCGAAGACATACATACACAAAAACATGTTATGAACAACCTTCTCACAAGCTCAGAAAACTTTCAGATGACTAATTTCTTCCAAATACTACATAAGCTTCACTGGAAGCTTATGGAAGAAAACAAGAACTTGCTACACATAGAGTTCAAGTCGTCTTAGGCAATATATTGCTTCTATTTCTCATTCAATAAACCTAGCTATTATAAACTCTACTCCTGGGTAGCTTTGCTTTAAGTACCAACATGAAATTTATTTTCAGATATCTAACACATAGTAATACACTTTAAAAATTAAAAAACACAACCAAACCTGTAATCGCTGCACCCAGTAACAAATTTGCTTGCTCTTAAAATGAGCTAGTGAATGAAAACATAAGAAGTATTACTACAAAGCAGGGTGAAGTGCAAGGAAGATACGCTGCTTGCAGAACACAGCCTTTGGGGGAAAAAAAGAATGCATCAATACATTTATAACAAAAAGTACACAGATCATAAAAGAGAAGTCTGTGTGCATATGCAAGTGTTTAAGCAAACAGAAGAAATCTTAATTCTACTTTCTCCACCACTGTCCTATTCAATCTCTGTCTCTTACTGTATGCTTCCCATTCAAACATTTATCACTGCTGCTTACTGCTCACAGAAAAACAGTCGCAATTTGCAAAGCAAACACACAGACAACAAATGCTCATTGCATTAAGGTATGTATCAGCTGATTTGTATTCATTTCCTCTAAGTTGCAGGGCATTGCAAGGCAGTTCTGTTTGCTTGTGTTGATGAAGAAGTACAAAAGAAGAGGAAAACACAACAGATTCACCTGACATGATAAATTATCTTGCACAAAGTTTAGACAGTAAAACATCAGCTCTAAACACCAAAAAAGCTTCAACAAACAGACATCATATCTGTCATGAATACCATAAAATTAACTCTGAAACATCAGTCAGGAAAGCCCTGCCTTCAAAAAGCACAAAGCACGCTCAAAGTTCTTCAAGCATTCATAAACAGGGATTTGAAAAACGCATTCAGTTCTATGATAACCAGCTTTCGTAAGGTAAAAGAACCTTCTCTGTAATAGGAAAAGCAGGTTGCAGCAAAGTAATTCAAGTAAAGAGATTGCTTTTGGACAACCAAAAAGGCTGAACTTTATTTCTTTTAAGCAACCTTTTATACATCAGGCAGATACCAACGAACACACTTGTCTAGAACAGCAACCTCCATACCAAATAACCAACAAATTCAGTCGCTGGCGTTTTCATTTCGTTTTTGCTGTTTACAAGTCAGATGCAAAGCAACGACGGTGGTTGTCATAGAACAGAGCACGTCAGATCGGGCAGCACTAAGCATCGCAAAGTGGAAACCCTAAAACAGAGGATCCCCAGCAGACCAAGCAGCCGCTATGCCCGGGGAAGGCAAAAAGGACCGGGGATCGGAGAAGCGAAGCCAAACAAGAGCCGGCTCCCCCCGCACGAGCTCTGAGCAGAAGCCGGTGCTGAAGGCCCCACGCAGGGGTAGCAAGAACCACGGACAGAGCCAGAGACCCGCGAAGGACCCGCGGAGAGCGGAGACGGACGAGCCGCGGCCATCCGAGCACGGGCAGCCCCGGGGCAGCGGGAGGCGCCGGAGCCGTTCCGGCAGCGGCCGAGGCGCGGCCCAGCCAACACCCGGGCCGGGGCGCGCACTCACATCTGGCTGACGAGCTTCTGCCGGAAGTTGGTGCTGCGCCAGTCGGTCTCGGGCCCGGTCACGTCCATCCCCGCCGCCGCGCTCCCCGCCCGCTACCGGCCTTCACCACCACCACCCCAGCGCCGCGCTCCTCGCCGCCGCTCCCCCACACGGCAGCCCGGAAGTCCCGCGCCGCCACTTCCGGCGCGCTGAAGGCCGGAGGGAAATGAAGTCCGGGCGTTAGCTCTAGAGAACCTCGCGAGAACTGTAGCTCGGCACGGCGCGGGGCGCGCCGGGATTTGTAGTCCCGTTCCACGCAACCCGTCTGCGGGAGCGGCCCGGCCGGCCCCGCTCAGCGCACAGCCGCACTGCGCAGGCGACGGGCCCGAGTGCCGCTGCCCGGGGACGCCGCCGTGCCGGCAGGTGTCCGGGTCTCGCGCGCCACGCCCGGCTCCAGCCGCCGTCCGTCCCTCCCCCGGCGGGCGGGCGCGTCAGGCGGGGGCGCCGCGGTTCCGGGGCGCATGAAGGCGGAAGCCGCAGGCGGAGGCCGCCGCCGCCGCTCTCGGTAGGTGGTGGGGCGGCGGGGTTGGGGGCGGCGCCGGGCTGAGCTGACTCCGAAGGAAGGGGCGCGGGGGGGCCGGGCGCGGGCTGTGGGGCCGCCTCGTCCCGGCCCCGCGGGGTGCGTGGGGTGAGCGAGCCGGGGCGGTGCGGGGCGCGGGCCCGAAGGCGCTGTCGGCAGGGGAAGGGAAAGCAAAAGCAGAGCTGTGCTTGAACTGTCCTTCACCCCGCTGTCACGCGGCTGGGGGAGAATCAAAGCGCTTCTGTGAGCTCCAGGTAGCACCTCCTGTAGAGAAAACTGCGCGTTCTGTTGTGCTGGTGTTCAAATGTGTGAGTGACAGGGGGAAATAACAACCAAACGACGCAGGTCCTTGCAGGAAAGAAAGAAACAAACACGGTGAGCAGCGCAAATGAATTCCTGTTTAGATGTGTTGGAAGCACCCTCTGCTCTCCACCCGGTCACTTAATTGTATTTGGCACAGAACTAATTACTTCTTTAACGTTTTTTCTTCCGTGTACTTTAGGCAATTAAAAATGCATGATGTGACTGAAGTAGTTCAACAAAGCAGCCTTGCCAGCTCGCCAAGCCTCTCAAGAGTCCCAGAGCACGTACATTGGCTAACTGATCAGCTGTGTTTTGGCATAGTAACTATGCCTGGTTCTGTGGAAGGTTTATAGATCTCTGTAGACGTAGAGCTAAACATTGAGGACCTCACTCCATCCTCAGACTGGAGAAAGCTGAAGCCTTAATGTAGGTTTGAGGATGGGCAGGTACATGCTGTCTAAACATAGCTGTTCCTTTTCCAAACACAACAGCAGCTCTGTTCAAACCAGAAAGTAGAGAGAAAGAAATGATGAAGCCTCTGGAGAAAGCACTGTATTGAGATTGTTATCTCATTGTATGAGATAGCACTGTATTGAATTTGTTTCCCTTACTGCAACTTACCTTTGGTAGTTATTAGGGCCACAAGGCACCTTCCAGAAATACCCATCAGAAGACTTCACAGCTCCATGAATTTGGGCAGGCTACAGGAAAGAGATGATCAGTTTGTGGGTAAGGCAAAATATTCCAGTTAGGCAGCTCATGCTCTTTAGGTTATGCTGCTTGTGGGGAAAAAAAAAATCTTTTAAAATATTTATATGCCTAAATACGAATAGATTTCATGGAAGTTTTGCCATATCTATGTTAAATGAGATGTTTTAGTCTCAGTGTGTCTTAGAAATACATTGTAAAAGGCACGGGGGGAAAAAAAACAAATGTTTGTTTCTGAAAGGAATGAATATCAACATTTGTGAGACAGCATCATTTGCAGAAGCTGTTTCCCAAACTACACCTTTAGGTTTCCTCCCACACTTCAAGTATACTACTAATGCTAGAAACTGAAAATGACTCAGAAATTCAGCTCGGAGGAATGTGCTTGCATGTCTGCATTGGTGACTTAAAGAAGATGGCGTGTGTGGGCCTACCAAAATTGTAACTCCCATCACTGAGTGCTCAGAACTAAAACTGAGATGCCACGTGGTACCAGATGCCACTGTTTCTTTTTGTGAGGACCTTAGACTAAAGTAATTGTTTGGGTTATTTCCCCTACTTGTAGAAGATTCCCTAAGTTAAAAGGTACTTTGGGAAGATATATATTTTTTTCACACAGTTGTGACTGCATGGAGGGATAATTGTGAAATAAGCACTGCTGCACAAAGCTTGTTTTTCTTTCATACCTCCTCTCTTTCAATTTTCTTCAAAAGCCATGCAACTAACTTAACTCTGTCTACACAAAATGGTATACTCACATTCTTACATAGCAAACAAACTCACAAATTCCTATTGCAAATCATGGTATAGTTGGTAAATCATTCCAGTATTTGCACTCCAGTTATGCTGAACAATAGTTTTGCTTTTCAGTTTGCATTGTTTGTGGCATTACATCTGTTTTTCTCAGCTATTTTGGCAGGCACCCAGCTGCCTCCCCACTCTACACGCTCCCTGACTAGTTGATTTATTTGTTTGCATGCCCTCTGCCCTGTTGAATTCTGGTACCTCGCCAGGTTCTGCCTATTCACATTTGCAACCCCTGAGAGTCAGCATAACTAGCATTTTGTTCTAGTATTGTATCTTGCTGTCTCATATCAGGCTGTCAGCTGAAGGCTGGCTTAGATCCTAATTCTTCCTACTCCTTTGGGAGATAGGGAGGTGTGGGAAGCCTTAGGGCATGGCTGTTGCATTCCCTTCGATGCACAGGGTGAGGATGAAAGGGCAAATCCCATAACCTGCAGGAATGGAATTCAGACAGAATAAAAAAGAAAACAAGTCTGATGGTCAAGCACTCAGTTTTCCAAATATCACAAAGGACGAATATTCTGCACTTAACTAGACACAGCTATCAGCATCCCAACCTGATTTTTAAGTTCTCTCTGCTTTGAGCAGGAGACTGGACTAGAGACCTCCCAAGGTTCTCTCCAGCCTGAATTATCCCACAATTCTAAGAAAGTGTTGGACCCCCACCAGGCTTGAACCACCTGTCCATATGGCAGCAAGCTAAACAGCATTAGGATACCCGACACCAGCAAGTTCTAGTTTATTTTGGGCACAGCTGATGCAGAAGAAAATATCATGATCTGCGTAAGATACCTCCTCATATACAGAGATGTAACTGACAGCCAGAAGCAATTTGATATAAAAATGTCTGAGTTTCCATAGAAACTAACTTGGTTACTCCCCCTCCTGTAACCAAGCTCTCAGAACAGCCCACCACCCCCAGCACACACTGGTAAGCATCACTGTGTGACTTGGATGCTAGTCACAGAATCCAGGGTTCTACTGTACCATGCAATATCAATAATAGATTTCAACACACTGAATCATCAACAGTCTGTTTAAAGCATGTGATCACTGCATAGCATATCTCAGCAAAGTGTAAAGGCTGAATATACCTATATTGACATCAGGATGTATTGAGAACGTGCCCAGACCCAGCTGCTGGAAGGTACAGCACAGATTATTTTGTAGGGAAGCAGGACTTTGTTCTCAGTCTCAGGAAGCATATACTGTAACCAGATAAATTGCTACACCTCAGGTTGGTCTTTACTGGAGGAGTACACAAACATCTTGGTGTTACAGTCCCATAGCATATGTTTTTTAGCATACCTTTAATTTTCCTTTTCCCCATTCTAGTTGAGCTACCCCACTGCTGTACCCTGTGTTCTTAAACAGATGAAGTTTTTCAGTGAGCACAAGAGCAAACCAGCATCCCAGTCTCTCACCATTTTGCTATTTGACTGATCAAGCTACTATGTATTCCATCAACTCTTCCTGTCCCACTGCCAACTTCCCCCCTCATAGGCTACATATCTTTAGTGTAAAGGCAAGTATTGTCATTGATCAGGAAGAGGATTTTGTTAAAACACCAAGCCACAGTTCTTTTTGTACACTGATAAACAGATACTTTAGTTGAATAATTAATTTTTTTTCCATACAAGCGTTCTGCAGAAGCATGCTGTGGTAATGAAGATTGAATACAAGATGATCACAGAGCTATCTAAAATACTTAGCTTCCCATGCACCCACAGCTTGTTTCGAGAGACCACTAATAATAAAATGAACTTTGAACATAGTATAGGAAATACTCATTTCCTTGAGATACTTCCTCTGTCTCTATGGTTGCAGGCACGGTTGCTTTCTCCTGGTTTCTAAATAGAATCCAGGCACATAACACATAAAATTTCAGCCTATTGAATAAGAGCAGTCCTGTTGTGCTAGATAGCTCTGAAGATTTTGAGTTTAGGTTTTTTGGGGGTGATTGTTTTATTCTTTCATCTCCTTGATGTGGAGGAGTGACCAAACAGTACGTGTCTCCCCACATTAGCATTGCCTATAGAAGTGCTCATGCAATTACTGACCTCATATACCTCTTTTCTCTTTATGCACGAGATATTCAGTTGTAATACCCCAGTATTAGTCAGTCCACTAACCAATGCCCCTTGAAAGATAAATACAAGCCAACCTAACTGTAAGACTTTATGCAGCCAGCTAAGAAAGTCCCTAGGCTGATTTTATCTACAGTTTTAAGGTGGTTAGAACAGGACTTGCCTTCCATTGGTTCTGGAGACAGAATCCCACAGCACATGAGAACATGCTTTTTGTCTTTGGTGCTGTTAAAGAATTCATCCTTTCCATCTGAAGGTCAGTCCTGCAATTCTCAGCCCCTGAATCTCACAGTTAACAGCTGCCCAACACTGATAAACTCACACAAGAGGACCAAAAAAAGACAAAATACTAAAATTCTAGGAACATTACTCAGTCACAGACTGAATTTCTCAGTAAGAGAAGTAGAATAGAAATGCCACAAGAACATTCTGCTATCAAGAAGCTGATGCTAGAGAGGCCCACAACAGAAGAGACTCAGCTGTATGACTCAAGGGATTGTAATGGCAAGCAAAGGCCTGCTTACAGCTCCTTCACTGACAAGGGTGGATATGCTAGCCTATGAAAATGGTGTCTCCAGGCTTACAAGATAACAAAGTTCACGTATGGTCAGATGAAAAAATAGTAAATAGAAGGTTTTCTGTAGCATGCAGGAAATTGAACAAGTCTCTTCTGTACTTTCATTCACAGCTGTACCTCCTGTACTACATTTAGCCCTTTTATTCCTCCCTCTAAAGAGAAGACTGAGCAAAATGCAGATTTGAGATGGAGTTAGATAATGTACAGTTACAATAAAGTCCCTTGTTATTTTTAAGATTGACAAATGCTAACAAGGCATAAGAATTCCTAGATATATTAGCAGTGATTCCCTGCATCCAGCTGGTACTCTGCACATGAAATAGCATATTTCCACTGTTGGATTGTCAGATTTTAGGCAGTAACAAAGGCATAAAACACACTAGAGAAAACCTGCAGTTAGACCACATAGTCTGCAAAGCAAGACACTGTTGTGCTAACACTGATACCCCTCTGTAGCAACTTTGTAGTCTATATTTAACACTATAGAGACATACATAACATTATCAGCTAACCAAGAGCACTGCACTTAGTTCAGAAAACCAGAACACCAACCCAATTTTCCCCCACCCTCATTCAAGCAACCGCTTTCCACAACTGTACCCACCCAATCCCAGCTGCCTCTTATACAGCTGAGGGCACTCAGTATATCAGCTAAGTGATTCCTTCTGGTCATCCCCCACTCACTGTTCAATGGGAAGTAGGCAACAATCCATGAAAATTATATAATATATATTAATAATAAGCTACTTCTACAACACGTGCCTTTACTAAAATTTGTTGAGCAGATGCAACGTCCAGTTTAGCTGTAGCACATCACACTTCTTTTCTCCTCTAGTCTCACTTCCACCTACACACACTAAGGCTGCATCAAAGGTCATGCTGTTTTCTCTGTCCAACAAAAGTCTTAGAATTCAGAAAACAGCTCATTTATTACATGTACTTCTGCTTTTTGTTGCAATTATTTCACTCTTTAGAGGCTCACTTTGGTACAACTCCCTAATTTGTTGAAAAGGTACATTTTTTGGAGCATTAACCACATTAAAACACATCAACTCTGTACATGTGGTTTGTTTGAATTTGTTCCTCATTTGGACAGTATCTTAGCCTAATTTGTTTTTGCTGCATTTATTCTTAGTGAATTTCTGATCAACACCTAATAATGCTCACTCCTTTATCTGCCTTTCTTTTAATATTATCTGCCTTGCCTCAATCTATCACTCGTATTTCCCAGGAGCAAATAAAATGATACAGTAATGTTTTGTCTGCTTCAAAGGCAGTCATCTTATTTCTAGGAAAAACATCTACCTGTCATGAAAAAGAATCCATTATTCATCTCTTCAGCTGATGATGGATAGCTTCCCTGCATAATCGACCTGAATGTGCTTCCTAGAAGGCAGTCTCATCAAAGCTGCTCTTCTGAGCTCTTTGCCCTGGTTTTGCTGGCAAAGAGCAGACAACCATTAATATACATTTGCAATTCTTTTCCATCCCACCCAGCAAGCAGTGCACCTAGCTTCCTTTTGATTTGGACAGCAAAAGGTGACTTCCTTCAGGCAGTGCAATAACTGTTTTCATATTTCTTTGTGCCATCCAGACACCTTCTTTCCTCACTGACCATGCACAGAATACCTTGCAGTACTTTGGGAGACTTCTAACGTGGCATTCCTGTCTATGGCTGGTACAATTAGCAGTGGTTTCATCTCTTCATTGGTTGTTTGGATTTGTTGGATTTGTTCTGCTTTTGCTTTTCTGACTGCTGATAACCCCTTGTGTCTGTCCCTCACACCACTAAGCTATTTCCCAGAGCCACTGGAGGAGAGGCTGTTATAACTGTGCCTTAAGCAGCCATGTCAGCTAAGGTATTTCCTTTTGCTAATGTGTTTTTTTGAGTGTCTGCTCTGACAACTACGCATAGTCCATCAGATCTAACTGCTGCAACTTCTCACATTCTTCAAAGACAATAGAAAGAGTGCATTACAGGATGCTAACAGAGGAATCATGAGATTTTGAGTGCTTACCCACAGGCATGAGACAGTGACTTCCAGCTAGCTTTTTACAGGCATTTCCCCATATGCTGTAAGGACCTTCCTATAGTGTCAGTGGCAGCAGTACAAAGATGTATGGGATAGCCCTCTACAGTGCCTACACCAAAGGAAATAGCCCCTCTGCAGAGACCCACAGTGAAGTCAAAAGGAGTTGTACATGCTAGCTTGAAGTCAGCACAATAAAGAAGCTCACTGCAAAGCCTGTAGTTTCAAATGGTATTGTAAAGAATGGAAATGTACTCAGCTAAGGAAAATAAAGCAAAAAACAGGAGAGAATAAAGCTTTCAGATTCTATGGTAAAATATCAAGTGAAAGACCGAAGGTGCAGGTTTGTTTTTTTTTTTTTTTTACAACAAAGTTATTTGAGGATATTAGGCAATGTGGAATTTGGAAAAAATTGTGACAGATCTGCTGTTTGTTAGAGACATCATAGAAATGCAAAGGAAACAAGGGGATTGGCAATAGGTTGGGAAGTGAAAATATGTGTACATCCCCACATGCAACATGCTTTTGGATTGGAAAACCAGGAGTCAAAAAATCATTAGTAATGCCATGTTTTGCCAGTTTGATATGTTGATGTATCCCTGTCTATTTTCAGTATCATTCAGGATAATTTCTCTTGGGTAGAATTGTTTTTGATGGTTCTTCTTTGACTGAAGAGTTTGATTTATTTATTGCGATAGATGTGTCAGAGGACCATTTGTAAGCAAAAGACACAAACCTTTGCTGATTCTGTTGTCTCACAGATTTCATTCTGCTGCAGCTTTTGGCTGAGCATTTCTGCCTGGGATGGCGGAGGATCAGGAGCTGACTCAGCCACACAAAGCTCAACTCGAGTCCTCCCTTCAGCAGCGCACCAGCAACACATACCGCAGTGCGGAGCACTCTCAGGCTTTGCTCAGTGGCTTGGTATCTCTCCGAGACAGCAGCATCCTCTTTGATGTAGTTCTTGTAGTGGAAGAGAAACCTATTGAGGCTCATCGGATACTGTTAGCTGCATCCTGTGACTATTTCAGGTACACTTGCAGTACAGCAGTAACAAGCATGTGAATGAGCGTAAAACAACATTGCAACTTTCAAATCTTCTGTTAGTACACTTCGCACGCTGCTTCCTGATGTAGAATTAGATCCATAAGGTAGAGCTGAATGGGTTTCAGAATGCTACAACTTCATCTCTCTGTTATGTGTCTGTAGAAATAAAGTTCTTGTTAGTGCACTGTGAGCTTACCTCCACTACATTCACAGCCTTGGAGGTGTGTAAAGGGGAGAAGATAACTCACTTTATTTTTGTAAACAAATAAATCTGAAGGCAGTCCAGACAAATCTGGAAGAACTGCTCTAGCTTAAAAAACCTCAAGTTCCTGTTTTTCTCTTCCCTATCCCTAGAGTATCTGCCTTCACCCACTGCCTGTCTGTATGTACTGGGTCTGTATTTAAATCTTCCACTGTGAATTACATCTTTCAAGTGGTCCCCACTGTTTTCCTGCAGAATGAGAGGTATTCCTTTCTTAGGTCCTGAAAGTCTGTGCTTTTTGTATCATTGGCTTAGAAAAGAGGTAATCCCAAAGAAGTGTCTGACTAGGATTTTATCTTTTTGAATATTTTGTTATGTTCTCAGGATAGCATAAGATAAGCAAACTGAATACAGTTTCAAATGCAAATCTTTTTTTTACAGAGGAATGTTTGCAGGAGGACTGAGAGAGATGGAACAAGAAGAAGTTCATATTCATGGCATCTCCTACAACGCAATGTGTAAAATCTTGAATTTCATTTATACTTCTGAGCTGGAACTCAGTGTCAACAGTGTACAGGAAACGTTAGCTGCAGCCTGTCAGCTTCAGGTGAGGTGCTGGGAGGTATGATGAAAAAGAAACAAGAAACAAAAGCAAGAATGAAAGAAACACAAAACATGGCTGGAGGGCTAGGGAGTGAAACAGAGCATGATTCCAATGAGAAGACTTTCTTTGGAATGCAGTAACCATTGGAAGGGCTGGAATAATGAACCAGTGCTTGCATGTCTGATCTGTGCTATGGTTTCATCAGCTACAGAGCATTTTGTCTAAAAGATTATTTTATGAAGCACTCACTTTCACTGATCAGCACATAAAAGCTTCCCTAGAATAGAATATTGCTCACCTATGATAAAGGACAGGGATGCTGCTCAGAAATCATTGTGCTGCTTAAACCTGCCAAGATTTACCCCAGATTGAGTCCACAGGCACGTAACCTTACCTGACCTCATCACTACTACCATTGTTTCTGCACAAAGTGCCTTTTGCTTTCAAGGCAGTTTTTTTCTCTAATTTTCCTTGCAGCTAATTGCTGCATAGGATTTGGTACTAACCTTAAACTTTCCAGGTGCTTTGCTTGGCTACACCCTTAGCACCAGTTTGTTAGTGGAGGGCCTCTTGATCAGTTGTTACTTTGCCAGTTGTCCTGTCAGATACAACTTCAGATAATACACGGAAGACTACACTACATGCTAATGTTCTTCTCAAATGGCTTTCTAGGCTCTTGAGTGATGCAGATATTTTTGTTATAGTTGCAATCTGTGATGCAGTGTGTCTGTAGTGCTCTGAGAGAGCAACTGAAGGAGAGGCTGTTGCCATGTTCTTCATGCCTTTTGTTTCCATGACTGCCTCCCAGGCAGCCTTCATCTCTCATGTTAATGAGGCAGTCTGGCTGTTCAGTATCCTATGTGCCCCAGAAGATGCATTGCTGCTACAGAAGAAGCAAAACTCAAAGGCTTGCAGTATAGTGTGGCTAGATCTGGGTTATATTCATCTATGTATCCATGTTGAGTTGTGATTTTTCTCTGAGGAAAGGTGAACACGGTGATCAGACTGTGAGAAGAGCAATTTTCTTGTCAACAACTTTTTTACAGTTTTTGGAAGCTTCCTGTTCTATGCTTCTGTCATCTGTATCTTGGAACGTAAGGCAAAGGGTGTATGAAATAAAAGGTCTCTCTCTCTTGCAGATTCCAGAAGTCATTAAGTTCTGTTGTGATTTTCTAATGTCCTGGGTAGATGAAGAGAACATCCTGGATGTATACAAACTAGCTGACCATTATGACTTGAGACATTTGAGCGATCAGCTGGACTCCTACATTTTGAAGAACTTTGCAGCTTTCTCAAGGACACAAGCATACCGACAGCTACCCTTGCAGAAGGTCTACTCCCTTCTCAGTAGCAACCGTTTGGAGGTTAACTATGAATTTGAAGTTTATGATGGTGCACTTTTTTATCATTATTCTCCAGAGCAACTGGAGACAGATCAGGTCTCCCTGATGGAGCCCCTTAAGCTACTTGAGACAGTTCGTTTTCCTCTGATGGAACCCCAGATCCTGCAAAGGCTTCATGACAAATTAAGTCCATGTCCTTTAAAAGATACAGTCGCAGATGCACTAATGTACCACAAGAATGAATGTCTTCAGCCAATGCTCCAGAGCTCCCAGACACAGCTGAGATCAGAGTTCCAGTGTGTAGTGGGATTTGGAGGGATGCATTCTACTCCATCCATTGTTCTCAGTGATCAAGCCAAGTATCTGAACCCCCTGTTGGGAGAGTGGAGGCACTTTACAGCTGCACTAGCCCCCAGAATGTCCAACCAGGGGATTGCTGTTCTCAATAATTTTGTATATTTAATTGGCGGAGACAACAATGTAAGTGGTTTTCGAGCAGAGTCAAGGTGTTGGAGGTAAGATAAGGATAATCCTGCTACTATTCTCATTTCCACCCCATTGCCCATCTCTGAGTCAGTAAGCCTTTAGCGCAGCCTGTATGCTTGCTGGCAAAAAAGATAGGAGCCTCTCACTGGAAGAAATCACAAGAAATAAGGAAATTAGCATCATAACAACAGAAAGCTTCCAGCAATGCTTATGGAACAAAGCCAAGGCTGATTGGGTAGTAACAGCTGCTTATGCAGGAGTATTACATGTGCAACCTTCTCTTCTTTGTTGGAGGG
Source organism: Phasianus colchicus (assembly GCF_987193195.1). Lineage (NCBI taxonomy): Eukaryota > Metazoa > Chordata > Aves > Galliformes > Phasianidae > Phasianus > Phasianus colchicus. Next base: position 5,140,647 of record NC_143453.1, read on the forward strand.
AGTGAAGTATTAAATGTGTAGGAAATGGTAATGAACTAGAATTCTCCAGAATCTAGACTGTCTAGATGCTCTTGAAATGAGATTTTCTGAAAGTCCTCTGTGTGTAGTTCTCATCCCTATGCAAAGCCACCAGAAAGGATTTGTAAATAAAATGCTGTTATTAGTTAATTATTGAGAAAATGTATGCACATTAGCAGCATTCCAGGGTTGCCTTCAGTTCTGTGCCAGAAAAAAATGCACTGGAGAAAGGAACAGTTTTAGATCTTGAGGCCCATTACATTGCAAAAACAGATATAAACCCTTTTGATTTTATAATGAAATCATCTTATCTTTACTAGTTTTAGTGGAATTGCCCTGATTTCATGCCACGCACATCTTCACTTCACCATCAGCTGTCACTGTAACTACAATTTCCAGATTAGATAGCCACTTATATTTGAAAATTAACCATGAGCCTTACTTGAAGCAGCACATTTGTTGGAAAGAAAGAATCAAAGAAGCCACAAAATGCTTATGCACCCTTTGATGTCTTGAAGATCCAGATTCAGTCTGTGCTACTGTTAGAATGTTTTACCTTGTAGAATGGCTTTATGCTAACAGAGATTTTGATACATAATCTGAAGGCACGTATAATACAATAGAAAACCTAGGCTTTTATAGCATGATTGTATCAGCTGAAATACATCTTCTAAAAATAAACAAAAAGAACTTTGCTAATAATAAAAAGCTGACAGGGCTGTATTTCACTCCACTTACAGCTGAATTTAATTTCAACCAAAGACAGTACAGTAACCCCATGTGTGGTGCTGTCTTGTATTCCAGCAGTGATTCTGTGGATGTATGAATCACTTTCTTTGATCCCATTCTTTTACAAGGTATGACCCACGACACAACAAATGGTTCCAGATCCAGTCCTTACAGCAGGAGCATGCTGACCTCAGTGTTTGTGTTGTGGACAATTATATATATGCCGTCGCAGGCCGAGATTACCATGAAGACCTGAGAGAAGTGGAGAGGTATGACCCTAAAAGCAACACTTGGGAATATGTGACACCTCTAAAGAAGGAGGTAAGGAGTGCATTAGCCACACACACTGATAGAGTTCCCCAGTTCCTAATTTCATCTTTTTAGGTGCTTTTCTCATGCATAGATTTCATTTTGCTGATACTTGCATGGGAAGCAGTAGCATCTGCATTTGAGATAAACATACCAGTAAAGACTAATAATAACGTATAACTTTAATTTTGAGGTTTAATGCTTATTTTTCTTGTTTTCTTCCTGTTTTCCCCTGCACCTCTGTTGTATTAATCCTTAAAATTATTTCAAATTGAACATGTAAGTCAAGGAACTTCCCATTCCTCCTGGGATAGGTAAACCATGAATAGTACAAGCTTCTTATCTACAGTCCTAATAAGCATGCTTTATTCCCAATTAGAAGAAATCATCAAATACTAGGAAGATACCATAGGATCACAGAATGGCTCAGGTTTGAGGGATCTTAAAGATCATCTAGTTCCAACACCTCCTGCCGTGGGCAGGCTTGCCAACTACTAAATCAGGCACTAGATCAGATACTAGATCAGGTTGCCCAACCCCTATCCAGCCTCCAGGGATGGAGCATCCACAGCTTCTCTGGGCAGCCTGATCCAGTGCCTCACCACCCTCTGAGTGAGGGTACATCAGTTTCTGTATACTATTTAGTTCACGGACTTCCAAGTAGGCAAGGGAGAAAAGTAATTATATGGATGAGTTTCTAATAAAGAAATAGTAAGAAAGAACAACCCATGGGAGTTCTGGAAGTTTTGGAAATTCTGGGGTAATTTAGAAATTCACACTTTCAACATAATCACCTTGAAAGGAGTTGTCTATAAAAAAATAGAAGATCCTTCCAGATGTTAATATCTGCATAATTCATGAAGAATGTCACTTCTTTAATGTCTATTCCATACTTTGAAGCTGGGAGAAATACATAAACACAGACGTCAAACTCTTGCTTTCCCACGTGGCGATGCAGGTATATGCACATGCTGGAGCAGCACTGGATGGGAAGATGTATATTACCTGTGGGAGGAGAGGAGAAGATTATTTGAAGGAGCTGCAATGTTATGATCCAAAGACTGACCGCTGGGAAGTTTTAGCAGATGGTCCAGAGAGACGTGCTTGGCATGGGATGGCTGCACTGCTGGGAAAGCTCTATGTAATTGGAGGAAGCAACAATGACTCTGGCTACAGAAGGGATGTTCACCAGGTGAGAGCATATCATACCTACATCTTGGAAGAGTCTGTTTCTTACAGATGCTTGCACACTGATGTCTTTCTCCTCCTAAGTACACATGTAAAACTCTCTAGCATCAGCTCTCTTCCACTTCATTGCAGAACTTGCCATGATTTATTTGCTGCTGCCTTGAATGCACTAAGCATTAAAGCTGTAGCATTTGAGATTCATGTAAATTTTAAAATATTTTTGCTGAATGACATTCACTCCCATGCAGATAGCCCATTAAGTAGCACATCAACTGAGTTTCCTTTAATTGCCTTCTCATATGCATTTCTTCCTAAGTTAAGAACTTTGGAATTAGCATTGTACAGTCACAGGACAGGATTTGTTAAGGATACGTTGGAAAGCACAATGAATAGATTGGATGGCAATTTTATAAATAAAATATACAGTACCTGATGGGCAGTGATGACTGGAGAATTTTCTTGTGTCTCATTCTGACTTCTGTAACTGCTAAAGATATATAAAAGAAAAAAAATTGTTTTTTTTAAAAGCCAAAGCCAATGAAGATAGCAAAATTCAAGCTAAAGTTTATTTGAGTTACAAAAAGATGCTTACAAATAAATGGAGTTAGTAAAGTAGGTACCTACTGAAATCTAAAACTTTCCAGCATGTGGTGCCAAGATGGTTTAGCAGGTTTGTCATGTTTATGTGATACAGCACATTTTTTCCTAATGCAAACAGGTGCGCTGTGTCTGAGCTTATATTAACATGTCCTCATCTCACACTTCTGTATCTGTTTGTTTGAATGACATACAGCTGTTAGCACAACAGCTGGGTCAGATGTTGTGATTGAGTTATATGGCAAATATGCACTGGGTTTTTCACTGAGCACTGTACTTCTCCTGCATGGGATACATGCTCTCCATTATCAATACCCCATCAAAGGACTGATGGTATGGTGTGGCTACATAATTAGTTTGCCATACAGCCAGGTTCTGTCACTGAGATCCAAATTCAATTTTGGCTAATCTATTTTGTACCTTTTACAGGTTGCCTGCTACAGGCCAAGCACTGATCAGTGGACAAATGTATGTCCACTTCCTGCAGGACATGGAGAGCCAGGTATTGCTGTCTTAGACAACAGGATCTATGTCCTGGGAGGCAGATCCCACAACAGAGGAATCCGCATGGACTACGTCCACATTTATGATGCAGAGAGAGACTGTTGGGAGGATGGACCCCAGTTGGAGGATGATATTTCTGGGATGGCTGCCTGTGTCCTTACCTTGCCCAGGGCTATTTTAATGGAAACAGAGAAATGGTTCTCAGAATGGCATGCAGACCGCATGAAGTATCACCTTGACCTTCCATCAGAAGTTATGAGCGTATCAGACTGGGAGGAATTTGACAATTCAAGTGAAGATTAAAAAATTTAATATTTATTTTTTGCCAGTAGTTGAGGAAATTAAGTCTTGAAAGAAAAAAAAAAAAAAAAAAACACAAAGATTTTATATGTCTTTCTTATATCCATAAATATGTATTTCAAAGTTTGAAAAATAAGCGTTCTGCACAAAATGACATTTGCTGTTATTATCTGCTCATCTGCAAGTGTTTTGCACAAAATGCCACTACCAGTCAGTATCTGCTCACCTGCCAGAAAGCAGAATTTTTGAAGTAACCACAGAACTGCCATTTTCCCCCAGATAATGTAGAGAGGTTCTCTTCCTTTGAAGGAGGCTTCTCTCAACTTTCAGCATGGACAGGAAAAAAAAAAAAAAAAAGGCACAGAAAGCTCAGCTTGACTGGCTTCTTTCCTTCCAGCTTTTAGTGTGAAATAGCTTTTTGAGTTTAGGGAGATTTTTTTTTGTCTGGTAATAAAACCTTCTAGCAAGCCTAACGTAGGAAGGTAAGAACTAGCATCTCCCTCCTGTGCCAGGAGTCAGACAGCTCGATCATTTCTAGCCAGACTGAACATACAGAAGCAGGAACAGTAGCAAGAAATCTGAACCTTCATCTCATCTGGGCATGCAGCCATCCTCATAGCTGGGTTTGAGTCTGTGAACTGACACCCACTCCTGAATTTCTGTACTACAGGTGCTGACAATGCAGCAGAAAGATTTCTAGAAACAGCTCTTTGTACAGAATATGGCAATCTCATCATTCAACTGTCAGATACATTTGTTCACAAGCATAAATTAATTAATAAATCTTTGTCAGAACTTTTTTTTTTTTCTTTTCAACTACTGTCACAGTTTTATTAACCATGATGTGGAATCTGAAAGATGGAGAGTTTAATTAGATCCCATGTTACTACATTATTATCAGTGAAGATACACCAGGTTGGGGAATGGGCCGATTTTTTATTCACTCTTTTAATACACACTTTACAAAAGGATAAAGAGAGAAGAAATGGGCTTGCCTCAGATGAGGAAAGTAAGTAATAAGCAAATAACAAGCAGTAGTGAAGAAGCCACTCATCCAAGACCCTATGGTAGCTGAACTAATGACAGGAAAGTAACAGAATCACCACAGCTCAATAAGATAAGACATAGAAAAGCCTTTGCTTAAGAAGCTTACATGATTCACTTCTGACTGCCGTGTTGCTTGACATTAGTTTAGAAGCTGATTTAAAGTCCAAACCATTATGATACGTGGACATTATGGGTTCCTTCCCTCCTGGAGGGGCAGGGACTAATGGGTAACACATGAAAATCGTGAGCCAAAAGCCTTCAAAACTTCTAGCAGTAGCAGGAGGAAGAGTGAAACCAAAGTGATGCTCAATAATCATCACATGACAAATAATCATTGGCCTGCTACTTCAGAGAAATGTTCTTCCATCACTTGGCTTCAAAATGGATTTCATTGACTCCACACGAGTACAGTGGGCTTCTGGAAAAGGTTTAGAAGTATTTGAACTACTTTTTTTTTTCAGCTGGGGAGTCAGATTGTTTTTCTTCAGCATTGTCAGTTTTTACCTCAATTTTGGACCCTTTGCCAATTGACAAATAAAGCAGAAGACCTGACAAAGCATATAGGACACGTATAGGAAACCCTATACGTCAGATTCCTCAGAAAATCCATTTTGATAATAAACTCTGACTGTTGCACTGCAATACAGGAGCCTGAGGTGTATTCGTCTTTAGCCCACAGAGCTATTTTGAATGTGTAAGAATTCAGTGCAGCTCTCACATGTAATGACAAATCTCTCTGATGCTGACATCACAAAAACAGTCCTTCCAGACTGCAGGCATTGCAGTGGCAAGCTGTTGTGTCTGCACACTGACCAAGTGATTCCACACTCCTAGTGATCCAAGCCATGTTCTAGATCCAGATGTTCCAACTAACCCTGGCACTTAGCACACACCTACCTGCACTGCTTGCAGCATGTTTCACATTTTAACTAGCATGTCTTAACAGACCAGTGATAAGCAGTGTATTTCAAGGGAAAATGGTTTTTAGCCTCTTTCATGATCATTAAAAATGGGATCGTTTTTTGTCTGGCTTATTTTCCTTTTCCTATGTACTCCACTAGAGGGCATTACTTACTATTTTAAATAAACTAGGCTTAAATTATGTAGGGGAATGCAAGATGTAATTATTAAGCTAAAGAAACATCATGAGGAAACTCACAATTCTATTTTCCCCAGCCTTTTCCTATCACTCCTCCAGAGTTTGGATACTGATCTTTCATAGTCAGGAGATCCATTTTTCTACTTCATCAGCATATGCAATTTAGTGACTGCATTATTTATTAAATGTTGCAGTTGGATGCTGTGCAAAGCAAATCAGTACACAACTGAGAATGCAGTTATGAGGAAACAGCCTGGCCTTAAAACACATTACATACCTTAGGAATGTTGCATTATTTTTTTCTATTTTTCTTTTTTAAGCTGCCAGTGTCATACATTCACATTACATGAACCAATTCTATGAGCAGGTCTTCTGTATACTGATTTGGTAAAAATCAATCTTCATTTGCTTTCACTCCCAAAATTTCATCTGAGCACAATATGACAGTTAAAAGTTACCATATGCACTATCTTAATTGCATGCATTTTGAGTGAAAAAACAAGCACATTTATTTTAGGTCAAATCATCCTAATCATTTAGCATGCTCTGCTCCAGCACTCCCTTTTTCAAGCCAACACACAGGCTAACAATAATCAAATCTCTTGCACTTCAGTGCAAATTTGCACTAAAATCTAAATCATATGAAAAACTTTGTTCTTGCTCAGTGCAGTTACCCACACAAAGAAACTGCAGGAGAGATTACTGATATGCTGAGGTGTGATTATTATCGACCTATTAAGGCTGAAACTTCAGGAACTTCATTAGCACACCTAAACTTTGTGTTATCTCAAGGAAAACATGCTCTCATGGGGGTTTTAGGCTGATTCTGGTTTTTGATATTTTTTTTCTTTTTCATTAAAAAATTCTCTAGTCTCCTAGATATGTCAGTCTTGTACCTTGCAGTAAGAAGCATCACAGTGTAGCGCAAGGCACTGCAGACAGATGAGTGATGAACTAAGAAAACTTGACATTACTTCTGGTCTGTGTGATCTGAGCCAAACAGCTCTTCCAGAACAGTGTGAGCGCAATTCTAAAGCTTTAACAGCCGATGCACTAGGAAGTCCAGAAGAATAACAACTTTGTTTCTTAATAATCTATTTTCCTCTTTCCTGCCAGCCAAAGGTAAAGCTATAGAGGCATATTTGCTAGATTAGTAATTAGTGGACTTATATCCTGAAGTATTTTAGGCTTCCTTATTTGCACAAGTGATTGTAATCGCTTCAGGTTTTGTTTCTAAGTGCTTTCACTCCTGTATTTCTTTTCCAGCTGTCTAGCTCCAAATCCAACATATCCTTTCCCACTTCCTCCTCATTTCAATTAGGATTGTTAATTTTGTCTTGGAAGCGTACCCAGTTCTTGATTTGAAAGAAATAAGGATTCTCATTCTAAATCTTTGATACAAGGTTACTCCTCCTTACCCAGGAATGAGCCACACACACAATTTATTTGGCATTCAGTGCTACTGATGGGGGCTTTTGCAAAAAGCAGCAGCAGCTGGGCATGGGGTAAGAGGGACAGCACTTACTCGAGGCAATATTCTGCCAGCTGAGTTTGTATTTTATCAGCAGCTGATGCACTTCAAGAGATCCCTATTTCATCAGTTGTGCTGCAGCAAATATTTGGCAGGATATTCCGAGGACAAAAGCTGCCAATTCATAACACAAAGAGCATAAGCTCATTCATATATAATAAAAAGGTAAAGTGGCACCATTAAACAGCACTAAAAATCCATACATCTCTCCACTCTTCATGAGACAGACTAGGAAGCTGCTGCCCTGTCTTACCTGATAATGGTAACGAGCTTGAATATATCACCTTATATTTCTCTTAATCTAAGTAGAAGATGGGGTGTTTTACCTAGCTGATCTCACCTAATTCAACCACAGTTATTGAAACTGAAAGGGGAATGACCTGAAGGATGCACACAGCCCGCACAAGCACAAGTCAGAACAGATAATTATGGCAGTTCCTTCCAAACAGAAAGCCTTTCTGTGCTTAGTGTCTTTTTCAGGAAGAGAAGGTGGTTGTGCCAGTTCCTCAGTCATTACTCGAGCCCTCTGTAGCACTGCACTGAAACTGGTTTATAATCAAGTGCTATTTATTCCTGACATGTTTCAACTCTTTAGAGATAGTTGTGCTATTTACATGAAATGGAGGCAAGATAATTACATATTTGACTTACACTTGATTTTTATCATACTATAACAATAATTATAATTCAATAAAATGCAGCATGAATTTTTATTTCCTTTTTATATACTACGTATTACCGATTCTGCTGCTAGCTTGTGGCTCTTGTAATTATTTTTAAACATTATTCGGCTTGTTATTTCAAGTACTGTCTTGTAGTTTGGCCACAGCTACAAAGAAAATGATTCAAACCCGTTCAAATGACAAAGAGAAGCATAACAACCTTCATAACCTATTGTAACTTATTTACCTGTGCTTAAAAATGACTCTCATTGGCAGAGAAAAGTAGTTCAACCAGAAGGAATGGATCAATGATACATCTGTTAGGTAAGTTTCCCTAAAACAAGTTTGCATGGATGTGAATTTTCAGATGGAACCATTCATCTCTGGCCCTATTGTTTTACTTGTGTTGCTCTGCCTGATTAAACAGCTGTTGTTTTCCACCCAGGGGATGGTTGTACTTAGCAGCTGGTGAAGCGATACCTGCACATGTATTCAGGGCCTAGCTTAAGACCCTTCTGTATTAGTGATGTCACAAGATTTTCCTGAATATTTTTTGCTAGAACATAAGAATCTGAGGTAGGGGAAGCTTCCATTTTTGTTATCTGAACAAAATGTCTGGAGAGAGATAGCCTGCACCAATCCAAACACCTCAGCTGGCACTGGCTGCCAACATAGGAAATAAAGTGAAAAGAAAACCGACCATGCTGTGAGCGAGCTTTTGGAATAAACAGAGTGTGAAGGGAAGATGGCAAAGCTGGAGTTCAGCCTGCACAGCAGCCGGGCGGGTTGCGACAGTCACCTCCAATCTGCTTCTCCATTTGAGAGTCACTTACTTCACTCGGCTCTGTTTCACGCTGACAGCCTCAAAAGCAAAACAAGAAGAGAAACGAAATCAAGCGAAATCACAGAGCTGACCTAAAAATCAGTGTTTGTGAAGGTCTGTAGCAGGAATTAGTGCTGTTTACTTTGCCGTGTCCTTACCTAGGGCAGCTGAGCTGATACCGCTGAGAGCTGCCTGAAATCAGCCCTGCTGCCAGGGCTCGTGCTGCTCCTTCATCTCACCGCAGCACCCAGCGCTGCCAGGCCCTGCTCGGCCCTTCTTAGCCATCACTCCAAAGGGCTTTGACCTCCCCGCGTGGGAACGACGCGAGAAAGAGGTGAAACGCGCAGGAAAGCATCACCAAAAACCCTCAGAGGAGGCAACGTGGGCGCCAACCGCCCGCGGGCAGGGAGCTCAGTGAGCCGTGAGGGGCCCCGCGAAGATGGAGGCACATCGGCGGCTCCCCTCACGCACCTCCGGCCCGGCAGCAGGCGGGCTTTCAGCACCGCTCCCCTCCCGCCACCCCGCTCTCCTCACGCCGGCGCGGGCCGCAGCGCGCATGCGCGGGGCGGTGTCTCCGGAGGGCTCCCACCGCCCGGCGCCGCCGCCATTTTGGTGCTCGGCTCTGAGAGGGGAGGGAACCCATAGAAGAAAGCGGGAGCCCGGCGCTTCGCCCCTCCCGTTTCCCACTCATCCGGCGCCGAGGCACCGTAGCGGGATATCCTCGCCACCTTTTCGGGTCGCCCGCCCTCGCAGCCCAACCGGGCCTGAGATAGGCGGGAAGGATGCTGCCCCGCACGCCGCGCCGCTGAGCACATCGGGGCCCTGAGCGCCGCGCCCGGCCGGCCCCGCCCGGCGATCCTCGGGCCTCCGCCTCAGCGGCACGGGGCTTCCTTCTCCGCACCCCCGTCCCTTTGCCGCCCATCCGCCGGGCTGGGCGCTTCCTCCTCTCCCCCGGCCCCGCCGCCTGCCCGTCCGGGCCTTCCCCTCCCCTGCTCTCCTCTTCCCGCGGGGCCTCCGGGCTCTCGGCCTTCTTCCTCCCCTCCCTCGCCCTTCCCCGTTCGGAGCCATGTCCTCCGCCGCCCGGTTCGATTCGTCGGACCGCTCCAGCTGGTACGTGGGTCCGGTGTCGCGGGCGGAGGCGCAGACTCGGCTGCAGGGGCAGCGGCACGGCATGTTCCTGGTGCGGGATTCGTCCACCTGCCCGGGGGATTACGTGCTGTCGGTATCCGAGAACTCCCGGGTGTCCCACTACATCATTAACTCCCTGCCTAACCGCCGCTTTAAGATCGGCGATCAGGAGTTCGAGCACCTGCCCGCCCTGCTGGAGTTCTACAAGATCCACTACCTGGATACCACCACCCTCATCGAGCCCGCGCCCAGGTGAGTGCTGCGGCCCCGGGGTCTGTATGGGGCTCCTCTGCTTTGAAACTCTCGGACAGGGCTCTCGGTGATGGCTGCGGGTTGCTCGTTATCGTTATCATCAGTATAGCGCGTAGGGCCCGTCCTTGTGATGAATATAGGCAGATGCGGAGGCTCTGGGAACATCCCTGCCACCCACTGTAATTGTCTTGCAGGAGGGTGTGGTCTTGCTTTGTATCAGCCTTCTGGTATTGTCCCCTTGTTGGGAAGGCTGAGAGAAGCTGGCTCAGAAGTCTTCCCCTCCCTGGCTGTAGTATGGCCTCGGAACTCAGTTGCTTTGGCCTCAAGTTCACAGTGATTCCAACAGGTCGTGCCTTTGTGATTCCTGCTTCGTGGTGCTGATTGAATTCTCATGCATTCTAAAACATTGTTTCCCAGACTTAGAGAGTGGCATTCCCCCAGAAGAGGGTAAAAGCATTTATCTCTGTCTGGTTACAGCACTCTTTGTCTCTGCATATGCATACACTGAGAAATGCTCTTTTAGGAGGATGGGAAAATGTGACTTGGCCGTGAGCTCATTCTTTGTCCTGCACCCAACACAGGGCATACCTGCAGGCTGCATCACTAAACAGCTTACCAGTAACTCTGGAACATATTTATTTAATCCTTCCTAGATAAAATAAGGAAAAAAGCTATTAAAATAGTGGCACAGTTAAAAAAAAAAAAAAAAAAAAGCACTTCAATTCTAAATTCTGCAGCTGAAGGGATTTCTTTCTGATTAACAGGTTATTGGGGGGATAGGGGGAGGGGGAATAACTTCTGAGTTCTTAATCACAATCAGTAAGTTGTCAAAAGTCGACCATAGCGTCAAATTGAAAAAGGCAAGTGGTCAGCAGGCTCTGCAGAGCTGTCAGGTGGTGGGAGGAGCGTGACAAAGCTCTGGCCTCAAGAGCTCCTAAAGCTGTTGAGAAACCTTCTGGTAGTGGTTGTGCTGGGGGTAAAGAAATGGGTAGGTGAAAAATTCCCTCATCTTTCACAGGTGCTGAAACATTTAACTGGAGCTGCACAGGGTTATGTGTGTGTTTAAACTTATGGACAGTTTAGAGGAAAGAAGTCTATACTGCAGTGATGTTCTTGCCTATCTCTGGTTTGGTTAACCTAGGTACTGTCAAACCTTTCTGAAAACAACCAACCTCATTCTTAGTCATGGACAGCAATGACTTGGCTTTCACAACTTAAACTTAGTTGATTCCACTTGTTCTCTGGCTATTTGTGTCATACCTTGCATGAAACATTTCCTGAACATCTTAGTACCACCTTATTTTTAAGGCTTTCATTGCAGACAGATGTTGGTGGTGCTCTCAGCAGTCTGAGACAGAAGGGAGCTGGCATACTGTGAACTGACAGGCTTTTTTGTAAAGCTACAAAAGGGGTTGAAGTGGTTATCCACAGTATAGTTCTTGTTCTAAAATTCTGGAAAAAAATCACTGACATGGTTGATAGTTTGGACTTCTGTTTAAAAAAGAAATTTCGTGATGCAAGAAGGAGAATGAGGGGTAGCACTTCCAGATTTACTTTCTTTAAATCAATGGACTACATTTAGAATAGGGGTAGACAGGAGTTTCTTCCAGAACTGTTACTGCTAGTCTTCATTTCTCTTTAAAATTTGGCCTTTTCAGTGGAACATCTCAGGTGCTTTTGCAGGCTGTTAGTTCTTCTGACTTCATGATGTGCATGTATATAGTAGAAAGCAGTGTTTGTGGTATGTTCCTTCCAGCAGATGTTAGTATTTCATCCTGTTTTTTATGAAGGATGTCACTTTATGCTATTAGGTATTTAGATATTCAGGAGAGATGAGTACTCTTAAATAGAGCTGAAGTTATGACAATAAGATCAGTGAGCTTAATTCCGTATTACTTTCAAGAATGGAAGGGAAATGTGTTGTCTCCTAAGAACATAAGATGCATCTCTGTCCCTAAACAAAGGGATTTTTGGTATTAATATGGCTGTCCCTCAAATCCTGCATATAAACAGTAGCCTTCTGGTACAAGGATGCTCTACTGCCTACAGAATTAGGAAGACTGAAGAGTTTATCATATTCTTCCTTTTACTATTGCTTCCATTTTCCCACTGTGCTCCCTCAGGTTTGCCATTCAGGGTTTCTGGATTCTTAACAGAAGTGGATGCTGAGGTTAAAGATGGAAACGTGACGAACCGGAGAGGATTATTTAGCTCTCCAAAAGCTCCTCCCCAGTCAACCAAAACTTTTTCACTTAATATATCACAACTTCTCATAACTTAAGCCACAGAGGTCTTTATTCTACCCTAAGATCTTCGCAATAATCCAAAAGAGAAAGTAAAGCAGTACTTAAGGTTTTGCCTTATACTTTTTTTTTTTTACATCTATGATAGATTTGTATTGTGTTTTGCTACGTAGGTGAACATAGGTAGTTCTCTTTTACCTGGTGTTCCTTGTGTGCAGCTGGTGGCTAGTTTCGTTACTGGAAATGCAAAACAACGGCTGTTGATAACTGGAACTTTTTTAAACTTAGGTATCCAAGTCCACCAATGGGATCTGGATCTGCCCCTACTATGTCTGCTGCCGAAGAAAACGTGGAATACGTTCGGACTCTCTATGACTTTCCTGGCAACGATGCTGAGGATCTCCCATTTAAAAAGGGCGAAATACTGGTAATTGTAGAGAAGCCAGAAGAACAGTGGTGGAGTGCCAGAAACAAGGATGGTCGGATTGGGATGATTCCTGTTCCTTATGTAGAAAAGCTAGTCAGATCTTCTATCGGGAAGCATGGCAACAGAAATTCCAACAGTTATGGTATTCCAGAACCCGCCCATGCTTATGCTCAGCCTCAGACCACAAGTCCCCTTCCCACAGTATCCAGTACACCTGGAGCAGTCATCAATCCTCTGCCATCCACGCAGAATGGACCAGTCTATGCCAAAGCTATCCAAAAGAGAGTACCCTGCGCTTATGACAAGACTGCACTGGCATTAGAGGTGAGTTTTCCTCTTTGTCTTACAGTTCTCCAATGGTTTTGAAAAATGAACTAGATATTGTTAGTGACAGAGCAGGTGTGGATGAGTTTATGTGGAGTCTGTTTATCTATGCCAAAAGATTGAAAAGTTCTATTATGTTCTGAAGAAAGACATACAAAAATTGCTTCATCTATACCACTTCCTTTGAGAAAAGTGACTAAGCTACTTCAGAACCTAGGCTTAATGCACTGCTGTCTTGCGTATGGAACAGTGAGATATGTTATAAGAGCAGTAGAATATATACACCCTTCTGTGGAAATGACTTTGCTTCTCTACTTAATCTTAGAGAAGGAATGTTTAATTGATCATTCCAGGCTGAGAACTGAAATAGAAAGGTAAGGATTGCTGATAAACAGTTATTTTTTCTGATTCTCAACTGCAGCTTTTTGGGTGTATGGGATGGGGGGGAGCTCAAGGAGCAAATGCAGGGAAACAAGCAAGGGAAGCAGCATCTTAGCAAGTAAAGTAGGGGGTTTAAAAAATATTCTTGAACTTTTCCTGTTGCCTTTTCTCAGTTTGCAAATGAAGCTGCTGCCAAAGCTGCTGCTTTTCACTAAGATTCAAAAGGTTTTGTTTGTCACTTTTGGTTATTCATAAAAGTTTCCCATAATTGCCCTCTTATACAATCTCTACAGGTGATTATTGGCAGAAGGTTAAATATTAAACGTATCACTGTTTTTCTTGAGTCTTACAAAAACTGGCAGCCTGTCATTTGTGAACAGTGTGTGAAAATTAGCATAGGAAGAAAAGTAAATTCTCTGCCAACTGCACCGTACAGAGGATTCCTGCCAAAACTATTCATGCTTCTGAAGACAGTAAGGCAAGCAGTTGATTTTATGTTACCAAGGTGTCATAGAACAACTCGAGGGAACTTGTTTTGCTGCAAGGTAGCAGAACTGCTTGGAAGGATGGATCTCACTAATGAATTTTCTCTTATTTGCTATTTAGTGACCTAGTTAATTCTATCATTTAACTGCCCTGATATACTGGCAGGATTCATTCTCCGGCCAACATGCAGGTTTGAATTGTGATTATAGCTTTTCCATCCATGCACAGGGAAAGAGCGTAACCTCATTTTACAGCAACGTTTTTTGTCACATGTACCATTTCTAAAGAAAGCTCCAAATTCTTGGCATGATCCTCCTTTTGTTTGCTTAACACCTTTTGCTGTCCCAACCTTCTCAGGGCTCTGCATGTTCCTTAATCCAAACTACTGGAGGTACAGTTAAACATTGTTGAAAATGATAGGGTTCACTTAGACTAGAAGTTTTGTAAGAGCACAGACAGTTACTAACACAAGAGAAAGAACAGCTTATGGGAACGTTTGGGGGAAGAAAGTTAGCAGTGTTCTTTCAAAATAACAATATATTGCAGTATTCAGCCTCAGTCACAGTTCAGCTTGTGTGGATAAGAACACCTTGGTACAGTTGTACTGATTTTGTAATCTCATCTGAACTGATACAACAGTCTGAAAGCAGAATATCTGCTTGCTGGCTTTAGCTTTCTGTGGTCAGCACACAGACAGTGCTTGAAAGAAGCAGAATACCATCTGGAGTAAATAAAGCTGTTGCATAGTAATCTGCTCAACTTCCTTTTAAGTGGAGAGATGTCCCATTTTCAAGCTGAACCCTGGGAAATGACAAGCTCTCTGCTTTCAAGTCTGATTGTTCTGTTGTATGCAGTTGTTTACACAAACTGTCAAAATGTAAGACAAGATAAAGAGCCATAGCCTGTTACAGAGAAAAAACTTGTTTGGTAAGGTAATTTTTTTTTTTTTAAGTTTCTCCCATGAGAAGATACAGTTTATAAAGTGAACATTCTACTGAAAATCCTTGTTGAGATGTTTGGTAAGATGTTTAACTTTGAAATAGTTTATAAAATGGGAAAATTTAATGGCAAGCAAGTTTAAGGGTAATTGTCCTTTTTTTCCCCTACAAGGATACTCATTAGGAAGCATGGCATTTATTTCTAAGACTGACATGTCACTGTGGTCAGTTCAGTTAATTACACTGGCAGCACACATTTAGCATTTTTCATGAAATAATTGAAGTTTGCAGTTTCTCACTGTGACCTTACTGAGTTCTATCACTGACGTGTAGTATTTCCAAAGATACTGCACACACACAAAAAAACCTTCACAATAAAAGCAGCAGCCAAGATCTGTTTCTCTAGTTGTGTGCTTTCGCCAAGAGGCAGTTTCCTTCCTTTCTGCTGCTCCAGAGGAAGGAATATGAAGGACAGGGATGCAGTGTCCTGTATTTGTTGGAACTAGAACTCTGTATTACAGGATTACATGCTGCTCTTTTTCAACCTCGGTTTTCCTTGAGAAAACTGGGAGGGCAGCCCTGTGCTCAGAGGTTACACAAGATAGTGCTTTGAGGAGGTGATGGGTTTTGTAAGAGCAGAGACTGCTGGCACTGATCCTGTGGTACAGGGCAGCAAAGCCTGCCTTCAGGTTTCTCAGCATTAATAATCTGTAGTTGTACAGCCAGGCTGATCACAGCAATACACTGCTGAAGCCTTGTCTTAAGGCAGTACATGATGTGCAGGGTTAAGTGCCCAGCAGCCTAAGACCTGCTGCATTTTACCTTAAAGAAGCAGCTTGTCTGCAGGGAATTGAGTACTTTGCCTGGATCAATGCAACAAAGTTCCTCATGTCTAGCAAAGTCAGCAGACAAACCAGTGATATATAATTCCTTTTAAAAAACTAGCAGTCTGTTTGATTTTGGTTTTTTTTCCCCTTATAAAACAGAGTGGAATAACTTAAGGAACCAGAAAACAGGAGAGCAGCAGCTGCTGCCACTCTTTGGTCTACCAGATGACAAAACAACAATTCCTACCATTATTCTCAGTGCTTGTGAGGTATTTGTCATACACCATTCTGAGGGCAGTAGCAGTCCTGGAGCTCATATCCAGATTTGGAATATGGTATCTTAAGATTATTTTTGACATATATACACAGAGTTTCATTATATTTTTTGTATCCGTTTTTATAAGTTCCTTTTTTCCTCCACACCTATGCCAGCATTGTGTAATATTAAGCAGCTGTATCTGCACATCCTATCTCAAACATACAAATGTATTAATTTGCTAGTACAGAGTTAAGGTTTCACTCAAATATATTGGTGAAATGAATAGCTGCTCACCACACTTGCATAACTGACACCATATTTCTCCTGAGCTTGTTGCAATTAGGTTACAGGTAACTTTTTTTCCCCTCTTTATTTTAAAGTTGAGACAAGTAGGGCAAAATGTGCTAGTAGTAGAACTTAATTAGGAAATTAGGTTGCTGCTATCACTTGACAACAAGCATAGTGCTTTTCTTAGCTAAGGAAATTTTGTCTTGCTACATTAAATATTAAAATGCATCCAAGCGCAAGGATGACAGTTTTGCTTAAACTGTACAAGCACAGGTCCTGCATTTTAAAAGTTGGCTTTGGAGCTTTAGTTCTGGTAGCTATTAATGGAAAATGACACTGTGGAAGGGTTTCTGTGTCTGTGCTGATATGTACCAACTTCCCAGTATGCTACATTTGAAAACAAGGCCAACAATTACATTGGAGATTATATGCATTCTTAATCTTTGTGACCTCCTTTACCAGACAGGGTTTGCTCCCATCGTGACTGTTTTCAGTGCCTTACAGTTCAATGCATCTTCACACTCAGAACTGTTTGCAGAGCTTATTTTCAGGTGAAACTGAAAGCAGCAGAGATAACCTAGACAAGTTCCTGTGCTAAAGCTGTGACTTAGCATAGCTCAGGAACACTCCTCCATTGAAGCTTAGTGGCCTCCAAATTCCATACTGTCCCAACATGCTTAGCAGGAGACAGGCTATCATAATTTAATGGAAAACTGTGCTTTCTTGTAATACTCTAATCTCACCTCTGCACTTCAAGTATAGGTATGACAGTTGCCAAACTACATCACTCTGTTCCTAGATGAGGCTAGGTTAATTGTATCTATAGGCCATCAGCATTTCTGTGCTACCCTCTGACCTGTTCTAACACCTCCAGAATGATCTTTCTTCAGGTCTGAATGACTGCATGCTCTGGTTTGGGCAATTCTTCTGGCTCAGAGCATGAAAATTAGGTTAACAGAGGTGTGCTATCAGCCTTTTGGTTTCTTCAATCTTCCAGTATCTAGAACTTCAGAGTCTCATTTTGTCCTCTCGTAGTTCAACCAAACTCTGCCTCTTTTGTTTAGCTTTATACGTTTTGGGGGCAGTGTGATAGAGTAATTTCATTGTTGGAATATCTATAGAACATGCTAAATTATCTGACTACGTGACTCAAATGGCATGCAGGAAACCTTTTCAGTGTATGAATCAGCTTCAAATGGAGACAGGTATGGAAGAGTTTAGAGTGAATGAAGTAAGCTTTCTGACTGGCATGTTCCACAACTTGCATTTCCCCAGGGCTTTGAATTCATGCTGTAACAGGGACATAATGAAAGGATGCTATCTAAAATGCATTTTGATTTTTATCGTTTGGGTGGAACCAAATGGCTGCATTTCAGAAGTATTACTCACGTCAGCAGTTGATGCTTCCATGCAGTGATGCTGGCATACTTTACAAGTGAATTACTTATCTGAGGGATGCTGACACTAAGGAAGTGTTATCCTCATTTATAGATAAGGGCCCATGAGCTGTCCAGAATTGCACAGGAAGTTGGTGGCAGCAATGAGAATAGAACCAGATCTCCTGACTGTCCTGTTCCTAATCATAAGGCAACCCTTCCAACTGGTCTGAAACATTCTCTAAAAACAACAGCATGTTAACTTTCATGGGAGATCCCACCTCAGCTGTGACCTTACTGTAGAGGCTTTAAAGAGAATTTAAGAATTTACCAAATACTGTCCTTAGTGTTTGGGAGAGGAAAATGCATAGAGGGACTGCTTGACTGGATTCTTTCAGATGTTGCTAATCCAGAGGTCATTAACACAGATGCAACAATTACTTGCTCATGACATCAAGGTTCCTTCCCCAGAATCTTGTTTCAGCATGCCATTTCATTCAGTCTTTAAGGCAACTGCCTTTTGCTTAAAGCAGAGGACATCCAGCAGTCCTTGGTCTACAAGATGATGTTTTGAGAAGCTTTTCTCAGCTACTATCCTTTAACAGCTGCTACACATTAACAACTCCCGCTGCCCAGTAGTCTAAAGAACTTCTTGGATTGTTAATCTACATGGCAGTTTATTAAAAGGTAATACACTTACTGTATCTTTAATTTTTGCTCACCTGAAGTCAGACTCCCAAGCCCATCCATGCTGTAGAAATCAATCAAATTGAAGGACATTTTTATAGGCCTTCTGCACAAACTTTGGATGGAACTCTACAGCACGTGACCAGAATTGAATCTGACTCAGAACATGAGTCTGTGTACTACTGATTTTTTTTTTTTTCCATTAATAAGATTAAAATGCTTCCAAGTGAATTGTTTCTATAGAGTGGTGCAAATACAGTTTCCTGTTGGGTTCTGACTCTTGCAGTGAGGCTTTCTGCATTTGAGTCTGAATCCTGGAACTCAAATCTGTCCTCAAAAGTTACTTAAATCTAGCAGAGTAACATTGAGTTATTTATAGATGTTATCAGCCTTTTCCTAAAGAGGCTTCTGTTAGGTTCCTGTTTAAGTCATCTTGTTACTATATAAAGCTTTCTCTAGATTTTCCATTTAATGAGAAGTCAGACAAATTGTGCTTTTTCTCAAGCACACCATCAAAGCAAGCTGCAGCATTCCAGGAAGAGATGGAAACCAGCCACACTGATGCTACAGGAGCATGCTAACTATCAGGCAGTGTATAACTACTTATAGGGTACACAGGCTTCATCTTTGAGTTTATGAGCAGAATACATGAAGATGACAATTGAAGAAAGTCTCACAATTATCACAAAAGCAAATAGGAAAATCCCCTCTGAACTCCTATCTGGAAAGTACAAGATGAAGATTGTTCCACGTGTGAACATTTGGAACATCTGGGTGGGAAGTGGAAAAAACCCACAAGTAGTGGTAAAAGAAGGGCAAGAGAGTGAGAGCAAATGTATTAATGCCTAATTCCATTCTAATACACAACATCAAGCTTACATTTCTGTGAAATTTTCAGAGCTACACAACACTGAGTGCCAGAGTTCACTGTAACTTCTTAAATCTCATTTAAGGGCTCAGAATGCTTCTGAGCAATCTTCAAATAACACCTATTGCAGTCATGGGAGCTGCTTTCAGTAGGCTCTAGGAATACGTTTTGTAAAGTCAGCTTTTTTCTTTGATGGAAGATGCACACATCTTAAGTGAGAAGTTTCAGTTCAGAGTCCTTTGCCAAGGTCCTGAAACCACCTGTGTCAGTTCTACATGCAATGTTATTTAGATAACGCATACGAATTGTTATACATACTATATCAACAATAAAAGGTAGTTTTTCCCCTCAAGAAGATCACAGCTTGTTACCTCTGGAGCTTACAGAAGTTGGCTGCTGATCTGGAATCCAGCTGTGCAGTTCTTGGATCTCCTTTGGGGAAGAGCCTTCTGAGGTGCTTGCTGTTGGTCGTAGCATGGCTCTACCTTTTGTGCCCTTAGCTATTAGCTGCTAATGTCACTTGTCTAATATTTACTATAGTTACCACATAGATGCAATTCAGTAAACAGGAAGGGAGGTGTAGTTAGAGGGCTGCTGCAACAGGCCACATGCTCAGCTCTTCTGAAGCAGTTCAGGGAGAAATGACTGTAGGCAGTCCTCAGCTCTGCCTGCTGTAGCACACATTTGGCTTTGTGAATTATCCTGATTCAAATTAAACTCTGCATTGAACACAGTAATTTACCACTTGGGCCGATGGCTTTTTTTTGCTAGATCATAGCTTAGCTCTGCTCGTCTTTGGCCAAATAGGAAGAGACACAGTTGTGATAGGAAAGGCTCGACAAGTCATTGTTCCTGTTTCAAATTCTCTGACGGGAAGTGAAGGTGAAAGCAGCAAACCAAGCTAGAATTTGTGCATCTCATACTTGGGAACAACTGTTTGAGAATGCTTCTGTCTGCCTTGGAAACATGCAGAATTTTAGAGAACTACACCAATTTCTTAGACTGCGACAGCCAGAACTGGAGCTCTGGGTCTGTTTGCTACAGGAATCTCTTGGAAAGAGAATTTTCCTTTGAAGTAAACCTGCTAATGCTAAAAACAAGTACTGTGCTCTTTTGAATGCATGTTGCATCTCATTACTTGTGGTAGCTTTAGTGATGTCAGCCTGTCTAAGCTAAATATACTGTAGCATGAAGTAAGCTTTTCTACAGGAAAAGGTGTGGTTCAGCAATTTATTGCAACATGTAAATATACGTTAACTTTTCCCAACAAGGGTGCAGATTTCCAGCAACAAAATGTTTATTTCAGTTAAACAAAAATAACTGCTTTCCCTTTAAAGCTTATGCAAAGGAATTATATTTATAATTCTGAAGCTGTATTTATTGTTCTTGTTTACTTGATTTGTATCAAAGGTGAGATTCTCATGTGTGCTAACGGATTTTTTTTTTTAATGATGCAGGTTGGAGATATTGTGAAGGTTACAAGGATGAACATAAACGGTCAGTGGGAAGGAGAGGTCAACGGGCGAAAAGGGCTCTTCCCATTCACACATGTCAAAATATTTGACCCTCAAAACCCAGATGAGAACGAATGATTCCCTTGATCTGATTTACACTGCTGCTTCCCTTTCCTGGCTCTCATTAGTGTTGTTTGAGGTGGGATGATGGCTAAATGGCACATTGCTAGCATTGCCCATTTTTCCAGCTTGCTGCAGTTTGACAGTTCTTTTAATACACATTTGGAATACATACAACTGAAGTCACTGCCTGACCTTCATACCATAGATACATCAACCAGAATTTGGTTTCACTTTTAAAACTGTATTGGGCCTTAAGCTGGAGAAGACTGAAGCATATAGCAGACAAGCATGGGACAAAAACCCTTCTTCTTGAGACTTCCATGGACTTGTTCTGGCCTGCTCAGTAGGAAGAGCCCTAATCTTAGAGCAAACATGCAACTCATCTGTTACTGTCCAACAAAAAGCAACAACAAAAATGCAATTTTAGGACTGAAGACGACTTAGTTTTAAGAGAACCTGCCCTAAGGTAGTACACTTACAATGACGGTCTCTTTAAAGGACATTAATTGAAGCTTATGTATTCTAAGCAGTTGCATTAGAAGCTGCTCATTTCTGTTAACTCTTAAGCTTGTTGTTGACCTTCCTGAAAGTGTGTGTTAAATACAAATAACCATTGATTGAGCTGCATTGAAGCTGAGGCATTTATTTATAAGGAAACTTAGGAGGGGTTCACACTCATAACCTATTTTTTTTTACATACTCAAAGTATTTCTGTTGATTTTGCAAGCACTAACTGTAGTAAGTGAGCTTTAAAGGGAAACATTTTGGCCTGGTCTACACAGAGCCCTTCTGCAGTGTTGGAAGTAGAGCTTTACTAACATAGTAGTGCTTGTCACCAAGCTGTTACTTGGTAGGGAGATGGATCAGATTGCCACAGCATGAAGAAGTATGAAAGGAACAGGACAGAAGACCTTGGTAAAAACTGATAAAATCCTATTATTTAAACATAAGCCTTTTATACCCATTTCTCTGTAGGCTCCCTTATCACTCCCAAGTTTCCTGGCTGTACCCGCCCCAACTTGCTGAAGACTTTGAACACAGTACCTTTTTCTCCAGGGCATCTCCACCTTGCTGTGCTCCTCTTCCAGAATTTTTTTTCTTTTTTCCCCCCTCATACCACAAACCTTTTCATGCTACAATCTTTACCCTTCTAAAGAAGTTGGCTCTGGCTTTTATATGCCCCAGACCCCTCCTACTCCCAGCATCCTCTAGAAGATGGTTAATTGCAGTCAGCTGCCAAGGTTTTCCCACCTTACCATTAATGTTCAGGCTGGAGGAGGCCACACAGGTGTCTGTTATCAGTACAGCTTTCTCTCCCCTTTTCTGTACATAAGCTGTACTGTTGTAATTGCACCTTTGGTAGGGAACTGTATGGCTGTAGCTACGTGAGTGTTATCAATGCCATACAGCTCAAGTCCTTAGCCTGTTACAGGATGTGAAAGCTTAGGTACAGTAGTATCTTCTGCCTTCTTTAAATGTGTTTTCTAGGTGAACTGGAACATATTTTTTAAAATAGTTTGAGCACCGATTTAACAGAATACAGCCTGGATAAAGAAAAATATCTGCTGCAGAAAACCAGGAATATCTGACAGGAAAACAGTAGTGCCCCAATGCATTCGTTTTTCAACATTTGAAGCTGTCCATTGTAGCAAAAAGAGAAACTTCAGACACCTGCAAAACCTCACTGCTTCTTACAAATGTCAATTTTATCGTTGTCTTCAGTTCCAATGCATTTTCTTGTTGATTGTGTCACTTGATCCTTGTAAAAGTAACATTGTTCTCACTCAGCTGAAAGTGCCATGAGATCCTTGAATGGGAGACACTGAAGAAGTGTAAGAATGGCATTTCCAACAAGAGATGTAAAATGCTGTTGTGTTTGGTTTTTTTTTTTTAAAGAAACTCTCGGTTCATCTGTTAGTTCTCTTTTGTAGTATTAATCAAGTGGCTGACAGTCTAGAAGTTCTTGTAGAGCATTTTACTACCAAATTAACTGTGAAGTAGAGTAGCATTGACTGAAGTGTTTGGTGCTGTAAGAGTAATTCTTGACAATAGGCATCGCCAGGTTGTCTTGCAACAAAAAGCTATGCAGCTCTCTTAACTAAAGGAGGTCATGAATTTCTGTGCCCTGACTCCACCTGTACGTTTACTACATGGATTGTACTACTGAAAGTCACCTTGTGAACACAGCAACTGCACTAAGCTCAGTCTGCTGCAGAGAAACCTTACTTCAGACGTGCCCTGTTTCCGGGCAGCTCTTCAGACTGGTTGTGGAATTCCTCCTTTGCATGTCCAAGTCCGTAAATAAATACTGTGAGATTTGAGATCTTGAATATAGCTTTTAACCTGTTGTTTTTTTCATGAAAATAAGCGTCCCGCCTCATCTCCTCATTGGATGAGGTGAACACCTTGAACACGTGCGTCGTTTTAGGTTATGTTCTGATAGCGCAGAAAAGCAAAAGATTTTCTTTCAAAACTATGCAAAAATGGTGTGTAGTGGCATCTGATGGAAAGAAAAGGATTCTTAACTTTCTGTGAACCAGATTTTGGGCCCCAGATGAGCGGTATTTCTCTGTTACAGCGGTCGGTTCGGTGATGTTAGGTGTGGTTGAAATGTAGCACGCTGCCAACCGACGCCGATTGGAACCTCGCTTCAAATCGTGTCTTTGCCATTTTGCTATAAGACAAATATTTTCGTACAAAGACTGCATCTGATCCGTGTGTGTTTCTCTTGGAAGGACTGTCTGGCTTCTCAGTCGCTCGCTGCTGTGTGCCGTGTGTTGCTATACAAAGCCTCTTCCATTTGGGCTGTAACCTATCAGTGTAAATTAACGCTCCTTGGGCTGTCAGGTGTCCATCCACAAAGCACAGTGTGTAAGTGGTGCCACAGTAGCTATCCACCATGAAGGCTCACTGCCTCTCCTTGTGCTCGTGTGTGTGCAGACACACTGAAGCCTCTGAGCAGTCTGAAAGTTTCAATGAAAACTGTTTCAATCCGTGTCCATCACTGGAGAAGCGCTAATTTAATTAATGATTGTTTACAAATTGGAAAGCATCAACAAAAGGGAATATCCTGTTTGGGTTGGGGCTCCGAAAAGCCCGAGCATTATTTTTGTAAAGGGAAAAAACAGCATTCTTTGTGCCATTTCATGTGCCTGTAAAGTAATTTTTTTATATTATATTAACGTCCTGGGAACGAGTGGGGCTGCCTTTGTTTTCTAGTCCAGTTTTCGAGCATTTTTCTCAATACCTGCATCTGAAAGTGAGACCTGCCTAAAAGACTGCCTTTGGGGACCAGTGAAAGCATCCTCCAGCTGTCCTCTGCTGTTGTGTTACATGAAAATGCGTTTTTGGGACAAGGATACAATTATTGCAGTGGGAAAGGTGGCCTTGTATTTGAGACAGTCTTCACTGTGTAAACTTTAAAACACAATATGTAATTTAAAGACCATGATCTTCAGGCAATAATATTAAAGTGTAAGCTTTTAAAGTTTATTTTGGGGATCACGGCTTGTTTTATTTTTTTGTGCTACAAAATTAACAGTATTAAATGAATTATATTCTTAGAATATACGGAGTGTCTTTTCTTAAGATTAGTGCCTTTTTAATTTCTTACTCCACTCCACAGAGCTGGTCCCAACATCAAGCCACTGTTGTTGTTTTTTTTTTTTTTCCCAGTGCCCTGCTTGTACAGTCTCAATAAAAGTTGCCTCAACTTCCAGTATTTGTGGTTTTCAGTCTTAAACCCCTGATATGTGAGCAGAATACGAACAGCCTCACTGCTGCTCTGTGGGTGAGCGTGTGCCAGCCGAAGCTTTCTGGAACCACAGCCAGAGGTAAGCAGCAGCTGCTGAGCCGTGTGAGTGATGATCCCACGTTCCCTCCTGCTGTGCTGTCACTGCTTTGGGGGCAGACTGAAAAAGCTCCAGCACCACTGATAGCATGGCTTCCTTCCCCTGCACTGCCCCTTAGTGCTCTTCCTGTCACTGTCCTTAACTCCATGTTTTTCCTTTACTGTGACAGAGCATCTTGACTGATTTACACATAGGCTTTTAATTTTGCTTTTATCTGAAGCAGTGCAGGTGGGACACGTGGCATTCCGGTCCCAGTAATGGTGTCAGCATAAGATGTTACAAATACCTGCTTTTGCAGATCAAGAATAGGAGGTCATCTTTTGCCTTTCTCCAGTCATTGCAAATTAAGAGTGGAGATAAAGCTGTAACTTTAAAAAAAAAAAATATTGGGGATCATTCAGTTAAATCATTAGCAGTGGTTTTGAAACTTGAAGTGAGCTATGGGGAAAAAAGGAAACTTATGAGGAACATCAGGCTCTTAGATGCTCTAAGGGAGATGTCTTAAAAGCCTGCATTGTGTCCCTGGACTCTTTGTTCTCATTACAGTGCATCGAGTTTCTGCTCTCTGACCATCAGCTGCCCGTGACAGCAGCTCAAGCTGGGTTTGCTTGTGGCTTAGCTGCACACCAGCTTTTGCTAACTTAAATTCAAATGAGCTGAGTTAGGCCAGCCCAAACAGCATAAGCCTTAAGTTTTAGCACAGCCTCTCTGGAATGAGCTGGACTTACCTGTTGGTCACCTTCATTTAATTAAAAGGTTTCCTTTCTGAACCAATGCGATATTAAAACACTCCTTAATAGATTCAACCAATGTAAACCTGCCTGAGCAAGTACACCTAGAGACACTAAAATAAAATGCTGTCACAGCATATGAACAATTTTCCTTTTTTTTTTTTTTTTTTTTTTAAAACATTGCTTACAATAACCAGCGTAATTTGTGCACATGGGAAAGCTTTTCAGGTCTGTATTCAGCAGCAGCGATGACTCACCTTGGAGCAGCTGCAGTGGGTTCTGTCCCACACTGTGTCCTCTGCCCTTTTTTTAGAGAACGTATCAGCTGCTCTCACAGCAGCTGTTGAACCACAAGTCACAGCTCAGTGTATTAAGGTAAAGCAGTTCCAATTTCAGGTTACCTTAATATCCAGAGCTGCAAACTTTGACAGTCATTGTGCAGACAGCTGAGCCGTCCTGCAGCAGGGCTACCAGCCTGAGAGGGACGGGCGTGCAGTGAGGAGAGAAAGCATCACAGCTGTCCCCAACTGAGCCTCCTGTCTGACATCGGAGCCCGGAGATGCCACCTTCAAGCAGAAATCACATCAACTCTTCAAGCTTGAATCAGGTCAGCAAGCACTGCTCCTGCACGACTGCCCTCCCTGGGAGAGGGAAGGACCCCCAGCACCCACTGCTGACACTCAGCCCCACTTCTGCTCTCTGGACCCACACTAAAAGCTGCTGCCGTTGCTCAGGGGGTTGGTGATGTCTCACCTCACACACTGGACACAGCCTCACCTGCAGAAGTGCCACCCAGGCAGGGGTGAGTGAGAGGCAGCAGAGAATTAGCACAGCGCTCTCCTCAGATAACCTTCCCAGCACCTGCTTGTTTCATTCCAGGCATTTGTAACCAGAACCCTCCCTGCACACGCCGTCGGTCTCACCCGCCGCTGGCGCACCAGACAATTGGGATCAGAGCTAAATCTGGGGTGTCTGTGGGGACCCAGCTCCTGCTTTGTACATCCTGGCTTATCCAACAAGGGCAACTGAAAGTCAGCGCTGAATAATCCTTCATTTCTAATTGTGCGTTTGGTCAGGAATTTAAGAACAAATGCACAAGAGAAAGCGTGACCCTCAAGTGACCGTCAGTGCTCCTGTGGATATGCTGCTTCCCAGGCTGACCACGTAATGAAGCCCTGGGGAGGCCGGGGCAGGAGGAGCTCTGCTCACACAGGGGGGCAAAGCAGTGCTGGTTGGGTGCATGGCTTTGCCTTCCCCCAGCTGCCCCAGCCCCAGAGATGCAACTGATGCAGGAGGAGCGAGTGAGAGGAGGGGGTGCTGCTTTGAAGCTACAGAAGGGACAGACATAAGCGAACAACAGGAGCTGGTTGGAAACCCCTGGTGCTCAGCTCCTGTTATCCTTCCTGCCCACTGCTGCTCAGCAGCCCGGCGCTGCCATGAGACCCCTGGGATGCTCCTGACAAGAAGCGAGGATCCCTGCCAGCTCCTGGAGTGCACCATCACTATCCATACCATGTCATTAAAAACACATACAAAACAAACCAAACTTGCCTGTTTTTCCATCGCTGTGGAGCACCCCTGGTAATGTACAAACCCTATGGCCCCTGGGTGCCTGGACCCCAACCCAAGGGTTTTTTTTAATTACATTCTATTACTTCACTAGTTTGATCTGCATAAGGAAATAGTTCAGGGAGTTCTCATTGGGACTTTCATTTGCTGAATCTATTTCTGCAGCTTTGCATTGCCTCTTTTTTGCACTCATCTTGTGACCAGTGATACCATTAATCAACCGACCTTGAAGAGGAACAGCTTTTCTCTTCCCAGGTAACACAGCTGACAAGCAGTGGAAACTGGCTCTGTTGGCACTGACTGCTGCTAAGCACTGCATGTGGGCTGGAGGCCTCCTGGGCACCCCGTCTGGCACAGCACCTGGCACAAAGGCAATGCAATTCATCTCACTGGGGCTTCTTCATGTAAGAAAAAGCCGTAGCCTTCAAAGACCAAATACCTCCCACTGCCCTGACTGCCTTCAGGAGCTGTGAGTGCTCAGCACTCTGGAGAACTGGCTCTAAAATTAACAAAGAGGATTTCCCTGCTAGAAATAGCACCCCCATCGGTACGTGGGACGCACAGCTTGGGGGGGAGTCTGCCACTAAAAGGCTTAAAATGGGTCTGGGATTCTGCTGGAGGGGTTAAGGCAGGACTGACCAACAAGCAGTGCGTTGTCACTGATGGAGTCATCCCACACTGCAGGATGCACCCCAGAAACAACATCAGGGTTACTTCCAATACTCAGTAGCAACTCCTGCCTATATGGGGCTGAGTTACCCACCTCCATCAGAACAGTCATCAGGAACCACCTGATCACCAGGGGTAGGTGATGGGATGGAAATGGCTCTGACTGCAGCATGCTGGCTTCGTGCTGCCCAGCGATGGCAGCTTGTTACCAATGCTGGCCTAAATTTAAACAGGCAAAAATAAAGACACATTGGGGAACAACCCGAGAGCAGAAAGCTTGCAGTCCTTGTCAGGGCAGTGAAGATTTAGGACTTTCATCCATCAGGAGTGCAGGACTCGTGCCTCCCTTGCTGCAGTGGCCTCATTTCAGCCACATATTGCAGCCCTGCAGCCCTAAGGCAGTGGCACTGAGACAGCTACAGAAAATGGAGGGGAGTGGAAGAAGGAGAGAACGTACCTGGAGAAGGACAGGCAGATTAAACCCCTCCCTGCTGCCAAAAGCTCTGTGGGCTCTGCAGTCATCACCCAAAATAGAGCCTCAGTCTGCATCTCTCCGTGAGACAGTCCCTGCTGGAAACATGTCAGGGCAGTGCTGGGGCAGCAGTTTGCAGCACTGGGAGCCACCTCGGGATCTGCTGACACTGCACCCAGCTGGCTGCTTTCCCTGTGCCCCGCCACTAAAGCTGCCTGTTGACACTTGCTCACCTGGGAACGTGACACACGGCTCAACCCAGCGAGGAATGCAGGCAGGATTTGGGCAGAAAGGAGGGAAGGTCGTGCGTTAACCTTGGGGTGTAAGTCAGAAAGCCACCGAGCGTGCTGCACCTGAAGCCAGGGATACTCCCCCAGCAGGGGCTCAACAGCCTGGGTTGCTGGGCTTCAAGCCTGGCCGTGCTCTCCCATGAGCCCTGCTGGGACTCGTGAGCACTCTGAGAGCAAACCGCAGGTTGGGACCCTCCCCAGGGGTCACATCTCTTATGGGTACTTCGGTGGGCAGGGAACTCGCTCGCCGAGTGAGAGCTGGGAGCGCAGCTGCGCTCTTCGGGTCCCGCGGTCACTGGGTGGCACTGTGAGCCCTATTACCGCCCTAAGATGGGATCCCACCGCACCTTTCCCCTTATCCCCGTAAAGCCGGCAGGGCACGGAGTTGGGACGCCCCCGAGAAATGTCCGTCTCGGTCAGAGCTGCCAGGGAAAGTCGGCACGAAGGCAGCAGAACTGGGAACGGAGCCGCAGCGCTTCGGAAGGGGCTTAACTCGTTCGCTGAGATTTGCTCTGTTTGGCTCCGTCCTGCAGCTACGTGCCACGACAGGCAGTTGGGAAAAAGGATCTTTGTGCAGAAAAACGTGTGTTTCACCCCCTCCCATCCCCCCACAGATGAGAGCTAAAGAGCCTCCAAGGAGTACAGCGCTGGGAAATGAAGTAGAGGAGATCATGCTCCTCTACATGCTGTAGCAGGAACGCGAGTTGAGAAGGCCAAAGGTTTCCAGGTATCCGTAACCCAGAGGGGCAGCAGGAGCCCATTCCCCTCTCGATGCTGCTGTGTGACCTCTGTGCCTGAGTGCTGTGATCCCTGTGCCTGTCCATCCCCTCAGCCACAGCCCTTGGCTCCATGTCAGAGCCCTGCGGGGACAGGAGGGAGCGAGCACAGCTCCAGCGCCAGAGCCAAACCCTGCTCAGTCCCTTCCCTTCCACCCAAAGGTCTGATTTCTTTGCTAGGTGCACACAAGCTGCTTTCCCCTTCCCCCTCATCACCTTCTAATTGTCACTACATCATCTGATCCTGCCCAGCTGGTTAAAAAAGCAACACCCTGCACACTACAGGGACCGCTTTGTCAGCGACTGTGAACTCATCTCCATCCAGCACTGGGATGGATCGAACAAACTGAAGCAGTGTTTTATTGCCGAAGCATAAAACATGAGGATAAACAAGCACCAAAGTGCTACTGATCATTACAACCAGATGGGAGCCCATTTACTGCCTCCAACAGCGAGGTGCCACCGCTGCGCTGCCAAATCCCCATTGAAATAGGAAACCCAAGGCACCATCTGGGAGGTGCAGCTACACGTAGCCCTGGAATTTGGGGCTGGATTGAGCTGCGTTGTCCTCCTTCCACAACCCCAGGGACAGCCAAGGAGTCCCACTTGCTCCAGCAGAGTCATTTCTGTATGGTTGTGCCTGAGTTAAACAGCCCAGTAGCACAGCCAGCCTGCCCAGTTCAGGCATACGGGGAATTGGGATGGGGAGAATCACAGCCACATTGCCCACATCACTGCATTTCAACAGGATTTTTCTCAATCCACATCAGAGAACCACTACAAGTTCTGGTCACCCCTGCACATTTCAGGGTGAATCACCCAAAGCAGCCCGAATCTTACCTTATTTCCTCACTGTCTGCATGAGAAGCTAAGGACCGTGGTGGGAAGAAGCCAGGGGTTGTTCTCTTTCCTTTCTAATAAACTTGCCTGCTACAGATGAATGCACATTCAGCTTCTGCCCCAAGCACAGTGAGAGCATTCTCAAAGTCTGGGAAGGACTGGAAATTGGCCTTCAGAAATAGCTCAGCCTCCCATCCTCACGGGGCTTTGCACCTTTGTCCCCATCCTCCTGTGGTGGGCAGCCACAGCCGGGCACTGCGTGGGGCTGCAGGCAGCCAGGGAGATGCAATGGGGAGGAGATGCAAATGGTGCAGGAGACTGCTGGAAAAGCAGAGAGACAGACGGATGTTTTTACACTTCAAAGGCAACAGGGCCCTGTGAGGCTTTCAGGAATATGCACAGATCGATAGACTCCTTTTAAACCCGGAGCACATTTGCTCAAGTGTGAGGCAATTAGTCCCTGAGGATGCAGGCAGGGCAGGCCCATTAACAGACATAAGGGCAGGATGAAGTGAAGGTAGGAAACACTTGGGCTGGAGGCTCCCCTTGGCTTCACCCCCAGAGCAGCAGCCAAACCAGCTGCGTGTGGGCAGGAGGGCCACTGTTCTGCAGGGCACTGCCTCTACCCTATAACCTCAGGAGGGCAGAAGTGTCTGCAGGGCTGGAGCACAGCCCGGGCACTGGGGCTTCAGGTTTGTTTCTTTTAGTGACACTACAATCATTCATCCTACCCCCAAGGGCTGTATGGCAAGCACATCAGTATCACTCAGCACAATGTTGAGAATACCCCTATGGCTGTGGATGTCTCTGCTGCTCGGCTGCCTGTTGTTCTTACACCCTTGAGCCTTACAGCTGGGGATGCCCCAAAGTGCAGATTAACATATACCGAGTCTGCATCAGTTCTCCTCCCACCCTCACTTGAATGCTGCTGGCTGTCTGAGCTACCCTGAGCACCTCACCCTCCACAGAGCCCCTTCCAGATGAGGAGGCAGAGCCAAAGCCAGACTGCAGAGTGCTCCCTGAACTGCTGCAAGGCCCACGGCTCAGCACTGCAGGAGCAGCAGTACCAGCACACAGGGGGCACAGACAGCAGACCTGAGCCATGCCCTGTGTCCAGCTGAGTGGCTGTGGTGTGCCTCCCCATGCTACTAGCTGCCTCCTCTGTTTCTTCTTTCCAGATGCACAAAGTTTTCCCTCTTCAGTAGAAGTCAGAGAGGAAGACATACAAATCTCAGCACACCCCAAAGAGCTGTAGGGGACAGAGATTAAACCCATCCATTACACTCACCGAGCAGGGCACCGTCTGGGCAGGAATGCTGCAGTCATACACCTGCACATACAAAGAAAAAAAGAGGAGTATTACAGAAGTGTCAGAGGCAATTCAGCACCCTACAGCAAAGTGCCATAAAACTCACATGACTTGGAAAAACAAAAAAGGAACAACACTAAATCAAGCAGAGCAGCACACATGGCAACTGGCTGCTTATCATGGCTGCAGGGCCTCTTGTTACCACTGCATTAAAGAACTGCTTCACACTTGTTTAAGGTTTTGTCTAAAGCTGCTGCTCAGGCCCAGAGCTCAATACTACAGCACTGGTTCTGGGCACTGCACTCTGCATGCTGCAAGGAACATGGGTTGTGGAGGAGAAATGCTTTCCAACTTGCTTAGCATTCTGCTGGGAGCCTACAAGCTGCTGCTACCCATGCCTGACTTTCTCTTGCTGGCTGTAACCCCAAGAAATCATACTTATATCTCATTACAGCTCTACAAAGCACTCAGCTAAACCAGCTTACCTGGAGCTGTAGGAGGAGCCTGGCCAGGAGCACACCTGCTGGAAAACCAAGAGCTGAGCCCTGGAGAAAAAGCAGAAACAGGCACAACAGCAGCAAAACCATCACTCTGAATACTACAGGAGCCCAGACAGCCTCAGGGTAGGCTGTGAGGAAAACATCACCCACTGCAGAGGGGGAAAGTTCAGCAGAACACCCACTCCACATCCTTCAGGGAAAACCCATTACACTCCCTTCTGCTGCACAGTTTGGGTGAGGGGAGGATGCTAAAAGCAGACACCTGCACCCTGTGCACCTGGAGGCAATCAGCATCAGCACTGCTGCAGCTGTGGGCACGGGGAGGTGTGGGCTGTGTGCTGGTACAGCTTTGCACGGTGGGTGATGGCTGCTGTTTGTTGTTGTTACTGTCAGCCAAATGCTGCCCTCCCCCCTGCTAGGAGGCTCCGTATGGGACCCCAACCTGGTGTTTGTGAATTAAGTGGCTTTTAAGTTCTGTAATAAAAAACCATTTGACTCAAAGAATGTTGTTGTTTCTGAAAAGGGGTGGATGCTGCTTGCTCAGCTTCTTTTGAGGTGACCCAGGGTATGGGTGAATGCAGGAAACGCATGGCAGGATGCTCACAGAGGACCCAATGATGGACACTCTGCAGCTCCTTCTGCAGGGCCCAGGGCTGCCTGAATGCATGGGCAGTGGCCAGGTGAGGGGGGACTGTTCCACTGGGACGACCCATGGTGTCTTTTGAGTGGGCACGGTGTGGGTTATGGGGCAGAAGCATTACAGTGCCCCCCCTGAGCCTGCAGCTGCCACCAGGCTGTGCCTGTCTATGGTAGGAGCATTGCAGCAAGAAAACATCTTTATGCCATTCCTACCTGCAGTGAAGCAGCCTCAAACAAGGCTTAAGGTTGCAAAAACCAGTAGGACAATGCAATGTAAATCAGGATCTTTATTTCCCATAGGAAATTTACCTAGATCCCATTTAGAGTCCATTTGTCCTCATCCTTATGTAACTCCTCTGCAGAAGAGGAGTAAAAATGTATAGAAAATAAAGTATTTGCTGCAAAGAATTAGTACAAGAGACTGAGTCATATCTAGCAATGCATGCAGGCAACCTGGGGCTCTCCGAATACAGTGAGAGAACAAAGAACACTCAGATCAACAGCATGTGTCATGTAGGAACTGGCCCCAGGTAACAGGATTGAAGTGGAGCCAGGAGTGTGCTTGAAAGAGATGCACAAAAAAACCACACTTTCGAGTTTATTTTATTGCTCTTAATGGCCTGCCTTCCGCATGTCTCATTTCCTTTTATTGAAGCTGTCAGAGACGCATTACATTATCTCACATGTGTGCAAAAACAGTATTTCAGTCGAGCTCATACAGATTTTAAATGCCACAGCTGAAGAAAACAAGACAGGGGAAGCTGCAAAGGGAGGCGGCGGCAGCAGAGAGCCCACAGCACGCAGCTACAGGCAACGTGTGTCAGGGCTTCAGCAAACAGCAGAGCTGCAGCCTCTAACCAGAGACAGAAGAGTGGAAGCAAAGGTACTTGGCTAACAAGGTGGGTGATTCACTGAAGGAGGGTGAGGAGTCCTGCTGCAACGGCAGGCAGTAATTAACAGCAATCCTATGCACAAGGCTGAGGCTCACCCTGCACAGCCAAACCAGCTCCACCAACTGCAGCTCTCCCAAAGCCATGCTGACATCTGATGCAGCACCTCGCTATCCTGCTGGCACCCGGGTTTCCCTGTGCTGCCCTGTTCTCTTCAGTTGGCCATGCTCACTATCAGCCCATAGAGGGAAATACAATCTAGCTCTCCAAAGCCAAAGAAGCAGAGCTAACCAACCAGCCAGGGGGTGTTAGTTCAGGTTTTCCTGGCATTGATCATTGTGGAAAACCTCACCGACCACCTCTGCTCTCTCAGCTGCTCTGCACGCATCATCTCTGCAATACAGACCAATTAGCAATACTCTATTTAAATAAGGAAGCAGTTGCTGTAGCTGAGTTTCACAAATGTGCAGGGCTACTTTTCAAAGTCATTTTAACTGTAATAAACACAGTTCCACACCTCTGTGCTGTGCAGGGCTGGCACCCAGGCAGAGCAGATGCATCTGCACACCACTCCTGATGCAACAGCAGTCACAAACCTGCCCTGCTCTGCTCACACACACTGCTGCACAGTGCATGCAGAGAATGCCATCTGGCACACACACCTCACTGCCTGCTGATGGCTGTGGACTACAGAGCAGTTTATATGAAGTGTTACAAGAAAACGTTCTCTGCATAACAGTGAGGAACACTTCTGGCCTCCCTCAGAAGCAAAAGGACCATCTCAAAAAGGACCACGCAGCCAGGGTGACTTGGCAAACAGGGACACTATCTCCTCCTAACCCTCTCTGGCACGCAGGGCCATGGGCTGCTCACTGACAGCACAGCTCCTCCAGGAGAGGGGACCACAGCAGTAACAAAGGCCAAACTGCTCTGACAATGGAAGTGACATTGAAGCAGATCCCTGAGCCCACAAGAAGATGGCACTGAGCAGCCAGGAGGCACCCAGCACTGCATCAGGGAGCAGTGCAGCATGTGGCTCGGTGCCTGTGGCGTTCATTATTTTAAAGTATGTGGCTGATGAATGACACGAGACTGGTCAGGAGCATCTATAGGCAAAGCTTTTGTAGCATAGCAACAACAGCTATAAGTTATATTCTTTGCGGGTGGCTGGGAGCGGAAGAAGTTCACAGTGAAAGATTTCTTTCCCTTCAAAAGAAAGAGGCTTGAGTGTCAAAGCCAGCACTGCTAATCCTGGCAAGCACAGGCCTTTGGAGACCTCTGGAGCAGCCCTGAATTCTGTGAACAATGTCCCTCCACCACCAGCAGAAAGAAAAGTGTTTCACTGACCTCGAATCTAGGGAAGATGGGATAGGGGTGGGCATGAGGGACACAGAC
Source organism: Phasianus colchicus (assembly GCF_987193195.1). NCBI lineage: Eukaryota > Metazoa > Chordata > Aves > Galliformes > Phasianidae > Phasianus > Phasianus colchicus. The sequence continues at coordinate 5,175,446 of NC_143453.1, forward strand.
ACAACACAGAGCCTTGCTGCTGGTTCTCGTGCAGAAGACAAGTTCTTCCCTGCCTGCATGATCCACAGCCACATGTACCACTGCATGTTTTGCTCCTGGAAAAGAAGGCAAGACTTTAGTTTGACTATACTACGTGATGAACCTGCTCAAGGGGTCACTGGAATTGCTTTTTTGGTTCATCCTTGCAAAAATCCCCTACAGCTTCTTGGCCTGGCTTCCTGAAACTCCTCAGCCCCTATCTCCTTGCACACATGTCCTGGGAAGAAGGGATTTTGGAAACTGCCAAATGCAAGCAGCTGGGACAGAGGTTGACAGCTCTTTCACTGCTGCTCTCACAGTTCCTGTGGTTTCCTGTTCCTGCAGGAGAAAAAGCACTGCAGAACACACAGATCGAGCCAGACGTGCCCTGACACAGCTGGGACTGCTAGCACTGTAGCTGCTGCTTGTGAAGTACCATGAGGGTTGTTGTGCAAGGAGACAAGGAAGTGAAGGCATCCCATGCCACCATCTGCAGCAATGCCTCTTCGCCTTCTATAGACAAGGCTTCAAGGTTAACACCCCAGAACAAACTTGTTCTCATTTACAATTTTCTTTCAGTCTTTTCATTGGGAAGGATCCTCCCTGCTCACCAGCAGGCATAGGGGAACAGTGGGTACTGGCTCCACTCTGCCATGGTCCCATGGGCATGTCCCGAAGCCCCTTGTGTGTTGTAATCTGTGGAGAAGGCTGAGTAGCTCATCGCCCTGTACTGGCTGTGGGGTGGCACCATCCACTGCCCAAGGCCTTGCTCAGTGCCATAAGGACTGTACATGGGCGCTCGAGCTCCAGGTTTCCCCACCGAGTCCAGAGCCATGTTCACCACTCCGCTGTAGTCCTGGGGAGGGGGCAGAGGTGGGGGCAGTGGAGGCAGGTTGGTGAAGCCCTCTGGCAGCTGTTTGGAGTCGTGCTCGGGCACTGTGGCAAGATCCAAGGGGTGGCACCTCGCTCGGAAGTCGTTCAAGGCAGCCACGTCGCGGCTGGGGAGCTGCTGGCTGTCCCCAGCTTCGTGGAACCTGTTCCCCAAGGGCAGAGAGAGCAGTGAGTCAAACCCACCGCAGCAGAAAACCACTGAAAACCCACAAAGATCCCTGGGGAAAGGCATGCTAAGAGCTTGCCCTCTTCCCCTGCCATTTCAAACATCCGCTTGCGATTCAAAACAAACACACTTTACAAAGACAACCTAGCTCTTTGTATTCCCTGTGAGTGCCTTGTACCTAGAAGACTTGGCCTGGGGTGGGAATTTACAATGTGTCAGCTCTTTCACATTCATTTATCATGTGAGGATGCTTGCAGGAAAGCCAGGTGACCCATCTTGTACTCCAATGGAGTTCACACATATTGAAAAGGGTTCTCCAACTTTACGTTGGCTTATGGCACATTAACTCTCCCTTACCTACAGCTTTCTCTTACTGTAAAAATGGATTTTAGTCCAAGTCCTGCTGTCACTCACTCAGAAAAATTTAGTGCCAAAAGAAGGTAAGGCCACTCACTACAATTCAGGGAGGAAGGAACAATCACTGGAGTCCTCCACTCCTCCAAAGGACAGGCAAGTTCAGTGCTACATAGAGTTGGGTAGGAAAGCATTTCAGCACAGGGAAATAAAGAGCACTACTGAGACATAAATATGCTCAGAATGCATGTAAAACAGAAAGACTTTGCTACAGAGACATCTCCACACTGATCTAGCACCTATCACACAAGTATGGCATCAACAGAAAAACAGCCTTCTCACTCACACTGGCTGTTTTTCCTTAGGAAATAACCTATAAAAGAGGAGGAATCTCATCAGTTAAAGGATGGCTTTGTGACAAGAGCACCAGGAGACAGGACTCACCGGTATGTCTGGTAGGATGATGTAGGCACTTGCTGCTCCCTGGCTGGACCCTCCCTCTGTTCAGCTGGCACTGGTGATGCTGCAGGAAAGGCATGGCTGCTGTTCTGCTCTGAGATCCAGAAGGGGTATCCACTGCTGACCACGATGGGGTTACTCTCTTCCTTCACATCCACATTCTCATCTTTCTCAAAATCTGACTCACAGTAGGGAAAGAAAGAACAGAAAAAAGTGAGAATGGGGAAGAGGGAGTTGGAGCTCACAGTGTTCTATTAGCAGCTGAATTAACTGCAGGATGGGGGAAGGAAACACACCATTACATCTTCTGCAGCCATTCTGCCTTAAAGGATTAAAGGACTAGCCCTTTGCTGCTTTTTTCTACTCTTACATTGTGGCTTTCAGTTCTGCCCCATTCCCTCACCCTAGCAAGGAATGATCAAGCTTAAAGATAACCTAACAGAAAGAGTACAGATTATTTTTAAATGGTATCAGTTCCCCTATCTGCATCACAGCACAGCTGCACAAGCACCAGGGTTGACACAACTGCACAGACAAGAACCAAGGCAGATGGGCAGAAGAAAGCCATGGGTGACACAGCAAGATGGTGTCACTGTTGAAGAGCAAACATTACAAGAGCACAGCCATCAATCACATGCAGTCACAAAGCAAGGCTGGAGCAGCAGAGCTGGGGAGGAGTCACTGATGACAAGAGATGTGAGTAGGCTCCTGTGGACCATATGCAGAGACTTAATAATCCTGAGACAGACAAACTGAAAACACGTGTGGAGATTGCAGGCAGAAATTAAGAGAGGCAAAGGCCTCACAAAGGGTTCCCATTTGTTGGCTCATTCTCCTAAAAGCAATCTCCCTGATTTAGGGAGTCAGCACCACTTTCCAGCTTTGCAAAGACGTAGGCAGCAGCCTTTAGGGACTCTGCCCAAACCACTCTCTCCAGTGAGGAACAGCAGAGGTATGTCACTGCCTCTTATCCCCCCTGTGGCTTAGGCACAGTTTGTGACTGACTCTGGGGTTGTTCTTGTTAAAATTACCACGTTCCTCAGCACCAGACTCCTTTTCCTCTGGCAGCTTTCTCTTCTGGCCCTTGGCTGGACTTGGCTTCTGGGATTTGGCTCGTCCTTCCCTGGGAAAGAAACAGTGCACAGGGCTAGGGTGTAAGTTAGCTTTCTATCTACATAAGCATGCAAGGGATGCAGGACAAAGGCCTGGGAAGACAAAAGGTGGGATGAACAGCTCTGATGTTCTGCATGTTACACCCCCTTCCAAACCAATATGACAGGTCCACAGGGAATGTGTGCCAGAGTGGAATCATGGAGTTAACCAATGCTGCATGTGCTTCCAGGAGAGCCCTCACCCCACAGAAGACTGGGGATAGGTTGGTAAGGGGGTTGCTGCCCCTTTCTTCTTGTACAAAAGTCAAAAATAGCATGGAAATCTCAGCACTGGAGCTTTCAGCACAGTTTGTAAGTGTACTGCAAAGCTGATGCACATTCTGTACATACAGGCATATGTATGGTGGGCATTTTGCTTGAAAGCAGCCTTTTTCCTAAGTGGACAATTACACTAAGCTTAGTCAGAAACAGTCCTGTTATGAAGAGAAAGAACATCCCTGACATTTTCAAAAAGAATCACTTTTGGCTTTTTTCATCAGGAAATAAGATTTTCGTTTCAGGCACGCAAAACAAAATCTCAGATATTTTTACACCATTTTCTGGTTGGAAAACTCTCCATTACCAGTCCATGGGTTTCCTTCAGGGTTATTTCTTTCAGCCTTAATTAGTGGCTGCCCTCAGAGCAGACAGTTTATCTCACTGGTATTGGCATCCATCTCACAGACAAAACTTCCTGTTGGTAGAGACACCTTTCCACACAAGAGGAAAGGAGATGTGAGAGCCTTCCAACATCAGAATTAAGCTGATCTCACAGGGACAGAAGGTTCTACTGTGGATTCTCTTTATCACTGCTATTAATGTATCAGATTGCAGTCTAGACCTGATTTGCAATGGAATGCAGGTCTCAAATCTGTCACATCTCTCATATTTCTGTAGGAAATTCTCTGTTTCCTCCTATTCCCCAAGTCTCTGGGGAGGGTACTACACAGCATCACTCCCATATACAAATAAATGCAATGTGCAAAGCAAAATGTTCTGCAGAGCTAGCTGCTCTGTTTTGCTCAATGGACTTGGATATAATTCAGATAAACTCACGTTATCCATAAGTTGAGATGAAAAAACAGTTTACCTTCGAGTGTTCTTCCCATGCTCCCGGAAACCTTTAGCAAATGGATTGTTGTCAATCTTCAGCTTTGTGATCTTAAAATAAAGGACCAGGATTCAGTTCTGGTTGGGACCTTTATTATTTCAAGATCTTCATCTTGGTATTTATTACAACAGCTTTTTCAGGGGGCTGGGGGATGCCCTTGGCACAGTATCTGAGTTCTCCCAGCAGTTCCTTCTATGAGTGAGTTGCAGAGAGAAGTGACTTTCCCAGGGTCAGTGGGAATTTGGGTGGGATTCATGTAACTAGAGGAATATAAAGGGTGAATACCTAATATCTGTCTTTTGTCTGTATTTTTTGCTACCTTTGGGGTTCTGTTAGTCACTGACAGTGCACCTAATGCAATTAATATGCACAATTCATGTCATCCTTGACTAGATGTTTTCTGCAAGAATCATATTTTGCCTATTTTTCTTCCTTTATCCATCACAGACACCCAAGTTAATTTGCTCTGGAGGTGACACCTTCCTATGCAAGATTTCTAAGGACAAAGTATTTAGCAATGCTTTGGACTCGCACACTACCTGCTCATTCTGGTAGGCTGTGACAGAAGTGAAGACAGTCTCAGGGAAGCTGAAGACTTGGAAGATGCTCCAGCGAACACTGAAGAGGTCATCAGCCTGCACAATGTGGAAGCGAGGCTTGTAACGGTGCATGGAGTGGAGGATGATCTGGCACAGAGACAAAGGCAAAGGTTTCCATGTGCAACTACTGCTAATATGCTGAGCAAAGTTATATGGACAGCACAGGCCAGCACCTTCCCTAGCAGGCAGGTAAGAGGGCTGGACTATGGAAGGAAGAGAGGGCACTTGGATATTTTTTTAATTTCCACGTGATCTAATGTTTCACACTTATTTCACTTTACACCTATCTGCAGTGAATTCCAAGAAAGCGTGGCACAGAGGCCAGCAACAACCTACATGCCCGTGTTGATCCAGAGTGTTGTTGGTGAGCTTCAGTTTCTGGAAGGAGACAGGTTCCTTCATCCAGTGGCTGCCAGGAGCAGGGGAATCTGGGTGGACATAGGTGCGACAAGGGAGCTGAGGCTCTGCTTTTCCAGCAACTTCCCACTGATCTTTATTCCACTGTGAAGAGAAAGATGGAAATCTAGAGCTTAAAAAAATGACTTATTTTAAATAGCCCTAGCAACTCTGCTTCTCTGTCTGATGTGGAGGATTCCTCTGAGGCATGCAATCCTGACAAGCAGCAGATTATCTCTTGTGAGCCATGACTGTTTTACCAAAACAGCTCCAAGCTTGGGCCTCATTTTTCCTCCCTTTCTCCCAGTGGCCATCAGAGAAGTCTGACATTAATCATGATCAAAACTGTACCAGTTACAATGGAGATCAGTTACCTTTCCAGCTGCTCCCCAAGCAAAAGTGACAAATAGCTCCAGAGAGGCAGAAAATCCACCAATTACTTCTGAACTTTGTCCAAAGACTATTTATTTATCAGCCTGGCTGGTGAAGCATAAAGATATTTCAAACAAAAATGGAATTAAAGCATAACTTTTATCATCTAAAGTGCTTACCTTGTACCTGAAGTTGTCCACAGGCACAAAATCCACCAGCATGAGGTACTTGGCATATGGGATTAAGCCAGAGACTTTGATTTTGCATTGTGGAAACATTCGTCTGAAGGAGAAATGAATGTAAGAATTTCTGTACTTAGCAAATGCTGTTTAACGACCTACAGAAGCAGCAGGTCATGTTTACTCACTGCTGCACAAAGTCCTGGTAGTGGTATTTTTACAGGCCAGCTACCAAATGTTTTTACTATCTCATTGATGTATTGATTATCCAATCCTATGGGTTTAGGTGGAACAGGCACTAACATGGCAGCAGTCTTTAATGGCCTGACATTGTTATTGCTTTTGTGCCTCCAACTCCTGCATTGCAGCAGTGGAAAACTTAAAGAAAATAAGTGGGATTTGCTTGCTGCTGCTAGCTTCATGCAGCTACCACAGACCTGGAGCACAGATTAAAGCCTTTTCTAGCGTGGGCTGTGCACACCTAGGAGCACATCTTGCTTTCCATTCCAGCATTCCCTACCGCCACTTTCATCTTCTGAGTCTGCAGAAAAGCCTCAACACCTCCCTTCCTACCAACAGGATTACTTTAGCTCCCAGCAGCTTTGACATAAAACATTACTATTTCATTTTCTTTCACCACAAGCTCCACAACGTGACTCAGATTTAGAATAGCCTGCTTAGCATTATTTTCTCCCCTTGCCATGTTTTCATCTGCAAATGCAGAATCAACATCAGGTATTGACTGCTCCTGTGCTGCTGCCTGTGACCAAGGCAAAGGAAGCCCAGGGCACTTCCCAGAGCAACAGCACAGCAACAGGAAGAACATCAGTGTTAAGTACTGAGATAAGAGCAGAGGAGATTTCTCAGCACATCAGCCCCACGATGACCTTTTGCACTTTGCAGTTTGGATCTCCAGGACAGCCTGAAAATGCAACTCTTGTGCCAGAGGCAGGGAGATGCACACAACTGGCTACAAGTCTGAGGGTCACCAAGTGAAATAAGAATGCTCAGAGTTTTGCAAACAGATTAGAAGGGTGTGGTGTGGGCAGCTGTCCTGGTCCCCTCACCTGCCAGATTTGGTGATGATCATCTCTGTCCCTATCTGATGAAACTTCATCCAGAGACCCATGTCCTCCAGGGTGACCGTGATGGAGCTCTGCGGGTAGGGCTCCAGGCTGGGGGAAGCAAGTGCTTCACATGGTGCTTTAATGTCTACCAGGGAGAGAGAAAACAGGAACTTCAGATGGGCAGGAGGGCATCAAGTCATCCTTCCCAGTTCCAGTACCCAAAGCTACCAAATTCCACACGTTGCTGTAACAGATGGGCTCTGGCCATATGCTCCCATGGGACTTGCCAGCCCCAAATCACTGCAGCGTACAGCACTGGTTTAGCTAAGGTATGTGAATGTTGTGATTTCATCCAGGAAGGATGCCAAGAACCAGTGCCACAATACTTCTCTAAAGGAAAATCCATTATCTTCCTTCCAAGGCTATTCTTATTGCCTAGAAGGCTCTAAAGGCATAAAGGCTTATTCAACAGGTTTGGCTTTAGCTGGTAAGTTCTTTTGTAAAGATTTATGTGTTGTACAAACCCAGCCTAATTCTTTTATCCTACAAGTCAGACAGGTGGCAAGCCACAATCCGCTTTTTCTCCTGTTCTGGTATGAGCAGGGTTACACAAAACACTTCACCAAAAGAATAAAATGAAAGCAGAAAGGATTGGAAATATTTTAAGTGTAGCAGCAGGCAAGGGGAGAAAACAACATATAGTAGCAGAGGTAAAAAATCACTGCAGAGGACTATGAAGGGCCAGGCAGGAGGTTCACATGTGAGAGGAGACAAGAAAGGGAGGAGACAGAGCTGAATATTCCAAAAAAAAGGGAAAAGAATGGTCTTAACTAGACTTGGAGATGGAGATCACTGGGATGCTCATGTGGAAGGTGCTCTCTTCAGCAGCACACAGCTGTCAGCTTTCCTGGCCATGCATTATCAGCCACACTTGGCTATTTGTTAAAAACAGAAACTTCTCTGCCTATTAGCTTGGATTGAATTTTATTCAGAGCACATCAGAAATAAGGGATTTTATCTTTTTCTTTTTTCTTTCTTTTTCCCCTGGTAATACCTTTAAAAGAACAGACATGGAAAGAAGGCAACTATTTCCAGAGAAAACAGCTTCTTCCTGAAAGTGACACGTGTCCACAAAAGCAACCCAATGTAAGCCTCCTCTACCAGGAATTAAGAAACATTTGAACATAATTCTGTCAACCTGTAAAGGTCTTTAGGCACTTAAAAAAAAATACCCTTTACCCTTTTTTCTGCTTTGATCCGACATTAATGAACTGGCTAAGAAGTGACACCTAGTCTGCTCGCTAGGATTAGCCTGTTAACATCTTCTTACTAAAGCTTCCCTCATATCCTCTTGCAAAGACATGAAAGTGCCACGAGACGATGCATTGGGAAGCTCAGCGCAGCGCATGTATCAAAAGGAGTTACAATAAAATCGGGCTGATTTCCCACAGGAGTCATCCAGTCACAAATACATGCAAACAGATTTTGATTAGCTCAACAGATGCTCACTCCTTCCCCCAAATGAATTTTACAATTAACATTTTTGTAAGCAAATTCCAACGCCGTTAAATGAGCCTGCAATGAGGCAGATCCTGGGGGTCCTCACTGAGACACTTCCAAAGAAATCAAAAGGAATTAAAGCAAAAAGTTCTATACCGAATTAAAAATCAAAGGCAGATGTCATAATCTGGTTTCACCAATGAACCTGTATGAGCGAGGAGGACAAAGAGCCAGGCACACAATCAACACTGCAGCAAAGACTTTAAAATGTGGCTAACGTCCTTCTTGTCACAGGTTTTGTGTGCCCTGTCTGAGGCTGAGAAACAGGATATGAACAGTTTGCATACAAAGGTATGAGCTTGCTAACAGAGGCACACAGCTGCCACCAAAGTCGCATCAATTGCCTTCAATGGGAGACTGCAGTGATGGATCCTTTTGCAGGATGGACTTCAGATTTGCCTGGCAGAGCCAAAAGTTGGCCTGCAAGGTGTTCTGAATTCATTCCCAGTCGGTGCCAACTCAGCTAACCTCAGAGCCATGCTCAGGTCCACAAAGACTCTGGAATTACAGCACAAAGAGGTCTGCAGTGAGGCATCCAAGCACTGAACTGCATTCTTTAAGTCTGTATTTCTGATGTTTCCCCTTCTGTGTAGTTCAGTTTTTATTTTAAGGATGGTTTGAGAGAGCTTTAAACATCTTCCAAGAATTTTAGTTCTAAGTTACCTTAAAACCAATCATTGCTATCACCATTCTTGTGGCAGCCTTGCATGTAGCACGTTTTAAAACATACACTTTATGAGATTGTAAGGGAAGACAGCTGCTATGATAAAGGCCAGCACTGAAAATTAAGAGATCTTCACTCGATACCATGCTGCTCTTTAAAGTCCTGATACAAATAAGAGCAGTTGGTGCTTTGTTTTTTTACTAGAATAGGTTGCATATGTTTTTTTCCTATTTCGGTGATGGAAAGGAGAGGAAGGGAAATGAGAGTCAATTGGGTGATGCTGAATTTGTCTCAGTTTAGAAGCCTAATGTGGACAGCTATGTAGAATCCCCAGGGAAGGAACACACAAACATATATAAAGCTATTGGATCTATTAATATTGCCAACGGCCATAGAAACCCATGTTCTCTGACCCTACAAATGCCAGAAACACCTCCGCACCTCGGAGCACACCTTGTTTCCCAGAACACAAAGATTTGGGCTCTAACAGAAGGACTGTGTTTCTACCAGTGCTACAGCTTCACCTCTCAGAGGCACGCAGTCCTATTTCTGCTGTGCGGGGTCGTACACCAAAAATGACTCCATAAGAACATGAGGTAACTTCTGAAACAGCTGGAATCTTTCACACAGTGAGGTACTGCACTGTTGCTTCTTAAGTCAAAATTCTCTTGATGTGGCAGTGTGGAAGGTTTGATAAAAACCCCCAAACCATGGTGAAGGTAGAATTTATCTGAGGCGCTGTACGTGTATTTTGCCTATGAAACAATACTACAACAACAGAGAAAAAAAGCTGAGAATACCCAGCCACCTCTCAGTGTGGGTGAACTGCATGCATGAGCTACATAAGCAGTCTTTTCCTTGCAATGCATTGGAAAACACTGGGCTAAATCTGGGTTTCAGCTATAGTGACAAATGCAGTGCCTCTGGTCTGGTTCTGTTTCCCAGTGCATATCTGTCATCGTGCCCAGTCTGATCATGTCCCACAGAGAAGAGGTTAATAGCATGTTATGAGAAGGACTGATGAAGAAAAACATAAATAATACCTTATGGAAACAAAAAATACTGTGTTTGGGCATAAAAAGATGGTAGAAATTGTAGGCTATGTCTCCTTGGGGTTTTCACTTTCAAAGGGCAGAAGAAAGACAGGGATAGACAAAAAAGATAGTTTGCATCTGAATTGTTCTTAGGAATATAAGGAATATTTCCAAACCTTCAACCCAAAGGAACTTCCACTACTTCACAGACAATATGCAGACAAAACCTCTATCCTTCAGGATTTATATTGCACAAGGTGATCCAAATAAGGGAGTTTTGGGCACAGCTGTGAGTGGACATCTACTGCCTTGCAAAACATCTACCAAGGCTCACAAAGAACACTCAAAACTCCAATAATGATAATAATTATTATTATCTCTAGTCACACAATTACAAGTGCTGGTATCCCTAGGAGCACTGACTCTCTGTCTAAAATTATTGTACACTTTGGGCATAAGTCTAGGACCTTAGAATAGGAGGGAGAGCTGCACCTACCTGGTAAAACTTGCATTTTTCCATGTAATGTGGAGTCTAGGAAGTCACACAGCTGAGAGAGCCACCAGAGTTCTCAATAAGGGAGCCAAAATAGTCCAGTTCAAAAGCAGGTCTGATGTCCTGAAACAAGCAAAAGCCCTTCCATCTGAGATCCAGTGTCAAGAGTGACCGAGATGCGGATGGGACTCCAAGCACAGCTAGCCAAGGTGAGTTCCTGTTTTATGGAGGCTAATGAGCAGGGAGGAGCTTCTCGCCAGGGCTGTCCCCTTGCAATCCTTTGATGTCCAAAGGGACAAAGAGAGGAAGGATCTGCAGCAATGGCTGGGGCTAAGGGAAGAAAATCAAAGAGAATTAACATGGCTTTGACATACAGGAAACCCTACAGGGGAAATGCACCTTGATTTACTGCTAACACACTTCTAAACAAATAGACTAAAATCACTACTGGAAGACTTACCTACAAATAAATAAATACCTAAAAGCCCCTTAACCAGCAAGGAAATAATTCTGTCTGGCTGTTCCAAGGATTTGATAAAACTCTCATGTCCAGAGCACAGAATCCCTTTATGTCAAATCAGGAAAGGTGAAAGAACCAGGAAGCTGTTTCCTTCCCGAGCGATTAACAGCTTGTGGAAAACTTAAAGTTTGAGACCATCTCAAAACTGAGACACTGCAGTAACGTATGCATCCACCAAAAGATGCCTTCTCCACTAACAGAAGTGCATCAGCTAAGGCTACCTACCGAGCCAATCTCTCCATTCACAGCCTTTAACTACAGTTAACTTTCTTACTTTACCATTTTTTACAGGCATGACTCTCACTGCTGTATCAGATGTCCTCAAGCTCACAACTTATCTTTTCAGCAGTGCCTCGCCAATGAAAGCTGCGTGGCTTTAACGACACAGCTATGCTAGCACACCATTGCGCTGCCACCAACCAACCTTCCAGGTGCAAGTGACCTAAAAATCTGAAGCGTGGATCAGGCACAGGTTTTATTTAGGCCTGCCCTTACTGAATGAAAGGCTGCACACAAACCGAAGGACTGCAGTGCTTTCCCTTAATTAGTTTATTCTGCAAGTGTGACCATTAGCTTTTGTACTTACAAGTGCTTACAAGTGCTAAGAGACAGCAATCAAGCCTCATGCTTCAGGTCACAAACCAGCCACTACACCTCGGTAAAGAGGGAGTTCCATGCATTCATGTATAGAAACAGCTATACTAACATTGATAGGTCAAATATAGAGTTCAAAAAGAGGAGGTCGAAAGCAGGATATCAGTCTCAATGGGCCAGAGCTGGATCCTGCACAACAAAACTTAGGAGCTCCTTGCTTCATCTCAAAGAGCATCACTATGAGGTTGCAGCTGATTCGTGGTCTAGTTTTGCTCACAATAAAATAAACACTTTTTATTCAGTCAGTGACATTATTGGGACATCTGACTTTTAGACTGACATGCAAAGCATTCTGAATTTGTTTACAGTCAGTTCCTATAGAAAAATATCCCTTCAGTTCTGCATGTAGTGCTTTTTGGAGTAGGGAAGGCAACAACATGCAATGAGGACAAAGAGTTTATTCAGAGGATTTTCATTACGGCTCTTTTTCATCATTACTTTGAATTTCAAGCATCCCAGTACTGTGCAGGGAGGACAAGAAAGGCCACTGTTTATTGTGGCAAGAAAGAACATTTACAAGAAAGAAGCTGGGAGTTTGGTAAGTCCTGAGGAGTGTTTTATAGCTGCAGATGGTCCATTGGCTCCTGGCAGCTTTGTGGGACCACATCCTCCAAAGGCCTTCCTGACCTCCCCTCTAAAGTACCAGGCCACACAGAAGACTACAGGCTTTTCTTCAGATAAATCCAAACCTGGGTCTCAGTACCACTGAGGTGGAGGCTGTCATGTAGTGGGGTAACATAACTTGTAGTTCAACTGAAGACCATTTATTACATATGTCAAAGGACAAATCGGAAGGAAAAAGATCAACTGTGAATGGTATTAAGGTCAAATCTCCTCCTCTTGTGCTTGCAGAGTCACTACCAGACACAAATGGAACAGGATGCAGAAATGCTTTTCTGCTCTGCCACAGAAGGGAAGCCAGCATCTAATCTGCTTCCCATGCTTTTGCAATGCTAGTATTTTAACTGCAGAAAGCAGAAACAATGACTGTAATCAGAATCTGAAAAGGGAAAATGGATCAAAAATTGGGTCGGATTCAAGATACTATTGAGATGGATCGACATCCCACACTGTCAGAAACCACACAGCAGCAGCAGCAGCACTGGGAATTTCAGACTTCACCTGACAGGAGCGTGGGATGTATCATGACTTACTGTTTCTTCCATGAAAAGGCATCAGATGGTCTCCTGCTGCCACTTCATTTGCACACTGCCTATCAACATGTCTGGAGAACACACATTTGCTGCAAGCACTCAAATCCTTTTGGCTTTTCCCAGCTGATTGATGGGGAAGGTGGAGCCATTAATTACCCATGACTAGTTAAGAACTAGCTATCTCCCAGCCGTTCTAGTTGCACTGGAGAGGTTTTAAAAGTGAAAAAAAAAGTGAATTTGTTATTATTCCTGGAAAGCATGGCTAAAGGAGTAATCTCCGTGAAATTCATTACTAGCCAAAGGGGAATTTAGCACATTGCTCTCCTGTCTGTCTGTCCATAGAACGCCTTGGGCTGTTTGCTGGGAAGTCAGAGGTGAACGGTGTCTAACAATTCATTGGCAAATTGGAGGGCTGGGGGAGGAAAGGGAAGGCAGAGAGATTTGACATGGGATGTGTAAGTCAGCAGTGTACACGGCTCTGCTCAAAGCTCGTTGCAGGCAGCAGGTAAAAATCCTGCACAGCCCAGCTCTAACAGGAGGTTCTGCTATGCTGAAGAGGATGAGCTAGGGCAGCACAGAGGGAGAGGATGAGTGATGACAAAAGCAGAAGCTAAGAGCTTTTGCTTTGCATCTCTTTGAGGAGGTGATAGGAAAGAAACATTCCCCTCTGTGTTTTGTAGTAAGGCAAATGTTTTCTGGCAGTTCTCCTGTATGTGAAGCTTTAACCCTTAGCACTCCTTCCCCCATTTCTCCCTTCTGAACTGTGAGCCCTTTGAGATGAGGTGATCTCTTTGCCATCTCTGGCTGGTGATGGGAGCTCTCAAGCCACAGAAGAACAGATCATGTGTGCCAGCTGGGGGGAAGCTTTGGTTATCAGGATCTGAGTCTGCAGGTGGCTGCACCAGCCCCATCCAGCAGAATTTCTAGGACACCATTCTGCCCTAAGAACAAGATCAAGCACAAGGTGTAAAAGTTACTGTCAGGCAGTCAGTTGGACTCAGTGATCCTTATGGGCCTCTTCCAGCTTGGGACATGTATGATTCTAAGTGAAGCAGTGTTGTTTGCCTGAGTTTGTACAAGCCAGAAAAAGTAACACAGGGAAGTGGTAACTACATTTAAGAAATACTTCCCTCTGAAGCGTGAGGATAGTCTTACTGTCATTTAAATGCAACTCAGCAGAATCTCACCTGGTGTATGTAGGCCACAGCATCAGAGCATCTTGGCAACTCTTTATGAAGGACACTCTGCCATCTAATCTGCAGAGGATGAACACTGAAAATGTAGAAAGCATGTCATTAACAGGACTCAGAATCAAATAAATAGATAGCTACCTATTTTCATACTTAGAAAACAAGAAGCAGCCTTAAACTCTCCAGTTGGCTTTAGAGCCCATCAGTCTGAACCTTAAATACAGGTTTAACCTGTATGGAGCAAATGGTCTGGCTATGCACAGGGAGGGCTGTGGGGAAAAGCAGTGTTTATCCAGAGGAAAAAACCTGATGGAAGTATTGCTCCTAGGCTGTGCCAGCCAACTGCCTGTCCTTGTTAGTGACCAACTTCAGCTTCCACAGCACAGTATCTTCTCACGGTGGCAGATGGTTCAAATGAGTTTTTCCTGGTAAAAATTGCCTGTTGTCTTCACGTGTGTTACACTGCATTTGTGTTCAGCCATTCCACTCCCAGGACCCCAGCAAGAGGCCCCACTGCAGGCTGACCTTTGTAAGGCCAAAAGCCCCATGCTGAGTCCCACACTGTATTACCCCCAAATCTTCCCTGTGCTCACAGAAAGCAAAATCACATTTGGTAAAACAAAACAGTTGGTTGGAGAGGGCCTGTTGGTAGCAGCTGAATGAGAACTCACAACGGGCATCTGGACACAGTGTGCTGCAGGATTGGCTGCTTGCCCATGCCCCTGAGCAGGGATGGGGATCTCTTTTGGAAGGGAACATGTGAAAGTGGCCCATGCAAATGAAAAGTAGTGCATTAGATGTTTAACACAGGCTTTTCCTCTTGCAGGTTTGTGGATTGAGGTATCTGGCCACAAAGCTGTGGCTCCTGAACTAAAAAGATGCTCTTCTGTCTCCCCTTTATCACATCCGCCCTCCCCAGCCATCCTGGAATATGCACCCAGCAGTTAGTTAGCATCGAGACAAGAAGGGAAATGCTTAACAGCCACTTAACACTGAAGGCTGAGTTTGGCCTCAAAGGCTGCAGTCCAGAGTCAAATGCAAAGTATATCTGTCTGGAGCTCTTTCAAGTTTTCACAGACTCCTGATGTTAGGTGCACTGCTTTCCTGTCCGCCCATTGTGCTTCCCAGACACAGCTCAGCACTCTGTCCCACTCAAATCCACAAAAGGCACATTCTGTAAGGACTTCTCAGCTCAGGGGCAGCAAGGACAGCTCTGCAGTGCAGCAAGGTGCCACCCAGCACAATGTCGTGGTGCTGTGGGTCCTCTTCTGCCCCGGGGAAGGCTCTGTGCTCACACACCTGGGGTCCTGCAAGGAGACATGAAGGGTCTGCCTCAGAAACAGGCAGCAAGCAGTTCTGGGCGAACACCATGCATCAGTATTTTTACATGGGTACACATGTGCGTGCAGGAAAAAGAAGAGAAGCATTATGCAGAGCTTAAAAACTGCTGGCAGTTCAATTTAACCATGAATCGAGGTCAGAAAAAATTCCTGAGCAGGATGGACTGTGCTGAATGGAGGCCCAGCTGACAGAGCTTCAGCAACCTGAGAAAAACCCCTTCTACCAGAAAAGCAGCAGGCCAAAGTCAGACTTTTGGATTTCTAAGACTGCAGATACACTAATGCTACTTTGGTTTCTGCAAAGGATCCTTTCTGTTGATGTGCAAGTGTTGATAGAGTCAATACATTAACAGATAAAAAGCCAGACTCGATTAATGCAAGGCGTTTTGCAAGCTGCTTTGTTTTGCCAACACAGATTTGTTCCATCGGTTTCCTAAGAAAGTTTCCATATACTGTTTATCACAGCAAGGTTCTAATCAAAACATGAAGTCAATAAACTGTATAACTCCCTATCAAAGGGACCATCTTCAAAGAGAGACCGTTGTGAGCTCTGCAGAGCGGAGCAGAGCTCAGTTCCTGCAGCATCAGTGACTCTAAAGAATGCTGAGAAAGACAATGAGCACTACCAGAAAGCATGAGAGAACAGAACAGTTAAAACATATGTAGCAGATTTTGATTCATAGCATTTTTGTTTCATTATACTAAGGTGAAATGCAGTCAGCATTTGTTTCCTTTTATAATTTTATCATTTCCTTAGAGAAGAATTATAAAGTTATGTAGCCACAGTTACATACTACTCTCTGCCTACATCTCACAAGAAGGGAGCTGAGTCCACAAGATGTTTAACCAAACTGTGGAGATATCCTGCAAGGCAGTTTTGGAAAGCTGGCATAGAGTATTATGATGGGACATACATAATCTGTAGGAAAGTCTGAAGCCAGTAACAAAGAGCTGGGAATATCTAGGCAATTAAGTAGAAAGTCTTTGGAGAGAATCCAAGCTGTGCTTTTTCTCACCCAACTTGTTCATCACTTGGTAGCAAAATGATACTGGTGCCCACGTGCATATTCAGGTAATAATCACCAGTATCACCAGTAACAGTAAAGCAGTACCTGTCAGATTTCAGGATCCCTCAAGCCTGCAGTGAGACGAGGCTGTCATAAACCCACATTCATGTATATGACCAAGCACAGCTCCCACTTCACTGCTTTGCTTCAATCTCTATCTGCCTAGATTTTTCCTCCATTCCTCTCACGTTAACAAATTCCTCATACTCATTCTTTGCTGCAGCCACGGGCCATGGTACAAACTTCAGGCAGGATCACAGACCCATGGCTCCCTCCCCCTACCCAGCAAATTGTGAAATGTTTACGACCTTGCTCTTATGGCTCTAGAGGTGCTGAATGGCCTTTTTCCCCCTCTGAGTCTCAGCTCCTGATGGGCAGCTACAGACCAACTTTGAGCCGGTTTGGTCCGTAGTTGTGGATTTTATTGCCCAGTTTGTCTCTTCAACTCACATTTGTAAGCTCCAGAGTAGATTTTTCCCTGGGTAACACTCTGCAGCTCAAAGAACTCTTCTTGTTTTTATTACATCCTTAGTGATTAAAGGGATATTTAAACCTCACAGTGCTCCCTGCTGTGAATATAAAAGCCTAGCATCATTCTGGATAGATGTGTTTAAAAAAAAAAAATTAAAAATTAGCCCTCCTATAGTGGACAACTGCTTTTAAGTTGTTAAGAGCATCGGGTACTTGAATGATTTAAATACACTGTTTGCAATTCCTTGAGAGACCAAGGAACGACCCATGGCTTTGAGCTATGTGAACAGTATACAGACAAATTCCACATGGAGTGAGGTTGTCTAGGAGCCATATTACACTGAAAATACTGGATTTAATCTACTGAGGAATAAATGACTTAGAATTGCTTTCCCCTCTAGCTTGACAGTCATTAATGCACACATAACAGGTTCCATTCTTACAATGTGATGGGAAAACTTTCTTTCACTGACTGGCAACTCACAATACAATCTATGCCTGTCAACCAAAAGTAGATACAAACAATGTAATGTAAATTCCATAGAAATGTCTAAGTTCTTCTAAGAGTGCTGCGGAGTGTGCAGGAGGAATGGAAGTCATATTTAAGAGCAAGCCTTTCTCCTGAGCACAGATTAAATAATATCAATTCTGGCTCTACTGATTTTGCCACCCCCTTATACTGCTATTACAAGCTTAAGCTTCTACACAGAGCTGCTGCTGGAGTTGTTTTTATCATGATTAGTATCTGACTTCTAGAGTTCTTGTCAAGAGTGGTCTCAAAACACTTCACTGCTTGCATCTCCTGTCTCTAACAGTGTTCCTGCCACTGCTGATGAAACTGCTGCTGGGAAAGTAAAAGGGTAGGTGGTTTCCACTGAAGTGAGAAGCAGAAGCAGCCCAGATCTTTGGTATAACTGGAACTTGTAGTTAAAAAACTACTTACTGATAGATGCTTACAGCTGCATATACTTTCCTGGAAGGCCTTTTTAGAAATGCATCATTGCCCATCTTCAGTTGGGTAACCTGGGACAGCAGCACATAAAATACAAGGACAAACAAAAGAAAACAGTTGGATCAGTGGAATAAGAAAAGTGAAAGATGAAAAGCAAAGGTAAAAAATGGAAACAAAAGAAAATGAACTGATGATAGGGGAAGAGAGAGCATCAGGGAAGCAACATGCTAATGTCTTCTGATCAGAAATGCACAGCACAAAGCAGCACACAGTAACTGTTGTTGACAAAGTACAAGATCAGCTGCTGAAATCAGGGAACATTATTGCCCAGACACAAAGGTAATTTCTATATCAAATCCAGCATTTTAAACAAATACACTGGCTTCTGGGGTAATAAACAGTGACATTTACCCTTATGAACCCCACCAGCTTTCTTGTTTCTGTCACTACATTCTAATAAAAGCAGAACTTCTTTTTAAAGACACTATTCCAGTGTGTAGTGTATATTCTAGTCTTACTTTCAGAAGGAATCTCCATATTTCATAAACAGGGACGGATGACAGCAGTGCTAGAAACAGCTGTGAAGTTACCATGTGTTCTCAGCACTTTTTCATCAGTGTGCCAGCAGATACAGCAGGGTGACACAACACCTTGTTCCTATATGCTGTGCAGAGAGAGAGGACAAAAATCAGTGCCAAGCGTGTTGACAGAATGGGATTCTGCCTGCCCTATTGTCTGCTACCTCACCTAACTCCAGTCTATCCCATTACAACAGGAGATACACACTAAGAGCACCTCATATTTTCCTGAGCTTTGTCAGTAACACACAAGTTTAATCTGACAATTTCACTGCCTTACTCTTAACTGCAGCTACAGGGCTCCCTGGATGTCTGAAGGCAATCCAGTGGGATGTGATAAGCAGAAGGCCAGACTGGATGCTCCAGTGCTTCTCCCTGTGTAGCTGTTGCTGTTAAAGTCAGTTACTGCCATGGTCTGAGATTTCAAAGGCTTCCATGGAACAAAGCCATGGAAAATTTCACTGTAGGATTTTAGATCTTTTTTTTTTTTTAATTATGTCTAAAGTGGGAAAAATGATCAATTATATTAACGAACACAGGCAAACTGAATGGTGCCAGAGCCAAAACTTCTGCCTGTCTCTCTTCTCCTACTTATGTACATTCTGCATTGAGAGATGCTCCTTTGTCTCATGCAAAGCCGAAGACAGATGGATTGAAAAGGAAATGAAAAAGGTGACCTTGGAAATGTGCTGTCATGGCCACAAAGATCATTTCAGGAACACTGTAATGTTCAGCCATCTCCATCTATAGAATGTGGTAAATCTAAGGAGGTTACATTATAGAGATAGTTTATATGGTTTTCTGCAGCAAATGCAAAGCTTTTGTTTCCATCAGCGAAACAAAGCCAAATATAATCATAGGGTGCATTTATGAAAGCAGCATATAATTGAGCAGGGAATTGGCACGGCTCCTTTCTGATCATCTACTGCAAAACAAACTTGTAAAACTCCATTTAATTCTTATCACTCACTATCACAGCCACTGCTGAACTGGAGTGGAACTGGAGGGACTGAACATGAAAAAAGCTTGGAACAGTTAAGCACAGCACATTGACTGGTGGCTCCAGAAATGAACATGTCTGCAGGGTGTAAACACTGAGATGACAAAGAGATTAATATGCTACTAGGAGATACAATCATCATCATTAGGGATCAAAATGAAAAATGCAATTAGTGTATCTGGGAAAAAACATCAGCTGTGCAAGGGCAGCACAATTACAGAAGAATTGGCAAAGCTCTTACTGTATTAAAGATTTCTGCACAAATCAGTGTTATTGCAGAGAACAATTCTGTCTCGACAAGAGCAGAAAAGAAGGCTCTGGCATACCTCTTCATCTCATATTCCTGTGACTTTTTTTAAAAGCATATTATTCCCAGCAATATTAAATGAGTTCTGGGCCCATGAAGGACATATGCTCTACTGGCACATGAACGGCTTCCCAGTGCCTTGCAATGAGAGAGAACCAGGAAAATCTGCAAAGAATGCCTGGGAAGTGGGGATCCCCACCTTCCCAACAGCTTCTCACTTGTAATGGCTGTTGCCCAAAAGCACAGCGTTCAATAGCAGCAGAGTGAGGGTCCAGGCTTGAAGCTGGCAGTTGCAGGGAAGGAAATTATCCTTCCTCTTCACCCATTCCCTTCATCTTCATTTCTCTCTGGGACCTTAGCTCTGTCTCTCCATCCACATAATTTGCTCACATTATACACCAATATATTTCAAAGCTGCCCAAGTTATTTAAGAGGACCCCAGAGGTGAAACACCAAACATGTCAATTAACTGGAAATAAACTATGGCAATAACACTGAATTTTCCCCACAGAGTTTTCTGCTACATATTTAGGTCTCAATATATATATAAAACTAGATTACTACAATCTGAGGTGACAAAACCTCAAGCATATTAGGTGACTCAGATGACGGACCACTTTATCCTACCTGGCATTAAAACTGGTGGTCTTTGCTGTTGGCCAAAGCTGCAGCTGTTGTAAGGCTGGTGCCTGTTCAGCACTGGTGCTGTGAGCCATGTGTGGACATGTTTCCTGATGACCCCCCGAAAAGAAGGGCTCCATAACTCCTGTTGTTTAAAAAAACAAGAGAGAAGAAGAGAAAATGGGTAGATGGGGGAGAAACATATGGGAAAGTGAGGGTAGAATGAAAGAAGGGGAAAAATAAAAGGTAAGACAGAGGAGAAAAGAAAACGTGTGTGCTTAACCATCAGTATCCTCTTGCTGGGCTCAGGGGTCCTGCCATCAGCTTTTGTACATAGCCAAGCATTTGCAGAAATAAAAGCCTGTATTTCCACACATCATATTCCACAAATGCCCAGACATTACTCCCAGGAGAGGCATGCCTGCAGTCTAAATGCTGCTGAGGCTGGCAGAGTGGTCCTTCTCCCCATGTGCAGAATAAGGCTGGAGTGATGGGACAGGTGACATGTTATTGAGCCCCAGGGCTTCGTTTCCCTTTTGGTGACAGTGGAGATACACTAAAGCCATCAGCCGTTGTGTTAGGGCTGACAAAAGATTGATCCATGGATGAAAGCACTTTCACTGCAATTCTGAAGCACCAACTTTACTAGCTGCTCTCCTCTCTGCTTTTAGAGAGCTGCTAACAGCCCTCAAGGGAGAAAAAGCACTTCAGTTTACACTAACGACATACCCACTAAATATATCCAACTCATGCACAGCATTCATGATTCATGGAGTCATTCTCTACGTATTGACTAACTCCTGCTATGGGCAGCTCCTCCCTGCTTCCATCACAACTTTCTTTTCTACCCTTTGTTACCCATGAACCATCCAGAATCAGACCATGCCCTGTGCCAAAAAGTGGTCTTCTTTGAGGAATGCAACCCAGGGCTGTTCTCTTGACAAAGAGCTGAAATGGATAATGCCTCCTTCTCTTCTTTTTCAGTCCTATGTTTCACAAAAGTTCCAGATTCAATCTTGCAAATGGCAGTCCTTTTTTTCCAGAAGCATTTTTGCTCAGTTAGGAGGGGCTGTTTCACAGTGTAGGAGAGGGATGTGTCTCTCTGCTTGTTAAGTGGGCTCAACTTTGTCTCTCTTCCCACGTTTCAGCAGCTGAGTTCTTTGCTCTGACCAGCAAACACACAGCAAACCTGCTGACTCATTGATTAAAGGTGACTGCAGAGAAGCAAAACTCACATAATAAGGGATACTGGGGAAGGGAACATGTTAGATTAAAGGTTCTAGTTCAACTCATGTACTTAATTCATGTACTGAATGAATTTTTTCCTTACCTGAAGACAAATGAAAATACAGTTGCAGAAATCCAGGTTCTTATTCCATTTGAAGGGAGGATCAGGAAACTGGAAATAAAGCAAATCGTTAATGTTATCTGCACGTACTGAGTGACCATGTCTTCTATACAGTAGCCATTATCAGTAATTTTGTGAAAGAAGGGGAAAAAAACCACCAAAATACTTTCTGAGCAACCTTCATGTTTAGCTATTTCTCACTTGCATTAGTTGAGGTTATGATGAGCCTACAGTGGGATTACCACAGCCATCTAACTTGGTCTCATCACTTGTTTGCAAACCTCAAAGTTAAAACAAAGTGTTGTCTTACCAAGGTTTTACCCAGCAACATAGCAAAGGCATCCAAGCCTCAGCCTATTTCTGTTCAGAGATGGAAGTTATGCTAATGGAAGAAGCTGGTGTGGGAAATGACTTCTCCAGCAAACCCTCCCCAGGCTGAAGGATCCCAGGTTTTCTGGAGTCTGTTCTGTTCCAGCTTTTTCAGGTGATCTACTTCAGAAACTGATTTAGTCTCTGAATAGAACTGTCATTTAAATAGATTTGCCAATAAGAGGTCAGCTTAAATAAACTTCAAAACATTTCCGTGCTCATGGATAAATCCCTTCCACGTCAAGCCAATGTAATAGATTTTCTTCAGTAAATCCAAATTCAGCAAAAATTAAGTAGAAGTAGCAAAATCACCTCTTTTTGCTAAGCATATATATATATAACATCATCCTCCACCAGATAAAATATCAAATCTACAGTGATATTTAGGCATTAAGAAATATTCTTGAAATAATGGTATCACAGCAGTAACATCATCTGCTTTGGAAATGTGTCACCTTGATGTTTATATAGCCACGGGAGACCATTCAGCAATGGCAATGTGCTAATTCCATTGGCATTAACTCTCAAATTCAGTGATAGGGACTGAGGAATTTCAGAAACATCTCTTTCATCTAAAAGAGAATAAGGCAGGACATAACGGACGGTAGTAACACACTGTTAAATGGTTACAAGACACAGGAAATTTCAGATAGGGAAAGGGGAACACGGAGGAATTGGCTCTCCAAAAACTCATCATGCTCAGCTTGCAGGAATGGGCACTTGTTGGTCTTCTCCAGAATTTTACTCATGGAAAGTTGTGCACTAACCTCTGTGACAAAACTCAGGTGGCTTCCTCTATTGCTCTTGCTTAGCTGCAGGATTGCTTCAGTCGAATTTCTATGCACTCAGTCTGAAAAGCAGGATTTCCTTGCAGGAGTAACACCAACCACAGAGAATGGGGGAGAGGGCTGCCCAAGAAAAGGATACTCCCAATAAAGGCACTGTCTAGGCATCACAGAAAGACAACTTCCTTCTTTGATTTCATTTCTGGAATTTATGTTGATGATGATTGTAGATTAGCCCTCCAATGCTAAACTATATGCCACAGCCATGAAAACTGAAGGGAGAAATTTAGTACTAATTCCAGATTAATGCAGAACAAATTCAAAATCATAGCTTGTTCCTGTCTATTTGGATTGATTTACCAAAACCTCATGTTACATTGCCCTTTTTATTTACACACTCTGTCCTCTTCTTTCCCACGTATTTCACTGGGGCTGATTTTTGTTTTAATCAGCACATACATTTCCATTTTTGTTTTTGCATTTTTCAGCAGGCAACTGTAAATTTTTGAGTTGTCAGTACTAAGGAAGCTAAATCTGTTCATTCTAAAGCACCTGTTTTCAAGGGAAATTCTACCTGCAGAAATACCTCTGTAAAGCTTTTGAGTTTACAGAGTAAGCTGATGGACAAACAGAAGCTGATGATAATCTTTGCTATCTTCATTGAAATCAACTGGAATTTTATTTGAGCACATTGCTGAATCAGACAAAATATTCTCCTCCCCCTCTCTTCATTTTCCCCAGCAGATTCTTTGGATTTGGAAGTATCATTTCTTTTCATGTTTCATCAAATATGTTAAGAGTATTTTCATGTTCTTTGCAGCTACTTTTCCATTTGTCTTCAGAGTTCAGATAACACAGCAGTTGATGCACTGTGCTGCCTTTGTATCTGAGTTAATACTGAAGCACAACCACACGTACAGATGGAGTGCTTTAATACTGTTGTAAATGTTTTTGATTTTCACTGGAATTGTACAAAGCTCTGTATAAAGGGGTAAATGCAGGGTGTTATGGCCATGCATATATGAACATACTGTTTGTCTCACATTTCAGTTTTCAGTTATCTGAAAGTGAACTCATTAATTTCGATAGTAATATTTCCAGAGCAGCCATGTGAATTATGTGCAGTTGTCAAAGGACCTTGTGTCTGCCTCTTAGCAGCTGCCAATACACATGTCCATGGAGCTCAGCCCCAGTCAGCCCATGTCCTGCAGAGGAGAGCTGCAGGAATCAGGCTGGCTAAGCACCTGTCAGCCCAGCTGAACGGGGAAATATTTGAAGCCATGGGGGAGGCAGTGGTAGACATCGAGGGATTTAAACGACCAGAGGTTGTGTTCTTTCAAGCAAAAGGTAATGGCATCCATGTTACCAATTTATTGGTGTAAGCTCTTCATTTTATTTTTGCAGCAATACTTCAACATGTAATTCCAAGCCGTTATTGTGTTCATGAAAACCAGACTGAAATACCATCTTGTAGCATCAGTACTTACTGTAAGACAACACAGCAGATGCTTTGTTGTGGTCCCAGGAAAGCCCACCTGCTGTTGAACATAGGAAGTGTTTCCAGCAGTGATGTCTATTGGGAGAGTCATAGCAGCACTGCTACTTGTTTGAACTTGAACTGACTACTTGAGCATTGCAAATTGATGTTGCAAGCTCAATAACTTTCACTATTAATTTCTAAACTTTAATATTTTTCTCACCCACTTCAATCTGATGGAAATCTAGTGTAAGCCTAGACATTCCGATGTGACACATTTTCATATTCAAACTAAAGCTTTTCAACATTCATACAGCATGGTGCTTTTACATGTCGATTCAATTAACAAATTAACTATTCTTTGAGAATACATTTAGTTCAGCTCTCAAGAGAAAACGAAAATGATCACAGTACACAGTGATCACAGCAACAGTACTGAAGGAGTAACACTGTCTATAGAAGCACGTATTTAGATGAGAAAATTACTCTGTTTAAGCATTTGGGTGTATAACTTAAGGAAACTACATCTCCAGTGTGACTTACATTAGAAGTGTTCTTTGATTCTCTTGTAAAGAATGAAGCTTTGCTGTTCATACATTATCCTTTCTAATTCTTGTTGAACAATATGTGTTCAGTGCAACATTAGATAATGACTCATGCAATGCCTATTTGCAAATTAAACTCAGTTGTAAATCACTTCTTATAACAGCCATATCTGGTAAAAAAACCTTTAACAAATAAAAAGAAAAGAAAGTGAACACATAGGTTCTTAAGCTAACTGCAGTTACACATTAAGAATAACAATTCAGTATTCACACAGGAATTACTGGAACTACTATGTCTAAAAAACTGACTCGACCTTTCTGTTGTAGCCAGAATAATATTACTAACTAAAATAAAGTTAATCCCACTCCAGTTTGGTTCCCATATGCCTCTACCATGATTACTGATTTTATTCTTTAATTTACTGGGTCTTTGAAAAGGAAGGGAGAGAAAAAATAGGCTGAGAAAGAAGTGGAAGGGGGTATCAGTGACTGATCTCACAGCAAAAGCTGCTTTTTAACACATTTGTTGACTTCGTTTTAGACAGGCAGTTTCCTTTAATATGACAATGTGCTTAGACATTGTGAAGTATTCCTCCCACTGGGATTACATAATTGAATGCTTTTGTACTAAGATATATACACAATCATTTAGTTGCACAGATAGCTCCTAAATGCGGGCAGAAGTGTGATTTTCCTTTTCCCCATTGTAGAAGATTGTTGTTCTGATTCTGCAGTCAGTTCACAGCCCCAGTTACATCTCACTGTCCTACTTCATGCACATCTCTGCAAGATGACTGTAATGCCTGATCTCAGCTCCTGACTACTTTAGGTAGCAGAGATTATTATACCAGATTTTTTCAAGCTTAAAAGCTCCATATTTCTTTCCTCATTCTCACATGAGCTTTTGCCCTTAATTAAGATTTTCTTTAATTAAACTAACTCAAAACAGTTTACAGATCTGTGTGCTACCCCCCAGCTGCAGGTTACAGTGACACAAACCCTATGCTACTGTAATGAACCAGGTGGAATTAATCAGGACTGAAATGATAAAGCTAAAAGCACTATTTGAGCCTTTTAGCACAAGACTATTGAAAGATATTTTCTTTTGATATAGTGTATTGAATGTCAAGATAATGAGAAATAGTAGGTTTTTTATAAGGGAAAAAAAATAGACAAATAGATTTAATATGAAAAGAAAGCACAGAGTGCATCTGTTTTCATGCTAGAGTTGTCATATTAGTAACAGAGTGAGCATGTACCTTTCTGGGTGTTTTTTGCTAACTGTATTATCAGTATTATTGCTGGTGGGTTGTTTGCTTTTGCTATGATCATGAATGAGAGACAGAATACTCTAAAATTATGAGGATTCTGCACTCCTTTGCTTGGAATCAGACTATACATGTACAAAAAGGACATATGGGTTAGCAGAACTGTGGAAGGCCCTTGGAAGTACCTAAGCTCAGAACCAGCAATGTAAATTCGTTTCTCAGAAATTTAAAGACAAATCCTTCCTTTTTTTATTTTTTTCCCTGTCCTAGGGCACCCTCTAGCGCTAAGCCAGCAGCTAGTGTAACTTCTGAACAGCACAGGACAAATGCTGGGCATGTCTATAGAGAT
Source organism: Phasianus colchicus (assembly GCF_987193195.1). Classification (NCBI taxonomy): domain Eukaryota; kingdom Metazoa; phylum Chordata; class Aves; order Galliformes; family Phasianidae; genus Phasianus; species Phasianus colchicus. Next base: position 5,201,955 of record NC_143453.1, read on the forward strand.
GCCCTGGCACTCTTGGATGGCCTTCCAGCCAGGCCTGCCACGTGTCTTGTTTTTATTCACACATAACATTTTGTTAGAGATAAATCCATTCATAGGACAGAAAATATTTTGGAGTTAATATGCAGGAGAGTGCTTTTGCATCATACTTACGGTGCAGTGAGGTTGCATCTGAGCCTCTGCAGGCAGGGAAATGAAGACACAGCAAACAGTTCATATGCTTGCTATATAGAAGGCTTGTGGGTCATGCAGCAAAAAAATAAAGAGTGAGCATTTGTGTTCTGTATATATGTGCTCTAAGACTGATTCTTCCTAAGGGTCAGCAGTGGCCAAAAGACATCCAGAGCAAGGTTCCCACAGGACAGTAACACAAGTGAGTAAAAGTCATTCTCCAGAAGCCAACAAAGCTCAAATCTGGTCTGTGTCCCTTTGCAACGCTGCTGTACTGTGCCACAGGGCAGCTCTCACAAAGGCTTAATGTGGGCTAGTGCAGCCTGCAGCACAAGTGCTCCAGAGTTGCTTCCAAAACAGTAACATGGGTTTCCAAACTGCATTAGTGTCTTCCTACTCCATTAGAGAAAGATGGCAACTGGCACTCAACATCTACACTAAGGCTCTTACCATCGTCTTCAGAGACAGGAACAAGGCTCTTTCATTCCAGTTTTACATAACTAAGAATTATGCCTGCTACCTTTTCTTCTGAGCGTCCCAACTTACTTTCTTTGCCACCCTTTTCCTTAAAGATGTCAGTGCCTGAATGAACTATGCACTTTGTGTGGAGCTGCATGCAAGCTGCATATGCCATGGGTTTCCCATCATCCTCAAAAATATTATCACCAGTACCAAAAGCAGAGTGTTGAATTCCATGACAGCGTGATCCCACCCTCAACAGTAAGAGTTGGTCTATTCTCACCTAGCTCCTCTGCTGCCAGTCAGTCCATTTTGTCTCCAGCTTCAGCTGCCATGCCTTCCTCATCTTTTCCTGGTCCCTTTCTCCCTGGCCATACGGTGCTTATTTTGGATGCAAAAGATATTAATTTCATTATTTATGAGAAAAATCTCACTCTAATTAAAAACAAAGTGAAACAAACGAACAAACAAACAAAAGCCCACCCCAAATAAATAAGTAACAATTAAAAAAAAAATCCACACCAGTCCCCATGTCAGAAATTCCTGATGCTCTCAATCATCTGCAGATTATGCAGTTCTTGTGCCAGGAAATGAAAGTGCATTAAGCAAAGCCAAATCCTGGTGCTACATGGCTTAACCATCAGTGCAAGACTCCTTACTGTGTGTAATAACAGCCCAGTAACAGCACAGGGAACATAACAACCATACACAAGTTACTCTCAACATCTGAGTGAAATTATTTTTTTCCCACTTTTTAAAACAAACGTTTCCTTGCTGTCTGCCCAGATGTCTCAATGGTTGGGTTGTCAGATAGTCAATAGGATTTGATTTTAAATTAATTACTGGCAAAAAAAAAAAAAAAAAGGAAGAAGTAAAAGCCCTTCCCTGCTCCCACCTAGTTGGTCTGTAGATGATTTAGGATGCACTGAAGCTTACAATTTTAGACTGACCTGAGAAAAGTCACTTCACTGCTACACACACAAGACTTATTATGATCAAATAAGAAAAACAAAACCCATGATGCAGGAAGCAGATAATAAGAAAACTGCTTTTTCTTTCTGTATCTGTTCTCTATGGGAAATTGTTTCTAACCACAACACCTGCAAATCTGCTCAGTTTTCTAGCTGCAAGTGTTCTGGACAAAAATGAATTTTCAGTTGGATGATGTATTTTATTCAGCAAACATTTCTATCTTTAAAGGTGTTCCGATGTTAGAGCACTAACCTATAATAGATTTTTGGCTGCATGTGACAAAAACAGCTTCTTAAACTTAACACAGAACTTACCTTTATGTTTCCTTTAGGCACCAGACATGCTTTTCCCTTCAGCCTCACAGGAAAAAGACAACAACAATATACACACACACGCACATATATATATACAGGAGCAGTACACTTCAGTAGCAGCCATTTATTTGTCTGGCACAACATAACAAAGACACCTGGGAACACAAATTTCAGAAGCAGTGGTTATCCAGTAAATCCTGTAGATAGCTGTTGTGCTTACATTTGATCTGCAAAACTGAAAGGAAGGAGTTAGAAGTCTGATCTTGCCTATGCTTGGATGTCAAGCTAAAACAACTAGAATTAGATTGAAATCAAAGAAATTACTCAACCCATCACTAATTCATTGCAGTTTTACAATAAGGCTTTTTTTTTTTTTTCCCTTGAAAATTTCACAAAACTGTCAGGCTTCAGAGGATGCTATATTAAGTGAATATTTCTGTTTGCACAGGATTTGAAGATCCTTCTCCAAAATAACTTTAAGCAGTGTGCTTGAGACAAACATATGTTATGATATGCACTGCATCCAAGGATCTTGGCATTTTCTCTCCAGAACATGGTTCCCATTGACTGCATCAGAAAAAGGGTGGTCAGCAGAGCACAGGAGGTGATTGCCCCTCTCTGCTCTGCCCTTGTGAGGCCCCATCTGGAGCACTGTGTCCAGGTCCAGGGTCCCAACACAGGAAAGACATGGAGCTGTTGGAGAGGGTGCAGAAGAAGGCCACAAAGATTATCTGAGGGCTGGAACACCTCTCCTACGAAGACAGGTTGAGGGAGCTGGGCTTGTTCAGCCAAGAGAAGAGAAGGCTGTGGGAAGACCTCATTACGGCCTTCCAATATTTATAGGGAGATTATGCACAGGAGGAAAATCAACTTTTTAAATGAGTAAACAGTGATAGGACAAGGGGAATGATTTCAAGCTCAAGGAGGGAAGATTTATATTAGACATCAGGGGAATTTTTTCACTGAGAGAGCGTTGAAATGCTGGAAAAGGTTGCCCAGAGTGTGGATGCCCCATTCCTGGAGGTGTTCAAGGCCAGGCTGGATGGGGTCTTGATCAACCTGATCTAGTATTTGATCCAGTAGTTGGCAACCCCACCTGCAGCAGGTGGTTTGGAACCTGATGATCCTCGAGGTCCCTTCCAATCCAAGCCATTCTACCATACTACAATTTCACAGAAACAAAATGAATGGCTCCTTTAGCACAGATCAGCAGTAATTCCCATTGTGGAAGATGCCCTGTCACATCAAACAACACACCATTTAGCCACTGGCAGAAGAACAAGATCTGAAGGAGGTGGCCTGTACAGTCACACCAACCTCAGTACTTCTTGGGATGGACAAAAAGCCCTCCAGCTACCTGACACCATAATGGGAAGAAAAGATTTTAAAAAGAGAAACGCAGATAAAACTTCCAAATATCGGATTACAAAAATTTAAGAGCAGATCAACAATGTTCAGCTCTTTAGCTGACTTGAACAGCTTCACTTACTGTTCTAATTTTTCTTCAACAAAACATTAAACCCTTCTCAAAACAGAAGGGCTAGACATCAAAGAAAGAACAAGATCATGCACATTAAGCAACACTGGGAGGGAGAAAAAAGCAAAATGTTTAGAAGAATAAAGAAAAACTATCATTTTTCAATGGGCAAATTCATTTAAGACAATCGAATGTTCAGTCTTCATACCTCAAACCAATGCTGTAAGCATAGACCAATGAACTTAAACATCATCACAGTGTTAGCCTTACACATTGAAAAATGTATGTTAGCCAGTAATTAATTTGAGTGAAAGAGTACTATTTAGAATGAGGTATCCACGTTGTCTTCCATTTCTCATAAAAAGCTGATTTCTATTTTTTTCCATGCTATCTTCTGCAACAGCAAATACAATTCCTGATTTTCTAATGCAATTACCATTCAATGACTACACAATATGCTATACATCGTGTTTACAATAACTTACAGCAAATTAATGAGCAAACAAACACTGAAAGCATATTACTACTGAAAATATCCATTTGCTTTTACCATTCAGTTACCCTTCCCCACATCTTTTGCATCTTCCTCACATCATTTGCATCAGCTCACCTATCACTTGCAGTAAGTGAACAAGTCATAGGAACAATGCTAATATGCTCAAGATGGAAACGCTCACTTCCCTACAACTTACATTTTTTCAAAACAAAGAACACTGAGTATGAGAATAAAGTTGCAATATTTTGTTTGACAATGCTTCTTTTTATCTAGGATCCATTCATTATTCTTACACCAAATGAATGACCATTGTAAAAGCAGATTAAATGCTGGACTGTACACTGAAGTATTCTTCCCACGTCATCATATTCACCATGTCTTCTTCCCTACGTTGTTCATCAGTATTCAAAGACACTCGGACGAAAAAGGATTCAGATCATGTCTCAGTAGGGAAGTGAGCCCACTGCATGCATTCTTGGCAGCACTGCCTGACTCAGCTCAGGGTCACACAAGACCAAATCCATTCTAAGATTTCTGGAAGTCTTCAGAAAAGAATTTCTCCCACCCCCTTCCTCCATTACCCTTTTCTCCAAAAGGAAAGGAGGAGCAGAACATTTGCCAGAACCATGGCACCTTGCTCTCTCAGATGAACAGAGGAAGCAGTAGGTACATTTCAGCTTTATTAGAAAAAACCAAAAGTTTATACAAAGCTTTGCATTTTACAGAAAACCACCTCCCCCAGACACAAAGAAATCCAACATGGCAAGCTGTATGCATTTCCTTTTTTCATATACATACATATATATATGTACACAGACATATATATGTATGTGTGAGCACGTGTGTGTATATATAGTGTGACGTAGGTTTTTTTTGCATGGATTGCATTCATTATTTTACAAAGGTAATACTCAGTAAAAAAAAAAAAAAAGGTCTTTGTTACCATTATTTTTTCATATAAATAACTGTGAGCAGTCCCTCTGCAGATAGATAAAAAACACCTTTTCATGTCATTCTGTAAAAAACAGACATTACTGAAACGGTACTGAAATCTTAAGTCTTTTTCAATACCACCATAAAAATATCATCTAGCCCCCAATTCAAAATGCTTGTCCAAGGCATCAGAAGAGAAAGGACTGTAAGACAATTCTGGAAAGATCAGTTCGTTAAGCCAACGTTCAGGTTGGTAATTTCTGCTGGACCTCATACGTCGGTGTGAAATGAGCACAAACAGGAGGCCAAGCTCTCTGTCTGCCTAGATAAGCTGGTTCTTTGCCTACTGACACCGAGACAAATTCCAGCAAAGCGCAACAACTGTGCCAAGCAGCTGACAGCCTGTCCGCTCACCCTTTTCACCCCACAACAGACTTTCTTAATAAAATTAAATCCTCTGCCAGCTCAGCAAACTTCTTCCTACTCCATTCACCTTGAAAGGAGATAGACTAATCATGGCAAGACCAGACAGAGATTCCACTGTTGAATTATTAGGAGAAAAACTTAACTAATGGCAAAAATGTAAAAAGACAACTAAAAGGAAGAAAATGATATAGAAAAGAGCTATTGGATTGAATCCCAAGGCTCTGGTTGAAGAAGCAAAAACAGTACAGAGATGTCAGTTGCAGCTAAAAAAAAAAAAAAAATCCTTGCATTTACTGAAGTTAAAGGTGATGGTGTGGTCCAAATGAATTAACTGCCTGGTAAACAATCGTTTTTCTTCTGTTAAGCACCATGATGGGGAGAATGGCGAAGATTTTGAAGGCAATACAAGTGGTAGTGGTGATAACAGAGGTAATGAAAGTGAAGAACACGATGCAGATTAAATGGTGAGTAATGCCAACGAGGATGTTTGGACTGCCAGAGATGTTGGCAACAAGAATGGTTATATGGTTGGTTGGTGTTGATGATGGCCAGAATTCATTCATATGTCCATGTAGTCATCATCTTCATCAGTATCACTTTCCAGTGAGGACTCCTGGCTTGAGGTCTCTAAGATTTCCAAAGCTGGCTGACAAAGGCTCTCCTTCTTTACATTCGCTGCGGACTGAGCAGACAAAATAGCAGACTGATCCCAAAAAGAGAGAGAGAGAATATATTGCTAAATAGTCAGGATAAACCCATGATCACAGGGATAAAAGCCAACTGGTTGCTATTCCGTCACATTCCAAAGCCCTCTTACTTCCATAAAAGATATGGCAACCTAATGTGAAACTACATAACATTAACCAGTAGGTTTCCCCATAGTCACTATTCTAGTAGCTTTCACTAATGGAAGAATTGCAATTGCTGCACTAACTCCCTCACACATTTTGATAATTCTGCTTAATTCCCAAGAAAGGGATACAGACTAGGATAGCTCTGATGCCATCCATGGCAGGAATTTCACCACTTCTTAAAAACTGAATCCTGTTAATAATAGCTAGCCTCTTACAACAAAATAGAATAGTTCTGTTGGAAGTGACATACGAAGACCACCAAGTCCAACTATCTGACTACATCAGGACTGACCAAAAGTTAGAGCATATTATTAAGGGCATTATTCAAATGCCTCCTGAGCAACGACAGGCATGGGTCTTCCACTATTTATGCTACTTCTGGTTATGAACTGGGGACAGGAACAGTTGCTCCTTTCGCACGAGTATTTTATTGAGGGGCGAATTAAGATAAAAACAATAAGCCAAAAAATTACTGTTTCCCTTTTATTACCTTTAATTTTTGCTTGGTCTCTTCTGAAATGCTGCCCTTTGGAGAAAGGAGGGTGGGAGTGGGTGGAGTGACAGTGATCTCAGGTGGAAATTTGGTGACAGATGAAGGTATGAAAAGCTTTGGCATGTTGGGCAGAATGCGAGTTTTTACTCGGGTGCCATCTGTCTTGTTCTGCTGACTTCCCAAAGTCTGTGAACTGGAGCTGAGTTCAGGCTTGGAACTGGAGGCTAAACAGAAAATAATAAGAAAAACATGTTAGGAAGCTATGTAGGATTTCAGATGTCAAAAAAGAGGGAGCAGTTGATTGTCAGACATATGGCTAGCTCAAAAGGTCTTTCTTCAAGTTTTGCTTTAATTATGATGCAGAAACATAAGAACAAAGCGCCTCAAGATTCTATAATGGCAACTGGAAATCAATAATAATTCAAAAAAATCTTTCTGGGCAGCAGAAACTCAATCTATTTAAACCGAGCATTAAAGTGGTAGTACTGCACTGGCTCATCTACATCTAGATTAAGAAGACTCCCCCAGATACCATTTTCCCACTCACTGCAGATGCAATTATCTTACCTTTGCATTCTCTAACTGGTTCCCCATTCTGTAATGCACCAAATAAAGCTACTTAGTTTTACTTAAGTCTTTTATAAACTTCCTCCACTATAGAGTTGTCTTTTTAGTAATTGAAATGTCAGCTCCTATTTCCTATCAATTCGTATTGTAAAGATCCCCCATCAGTTGGCTACGTTTTCAAACAAGGCCTTTATAGTTTCTACTACTGTCCTCACAGATTAAGAAAAATACACAGTAATATCTGTCAACACTTCCTCATTACTTTCTTCAAATTCTGTCATAAAAAATCTTTAGGTATAATGTCAGCAAAGAAGCCAGATCCTTGGTGTGCTCATGTTACTGTACATCACACTGATTAGCATCGTCATGTAATCTCTACATACTCCTCAACAATGCTTGTTGTCTTATCCAAAGTTGCTAAGAAAGGGCTCATCTCATGAAGCAAAGAAGGATCTGGCCCTTCTTTAGGCACTATCACAAAACAATACATATCTAACAATAACCAGCAGGAGACAATGCTTTCACATTCAAAACTGAGAATTTAGCATAAATTTATTGATATTTTACTAATAATGATGCTTCAAGTGGATTTTTTTTTTAAAGTTGTATGAATGAAAGCAGATGCATAATAATAATAGGTGTTTTAATATACATTTTTTTGGATTCAGTCTTGTTAAATCCTTCTTTGAAGGCTTCTGGAATTGATAAGGCTACTTAAACATGGCAAAATAAAATACCAGATCCCTGATGCTATCCTGAAAAATAAACATTACACTGACTACTGAAGGATGTGAAATTGAATCGTATGTTCTCAGCAGTATACAAGAATGTAAGAACTGCCACGACAGATGAAGCTTTCCAACAAGGTCAGTGACCCATCTCCATTTGCAGACAATCAGCTCAGAGCAGAGTACCAGAAACGTTGCAGTAATCAGACAGAAGATAATCTGACTCTCGCAAATAAGAAGAAAAGAGAGATACCCTGAACATGAATATCTATGTTTGTGCCTGTCTGAAAAATACAAATTTTACATTTTTCCAGTATAAATAACAACTCCTACTTCTCTTGGAAAGGGGGCAGAGGAGGGATAGAAAGCATTAACTGATGTAATGCTGGTTTTTATGTTAACTTGACTCAGTCGGATTATCACAAAAAATCATTTCCTTCTGCCAAATATTTCAACAGAATAATCAAGTGTTGTCATACTGCCCTGTGTAAGATTTCAATGAAAAGAAAAGTTCTACTTTCAAAGCTCAACCTACATAGCACAATAGCCTAGTACTGGGAGGTTTTTTATTTGGCTTTGCTGCTATGGTACTTGGTATGTGAGTCATGCACCAAATAACCATTAAGGGACTACAAGGAACTTCTGCAAGAAGCCATGACATAGCCAAGAATGCTCTATACTCTGAAATACTTACTGGAAGGCAAGCAGCAAAGAAGCTGTGTAACATGCATCACAACTAAGGCATATCTAATCAATCTCTACAGACTAATACTCAAAGAAGAACTTTTTTCAGCACTGAAGCACAAAAAGCTCCTACCTTGGGTACAAACATGTCCTGAATTTGTGCTGGTCACTGATTCCACTTGCCAACAAACAGGCTCTGGTGATGGTGCAACAGTAGCCATTTTCATCTGCTGACAAAGCCGTGACTCCTGTTGCTGAAATCCAAGACCCTCCAAAGGCACTTCAAGCTCTTCTTCCTCTTTATTAATGAAAGATAATTCACAGATTAACACACATGCTGATCTCTTTCCTAAGCCTCAGTCCTTCTGCTGTCTAACCACCTGGTAGAAGCTGTTGTGGGTCTTTTTATTTTTTTAATCTTCATTTCTTAACTACAAAGTGACTGAGTAAAATTAAATACTGGGGAGCTAAGATGGCAACCACAACTTTTTCATACTTGCTGCCATCGATTCAAATTCTTAAAAAATGTTCTTTAAAAAGGTGAAGAAAAAAATCTGTTCTACAGCATGTTGTTACCTCTGCAAGAAACAAATTCATGCAACTGACCATTAACCTTTGCAGACACGAGGGGTGAATCACTTGTCATACATTCAAAACAAAATCCATCACCCTTAATGATGAGCTACGTGTGATCGATGGGTCTCTCTGGTCTGCAATCACGGGCACAAGCTACACTGAAGTGCAGCTCACTGCTAAGAAAGATTAATTACTGTGAACATCCAGCAACAGGGCCAAATCTGTTCCATTTTTCTTCTTTATTTAATCAATATGAATCTACGTAAAATACTCGCCGACTCAATCAGCCTAAAAAACTAGTCTAATATTCCTATCTTCTGCTGCTCCAGAATTTGGGATCTTCACAACTCATATCCTAGTGTGTATGAGCACAATCTCATCATTATATATCAGTTGTATCAGCTTTTCCTACACACAGGGCTACATGTTGTACCTAGCAGGAGTAATTTTCACTGAACTACCATGAGCTAATGACAGCCCTATCTGGGAAGGGCAGAGTGAAACAGCAGCTAGCATTACAAGGCTATAGGTACACAAACAAGCACTCATTCTCTCACAGAAATGAAGATATCCTTCAACAACAGAGGGCTGCTCAGACAAATATGAATTATCTCACATTAACACAGGGTAAGGTGTACACAGGCAGCTACTGTAGTCAAGCAGATGCAATATATACTCACAGCCTAACTTCTCTAAAATCCTCCTATGTCCACATTCTAATTTAATCTAGGATTTTGTCCTAGATTGACTTACAAGGGAATATTTTTCAACTTTTCCTTATTGGAAAAATACTCCTTCCCCCAAACTCCCTATGTGCTGAAAACACTTCACCACTGTAGAGTTAAAACTGAAATTCTTGAAAGAGCTTGGTGAAAGTCAGATAGATGCAGTTTGAAAGATACAACTTTTTAAATGCATTGTATTTCCAGCGTTCTTGAATAATTTGCATCAAAAAAGCTTACCAAAGTAGGCTGTTCAGTTCTTTCATTCACTAATTTTCATTGGTAAAATAAAAGAACCCATTATCTAAACTGGTAGCTGGCAGCCAATACAAGCCTTAGGATAAATGAGTTTGCTTGCAGAGAATTCTCCTATAGTTCCCAAAAAGGAAAGGTCACACACTTCAGCACAAATCACAGCAGCCTCTGTTCTGCCATGTTCCACTCTCTATCAAGCACAAAATGGAACGGTGTAGTGCAGAAGAACAGTTCTCATTCTCTTTCCTGCACAAAACATGGTCTTGACAGTAGGAAAAAAGAGTTGCATCTGACCAATTCAGCTTAAAAGAACAGAGAAGGAAGCAGCAAAACAACAATCTGGAATCTGGATTAGGAAAATTCTAACTCATTGTTTCCCTGTTTGTGAAATAGAAGAGAGCTGAAGATCATTCTATGTATGTGCCTGCTCTTTACATAAGACAGGCATGATTTAACTGCATGCTGAGAAATACAAGGGACCATATGAAGAAGGATCAGCCCTCGTGTGGCCCAAAGCCAATAAACACACATCCCACTACACCACAAGCAGCTGACAACAAACGGAGTCTAAACCCAGACTGCCACACTGAAATGGCTACGAGATACTTGATGAAAAGACAGAGCATTACACCAACGTCTGAAGAAACGCAAGATGAAAATGATGTTTTCAGATCATCCTGCAAGGCAGCCAAGACAGCAACTCTATTTTGCTTACTCCAACACTACAGGCTCAGAGTCTAATGCATCTAGGGTAAGTACCAACAGAACCTTACTTACCCACTTGTTAACCAAGGAGACAGAACACCAGTTCACTTGGCAAATACAAAGCCATATCAACTGGAGATCCTGTAGCTTTAACTATACTGCTAACTGAGAACAATTTCCTATGTACTCAACTGCTAAATTACACTGGGGACTTAATAGTTCACCATTCAGAATAAAAGCTCTGATTTGCGTTATTGTTTAATGACTAAACTCTACCTCTTATGTTGATTATAATCTTTGTTTAATTATAAGATACATCACTGCTTAAGCTGATTTGCTGAGCTTTACTTAACTAAATTATGCCCCCCTGACAAAGCTCTTTTCAGCAGTATATTTCTAACCAGACGCTGCAAGACTGATACAAGCCTACTTTCTTTTATGAGGTAGCAGCTTCTCACACAAATCATCTTTTACATCATATCTGTTTTCTTGCTTTTGAAGGTATCGATTTGTAGCGCAGCAAAACTAGATTTAATTAGAACAAACCGGTGTGTCAGCCCTTTTTCATGTAGAAGTGAATGGAAATGAAAGGGCAGGACTTTGGCACACCAAGCATGTATTTCTATTACTACACTTCTAGAAACAGCACTTGTTAATATTCTATCAGGCTGCATCTCTCAGTACATCCAGAGCCACTGTCTGGTAATGAATCCTTCATTGCTAAATACACACTGACTGAATTTTATCCCCTGATTGGGTGATACACTTTATTCTTCTGTGACTGTGCAAATTTGTTTTTGCAGTAAGTCACATTCATGGCATTATTTCTAAGTTAAACATTAAGTTAATGAGAAAAATACATATTTTTATTTTTTTATAAGATCTGGCTGTTCCAAGTGTCTATAATTTGCACTATCAATACTTCAATACAGTGCACAAATACATCTTTTTTCATTACAGACAAATAGGGCAAAAGGCAGAAGGATAATCAGGAAGCAACACACAGCTGAATCTCCTCTTATTTGTCTGAAACAGATTTCTGAAGAGTATCTCTTGGTATTTACCATGTGGACAATGCTGCCACAGCCCCGAACATAACGTCCTAGTTTTTTCTAATAAAAACTTTCCCCAGGGAGGGAAAGACTTCACTAACTCATGAGCCACAAAATTCTTTGCAAGTGCAAGAGCACAAGAATATAACTGCAGCACAATCCAAAGGTGTTCTGAAGCTCGGATTGAATCTCAGTTAAGAAATCTTTTGGTAATACATACGCAGTACTTGCACTGTTCTTGCAGGCTTTCCAACATTAGCTCTACAATCCCAGGTTAAAATAAAACCAGTTTGGGAAGATGTAATATGCGTTGGTCTCCAGGCTGAAGATGGGACAGGTTCTGCACTCTGGAGATCGATTCTGCACTCTCACCTCGTAACGCAACACACAAAAAAGCATACAGAAAACCCACAGATTTGCAATGCATATGAATATTTACATGGAAAAGTTCATCTCCAACCGAGCTGAATTCTAAGTATTTTTGTCAGCCTTCCCTTTCCCGACAGCTGTCTAAATACATACATAAAATAGTATACACATAGAAAGAAGGACATCATACCTCTCAACATCTCCCTGCTTTAGTGAGGAAGAAACAAGCTGAAAACAATTCAATGCAACAACCTACTCCAGCTTTCCTCTCCAACCTCTTTCCACTTGTTGCCAGGGCAACCAGTGTTTGCAGATGCCTATAGCGGGCGCTGGGTTCATGACTTCATCACAGTTAATATTCTCTCGCTGCCTCTTTAGACAGAGAATACAGTATATACATACATCCCTGCACTATAAACACAGAGATTATACAACTCCCGCACCCTTTACTATAGGAAGACGACAATTTATGTCCTATTTGGACATGTCTGTATGAAAATATTCACTCGGCAATTTGCAGATGTGGAGAAAGTTTAAAAGCAGTCGCACTGTAACAGCAAGCAGCTGCTCTGCTGTCTGTGTGCTGTGCTGTGCACTTCATTGCTCAATTTCCTTCTGCTGTCAGCTATAAGGAGACACTGACATCCCAGTGTTACAAAACATTTTAGCTGGATTTTCGAGAAACCCTTTAGTCATGCACTAAAACCTATTACGTGAGGGCTGAAAGACAAGCCCAGAAAATGTGACTGGCACCTGGAAAAATGCTTCCCAGTTGCTGAGGGAGGTGGTGTGAAGTATTAAAGCATGGCTATGTGAAAGGCTACAAGCAACTCACGGTGTGTGCACAAAGCATCATTTCATTATGGGAAAAAGGAACTGAGCTTTGAACTCCAGAACAGAACACCAACACGATTTCAAAAGTGCATGCTTGGAGAAATGAACAGAGAAGAGCTTCAATGGCTTACACAAAGTGGTTATGCCTCTTGGTTTCACCCCTCTGCAAAGCACCTTCCCCAGCACTTCTGTGTGTCAGACAAAGAGCCTGAAAATACATGACTGTGATTTAGCAGATCTGTACCACCTTGCCCTCCAACCACTTCAAAAGAGTAACGACTGCATTCTGTGTCTGTGCCTGCAGACACAAAGAAATACATACTTTATTTGTCCCAGTGACAAAGGATTTACTTGGTATTTCAATGGCCACGCAGGGTACATGTAGCTTTTCAGAGCTATCACTGATTTACCATATAAGGTGGATATCTGTATGTTGATGGAAATGCATCTAATCTGTTACTCCCTGACACGATGAAGTAAATATCCTACCACACTTCCAAAGAATAGCGCTAATGTGTAAACAATTAATTTTCAATATTCCATCTGCCTCACCCTCTGGCGTGCTGGGAATTTAATACAGTTTTTTTCCCATACAGCAGTTGCAAAAGGGCACGGAAAGCCTGAATTTGCAGGAGCTCAGAGTTTCCTCATACACTGTGCTACTAAGTCAATGGAAAGACTGCGCTGGAACACAGGTTGGTTCAGCTGAACACAGCTTGGTTAAGAATGCTGACCCACAGAAGTAACAGAGCCATCATGTAACTGCCTTTGTAGTGAGGTGCTACACCATACACCACAGCAAGCAGCATTCAGTTCACCAAGGCATATAGTAAGTATACTCAGTACTCTTTTCCTTACACATTTACCTTCTCCATTCCCACTTTCCTGCCGTGATGTTTATTTCTAAAAAAAAAACCAACAACCACAGAACAACAAACAATGAAGTCATAGCTGCAGAGATAAGAATTTGACTCGAAATGCCAAATTCAGGAAATTACATTCAAAGCTGACACACAAAGCCATGTGTTAAAAATTAAGCATCAGAGTAATTTTGGAAGCAGAAAGCTGTGTAACACAAGTTCTACGGCTCCCTGAAATGAAATAAATTCAAACAGTCTGGTGAACAGAAGTTGGCACTGTAATAAGATGAATACTGCTGTATTTATAACTGTGGTCCTGACTATTAGACAGTGGTATCAGCCATACTCCACACTCCTCACTAATGCCGAGGTCAGCTGTGACAGAACAGCACTGATGTTAGTACAAAACAGGTGGTTGCTCTGAAAGTATTTCTTGGGAGTTACTGTGGGTTGGGGACTATTCCCAAGCTCCCAGGCCCCTGGTGTGGAAAAGCCATGCTGGGACAGGGTAACAATGCTGCCAGTGCAGTTCTCATGTCCAGAACCACTTCCTGCTGCTCTCAAGCTTCCTAGAGATGCAGGAAGTTGACAAGTGTGCTGGTAAAGATATGCTCTGAAGTTCAGTAGTAACTTTCCTTTCTCTCTTTGCTAAAAGCCTAAACCAAAAACAAACAACACAGGAATAATCCCCAACACCCTTCAATAATAAATAATTCAGTGGGCTGAGATCAAAGAGATAACAGTTTTGTATGCAATTAGATGAACTTTCAAATGGCACTGTAAGAAATAGTTAATTGATAGTTGTGTTTTACTACTGGATTTAGCAAGAGTACATCATTTGAGAGCATCACACAGCAGTACCTGTGGACAGTAACTACTCATCTGTGGTCTGCTCCTTGTGAATTGTATGGACTGGTTATTCAACAAAAGCCATAAGCCCCTTCCTCCTCTGCCAGTATTTTTCGTCCTTCTCTGACCTGATAGCCAATTAAGCACAATACAACTGGGCAAAAGTAGCTCTAAGAATAGTGGAGTTTCATTATACTATTTCAAGAGAATTTTCCTGAGAAATCTGTAAATGCAAAACCTGTGCAGTAGGCTTATAACTACATCCCTCTTCAGCCTTCATTTGTGCAGCAGTGTGTAAAACATTCATTCTGCTGGCAGCAATCTAAAAGTAGTGCAACTGAAAGATACTGTAACAATACAGCATCATTACCATGTTCTTTTCCAAATCTTTGTGGTCTCCAGAAGACACGTTCTCTGTTAGTGCAAATATCCATATGGCAGAGCTTTCCCAGGATTTCCAGGGGCATCCAGAGAGTCTCTCTGAACCCAGGCCTGACCAGCTCATGCTCTGCACCAGGCTTCTTACCATCACCTCACAGGCCAGTTTGGAAGCTGTTGTTCCTGCCCTAATTTTTCTTACTGATTAACATGAGCACAAACAACCAACAACAATTTTAATTTTTCAATTCTGCACAATATTGGATTGAATAAGCAAAATTAAACAAAATTAACCAACAAAAAGAACACAAACAACCTTAAGGGTAAAGAATAGTAATAGGCATTAAGTGTACTGAAAAACTTTTCTGGAATGAATTTGTTGCAATAGCAAACTGAATCAGTGTACTTCCAAAGGGAAGAGGAGAAGACACAGCTGACTGGAACTGCCTGAGCACCAGGCAAAAGGGAATTAAAGAGTCATTCACAAACAGGAAAACCCCTGCTGACATTCAGTGAAGTTGTTTTCAGAGCACGGTCATTGTGAAAAATAAAAAGCTTCGTGAAAAGGAAGGATCAGACAGGAGGAAGTGAGAATGCCAATGCCAACACAGGAGGCAGATGCAGAGAGAGCAGAGAGAACGCAGAGCTGCCTGAAGGCCACCCAGTTGATTTCTATTAGCAGCCATGCAGTCACTAACAGGTGACTTCCACTCAAGGATGCTACAGAAGGCATGAGGTTACAAGTGCTTAAAGATGAGATTTTTAAAGCCTTGGAGGAATTCAGTCTGGGGAACTGAGGTAGAAAGCTGCCAACATGGAAAACAAAGGAGGAAATAACAGAAGTCAAGTTGCCTACAAGTGACACAAGAACATCAAGTCAAAGGACATGCACATACAAGAAAGAATCCTTACACCAGGTAACTGCTGGAAGAGCAATGTGAAATGAAGCTCACGTGAGGCCCCAGGCCTACAGTCAGCCTATAACATTTTCTGTGTTTCAGTTTTTTTGAGCTACTTGTTGAGATCAGCTCTGTACTCTAAAGCACAGTTTTGAATTCAGCAGAAAAAAAACAGGGAAAGAGACTGATCATAAATAAGATTGAACTACTGCAGGTCCTTTCATACTGAAAGTTTGAATTGCATTCCATAGCTAAAATAAGGTTAAACAAAATTAAAGCAATTTAAATTCATTTCTCACTGCAACAACAGTTTACCCTTTCATGCAACTTTCTTCACAAGCTCGTTTGTTGAAGTCTGAAAGTTCTACAGGTTGAAATACATTCAAACCTCTAGTGCCCTGCTGTGCCTGCATAAGAAACATCTGAAATTACAGCAAGGTACTTAGATGGCTTATGGGCTGCAACTTCCCAGCACACTACAGAAAGAACTGGTAGTCTTCCTTAGCTCTGAATTTCTAAGTCCAGACACTTACATCATGAACTTCTTGGTTTTACATCAAAACGTTTAGTGCTTTGTGAATTTAGTGCACATGAACTTAATGGAGGAAAACTGCTACTCTTCTACCCTTAATTTAAATGACAATTTGCTGAATAGATCCTTTTAAACAAAACAGGTATTAATTACAAGTAAACAAACCTTGAAAAACAGGATATGAAAGTTTTCCTGTCCATCCTTTATAAGAATCATTATTTGGATAAGGACAACAAAAATGAAAAAGTCATGACTTTCCAGCAATTTAGAACAGTGTACCAACAGAGCAACGTGATGCACTGGAGAGGGTTTATCCTAATTACCCTATTTACTTCCCCCCGAAAAGAACTACAGGCTGCATCAAAATACAAACATTTCCATAGTTTCACATACATTTATGCCTACCTGCAGGAAACTCTCGTATCAAAACTACCACTCCTATTACTTTGATGCTGAATTTCATCATGCTGTATTCTGCCCTAGCTAGTTATCTTAGACATAAAATCCCACTAAAACATTCACAAAAGAAATGAGTGGATACTTTGCTTTTAAAGCCATTACTTTTTCTAGGTGAAGGCACAGAAAATGATAGCAACTAATACTCTGATGTGCAATATTCTCACAGAAACAAACAGAGGAGGAGGTTACAAAAATGAGAAGAGAAAAAAGATGAAAACAGATTACTCTGAAACAGGACCAGAGCTAATGAGAGGCAGATGAAAAAGGAGTAAAACTGAATTAGAAGTAATCCTTTTTAAAGGAGGTGGGAGCAAAGGTAGGAGAATTAAAAAGAGAAGAAAAGGAAAGGACACAGCAGTAATTGGTATCTTTCTCAGCTAGAGAAATGACCTGTCAGGTAAGTCTGAGAGCAGAGAGCCAGATACAACACACACACACTCCGCACTGGAATCAGAGCTTTGCAGAGAGAGCCTCTTGATCTTCAGATGGTTTCAGGGTTATAATTATGGCAGCTAGCTCTTCCATCTCCCTCAACCAAGATGATGTATAGAAAGCATAAAAGAAGAAAGAACAATGTGAAACCTCCCCATCTTAACAAAGCCCAGGAAGTCAAAAGATTAAAATAAACGTTCTAATCACTGCAAGGCAGCCTGGGAAATTGCAGAGAGGAAAGCACATCATGCTCATGAGTTTTGTTTGAAAACTGAGAGAATGTGTGAGCTCTTTATTTGCATTGTCATTCCTAACAGTCTCCTTAGTAAATGCATAGTAACTGTGTGACCTAGAGGATTTTCTTCTTCGTTGTCTAGGCACAAATCTGAGTGAATCCCTGCAGAACAAGCTTGCCAAGACATCTTACAACACCCTGCAACACCATTCCTTCAGCATCATAAGAACAACAATAAATGTTGTTTACACACCGACTCAGCCATTCCCTTCCTTATCATTCCCCTTTCCTTCTTCCTCTCAAGACAAATTTCTCCCTAATTCTGTGAAAAGGGAAAGTTAGATTGTTATAATGCAACTCCTAATATAGGATGTTAAATTTCAATATCATTCTGTACTCAGAGCCCAGCAAGCTGGGAAAACTGATTTCTCCCTAGTCTGCTCTTCACTGCCAATGAATTCAGAAGACTATGTGCACTTAGACACCAAGACTGGTTATGTAAGAAAAAAAATTCAAAAGTATATGAATAAAAGTCACAATATGAGGTTACTTTAACAAAATATCTAGAGTAGATCAGTCTGCTAATTATGAAATGATATTACACAGCATTGATTCCAATAAATATGGGCACTATTTCCACTTATCCTCATATGCCATGTTCCCTAGTACCTGTACATGTGTGCTTCATTCAAAATTTTATCTGGGCTCTTATTAATCTGCCTATGGCATTTTGAGTAGCTTTAAGGTTCAAGCTAGTGAGCAGATGGAGTGAGCACGAAAAGTAGCAGAAGCTTTTTCAGACAGTGTTCCTGCTAAGGATGCAAAAAAGTACAAGCTATAGCAGGTGCTCTGCCACCTTGATATGCACAGCGTCCCACAGAGAAGCACAGCCGTGTCTTCGGGCACCCAAGAGAAGTCTGGGGCTAACTGGGGCTAATCTTACTTCATTCCCAAAGTGAAACAACACTGCCTTGCACAGTGATTTTGATTACTGCTAACAGTGTCAGCCTGCCATGATGGCATTCTCATTTAACTCTTCTCATCTAGACAATCTATATAGGACCGAATATATAACACCATCCTGAGCACATCACATCATCTTTCTACAGAATAAGTAACATTTGTTTTCCTTCTTCAATCCTTTTCTGTAGCCTAACCTTGCACATAGCCATACTAGGACTATAAATATATTTCCAGCATTCCAGTCCTGCCAGATACTTCTTTTCTCAAATGTGAAACATAATGGTGGTGATATACTAACTTTATGAGTCATGCAGAAGCTTGGAATTTTCACAGTATTATTTATCTCTACACACATATAAGTGGCTGTGGTATCTATGCATCTAATTATGTTAATCAGTCACTTACAAGTCAGATGTAGGCTATCCACCAGTCTATTTCAATTGCAATCACTTTTAAAACATTTGAGGTATTTTGAAGAAGTTTATCTTTACCTCTTTGAAGAAAAACAACAAATCTTTTAATGCCACTAGAGACTTAAATTATGTATCTAAACATGGTTCTATTTTTAGGTTGCTATTCCATGATTTCATATGCAAGTTACATTCAGTGCTCTTTACTGTATCCTAGTAAATAAAATATGTATTGATTTTATACATGCACCCCAAAACAAAATCTCTGCTTTATACATATACCCCAAAACAAAACCTCTATTTGTGCAGCCTTTTGAGTATGGTCTAGTGATCAGAAAATGAGACAGAATCAGAACTCAGGCACTGACTCACCATGTGGCCTTTGCAAACAAATCAGAGAAGGCCAAGATGTTCTGTCTCCCTGAGACTTACCACGTGCAAGATCACTCATGCTGGGAGCAGTCTCTGCATTCTGACTCCGGAGATGTTCAGTGTCCCTGTGTGACTCCTGGGATGGAGGCACTGAAGAAGATGCTGAGGAGGAGGAAGATGAAGAGGAAGAGGCTGGTTTGGATTTGGAATGCAGATCGTTCAATCTCAGGAGATTTTCAGGAGTCACAGTGTCTGGATTCACTGGGGCAGGATGCAGGGTGGCTGGTGTTACTGGGAAGAAGCTCTCTCTGTTGTCTTTCGTATGCTTTGGGGTTGTGGGTGTTTCTGCTGTGGACTGTGTAAAACAAAAGAGGGTAGGGACACACATGAGAAAATACATGCCAGTAATTCTGCACATGCTACCTGTTTCAGTGACACCTGCAGGCAACTCAACTATTTATACATGGGAAACACTATAAATATATATAAAGCAAATATAAAATCAATTGTTATTATCAAAATAAAATAAATAGAGAACCTCCAAATGTTATCTTTTACAGATCTGTCTGTTCCTTTATCTATTTATTGCAAATGATTAAAATAAATTATTCTTTGTAGGTGGTATGAGAAGAAATGGGGAAAACAGAAATATGTATTTGCATATAAAAAAACAATCAGCCTAATCCTAAACCATAAATTTCCAGTAACTGCAGAAGTGAATGATGTTGGTGCCCTATTGAGAACAACACATGGGAAAATGGTTGTGTTTATAGAAGTTAACAATTGCACCAAGAGCAGCACTTTCCTCTAAAGCCAGAACCAAGAATTCAATGCAGTGCTGTTAGTTATGTAGACTGAAGAATGACATAAATTCACCACGGAAGGAAATAAAAGTACCCATAGAATGAGTATCTTCTCTATAATTTTTATCAGTAATAAAATAAAGCATTCTTGCCTGTGAGGCCACAGGATGTATTTATTTCATGTTCTTTCCAGTCTTCATTTAATGGAGACTTATAGTACCATAAAAGATACGGTTGAGTGAAATCTCAGCTGCTTATTCCCTGCCTTCTACCTTTACTTCTCATATCTCTAACATGAATGATTTTAACCATGGTGGTTACAGAGTGTTTGGAATAGAAATAAAGAATTCCGTGGTCAGATGTAGAATCACATTAAGCCCTAATGTCTTAGATGACTGAAGATTTATTACAATGCCAGAAGAATCAGCAGAATTTAACTAGGAGAACAAAGTAAACATCATATGGAAAAATTATGCCTTGAAGTTCAAGGCTGGAAAGCATAGACTTTAAAAAAAAAAAAAAACAGTGGAATGTATTTTTAAAATTCCTGAAGTTGATTAATTAATCTCTAAATAGCATGTGATTAAATCTGTGAGATCTTATGTGCACACAGAGAAAAAATTAAAAAGCAGCTACATTCAAATCAGTCAGTACAGGATCCAATAAGGTCTATTCTACCTCCAAAACCAGCAGGTTCCTGATGTATAAAGCATCAGTTCCAAAACTAAAGGTCTCAAGATGCACAAATGGGCTTACATAAAGCTGAGGGATATTAAACTGCAGAACCTTTATGTCAGAAGTGAAATCACTACAGGAAATGTTCTTAGCTGTGATTTAGAGGGAAAACCCCTCACACCCATGCACTTCATTAATTCATATAATACATTACATAGAACCTATAATTTCTGTGCTCGTATTGTATTCATTGTTTTTCCCCAGCAGAATTATATGAGAGTACTACCAGTCAGTTGCTTGCTAGAAATATATCTGCACCTCAAATGGCATTTCTCTAACAAAGTACAACTATATCAGAGGCTATTTGGAAAACAACTCAGCAGACTGGGACAGAACTCGGAAGGAAAATGATTACTGACAGAAAGAACACGGCATCACAGAGTTATTCCAGCTGGAAGGGCTCTCTGAAAGGTTCTTTGGTCCAACTCCCAGCAAAGCAGAATTGACTTAGCTCAGGTTACTCAGGGCCTGTGTCCAGCCCAGTTCCATGCATCTCCAGGGATGGAGGTTCCATAGCCTCCCTGGGTCCATGTTCCAGTGCTTTGCCACTTTCTCATTGAACATTTTTTTCCTATTACCTTATCCAATGTTCTCTTGCTGCAACCTGTGACTGCTGCCTCTCATTGGGCTCCCTCCTCTGCACTGTAGATGGCAATTCAAGCTCCCACCATCCAAGAGCCTTCTTCTCTCTAGGATGAAGCAACTCGGCTCTCTTGAACTTCACTGCCATAATGCCACACTGTAGACCCAGGTTCAACTTATCCCCCAAGACTCCAAGTCTCTCTAGGAGAGCTGCTACAGTCATTTACATTGCACAGGAGTCATTCTGCCTCAGGTGCAGGACTCTGAATTTCTCTTTGTTGTTTGTCTCTTTTGTTGCAGTTCCTGTCAATGCAAGCCTCTACAGATCCTCTGCACAGCAAACCCTGCTCTCCAGCTTTTTTACTATGCCCTCAGAGATGATATAATTCATGAGCTCCCCAAAGGCTCAGTATTCCATCAAGGCATTAGAGAAGATGCTACAGAACAAGTCTGAGGAACACCACCGGGAAATGGCAGCTGAGCAGAAGGCTGGTGGCTGCCACATCACATCTCACTAGGCAACAGAGGCACCAACAAACACTGGTGAGAGGAAGGCCTTCCTGTAACTTGCAGATGATCAGGCACACAAGGAAAAAAGTTGAGACTGAAATAATCCTTACTGGAATACAGAGATTGAATGAATTCATATTCCTATTTCTCTCAAAATACAGATGTCCTATAAGGGGCAAAACAGAAAACAAATTCTATTTTTAATTGGTTCATCCAGATGAAGTTGCAGGGTTTCTTTTTCCAGAGATTTTTTCCATAGAAAATCAGCCTGCCTCATAAGGACAGTAAAATTTTAATTGCACATAAAGTAAAGTCAAAACTAGTATGTTTCTGTCTCAATAAAACCATGACTAAGATTCCTTATGCACAGTCAAAAAGTACCGCCCTGTACTGAAGAGTAGCAACCATAGATTTTTGTATTTAAGAATTTAAAAGGAGCCTTTCAGACATGACCTATTAAAGAGTTTTTTAATCTAAGAGTAAGAATTCTAGCACCTCTGATCAGTAAGTGATGCTTCTCACAAAACCCAGGTTAGGGCAGGACTGCTAACTATGCTGCTCACCAAGAATTTTGGGGCCACATTTTTACCACCATGCAGGTTGACTGCATCCAGGAAAACACCAGACCTCGTAACACTGTATGTGAGAAACAGACCCAGAAAAAGTCATTACAGGAAGTCTCGGATTTGCCAAAAACAAGTTATGTTCATCTACTTCTACTGCTACACAGGCAGTAAGGCACCATAAAGATTAGTAGAGAAGGAACTGAGCAGTTGTGACAACCCTCTACTTCTTTATGTGGTTTTTCACAAGGATATTTTTCTCAGTTTCTCCTTTGCTAAAAGCACAAAATTTCTCCTTCCCTCATTTTCCAATCCACCTCACCGTCCTGTGCTTCTCCATTATCACTGCTGCTTTTGAAATACAGTAGTTTGATCATGAATTGGCTTTAGTTACCATGTCTGATGTTCACAAGGATGCTAGTCACAGAACAAGTGTATACAGCTGAAGTAAGATTAAAACTTCTTTGCTTTCCTCATAACTTTCATTCTAATACCACATTCATCTGGTCAGGACTGGACTTTCTTCTTGGTTTTTTTGGAAAGGAGTTACTGAAGTATTTCTGTTTTTGTCTCAACTACTATACTATCAAAGCAGATAGAAGAAACATTTAAGACGTTAATATCCAAACGTGTCACTGGCTGTGCAGCCCAATACTTCCAGAAATACCTGCTATCTCATTTCCTGTCCTTTCAAATATCTAGGAAAACCTTCTTCATTGTGAAGTTTGTATAAAATCAAATTTCAAATGAACACTTAGCATGCATATTTGCTTGGATTATGATTTACACACATACAGGAGTGCAAATCAGTCTCTGTATTTGCTCAAACCTTGGCTATCTCTGCATACTCCTTGCAAAGAGGCCATCCAGCTTCAGGAAGCCTATAAGGAAAAACCTTTATCACATTGGAAGCTGGTGTAAACAAAGAAAATTCAGGAAAATGGGCGTAAGGACAGCCTACCTCCAGGAAAGGTAGTGGTAAAAATAAATGATCTTTTTCAAATATGTTAGTGGAAAAAAATAGCTCCCTGTAGTTTCCCAGTGAGGCACTTCAGTAATGAGACAACAGAAGCAAAGAAAAAAAAAATGGGCACTAAGTTAAGTTATGAGAAAATTGTGCTTTACAGACTACCTACGAAGTCATGAGCTGACAACCTGATCAAGGTTTTATTTTTGCCTTGTTGTTTTCAAAACATATTCTGACAAACAAATAAATCCTACAGGCACCTTACTGATACTGCCTTTGGAACAGCTCACTGCTCTGTGGCTGTGGGAAAAAGCAATGATCCAATGTTCCATAAAATGGGAAAGTGACAGTCTTCCCAACAGAAGTTTCCTAACGAAAGATGCTGGCACTGTAACTGTTACATAACGTTTGGTGGTGGTGGTTTTTTAAATTGGTCTCATGTTGAAGTGTGGAATCGTGGTGGGATTGAAGTCAGCATCCACTTTACAGAAAGGTGCACAAGGAAGCCTGAATGACAAGCCAGCTACGTTCAGTGTTGTGCTTTAATTATTACATGTCTTCTCACATTTTTTTCCTCTGTCTCTCCATAGCAATAGTTGAAGCTAATCTCTTTTGGAAGTTTTCTCCAAAGTACATCAGAACAGCAATATCCATTATTTGTAATCCAGACTCTGAGGAACCTTCTATTTCTTAATATTACAATTTTATATAGAGAACACAGTGAACGTTATATACATCTAATTTAACTGCACTCCAGCCTAACAAAATCCTTTGTTGACACTTAATGTCCAACACAGACAACATTCCAGCAATACTTTCCTACACAAAATGGACCAAGAGAGAAAATGATGAAAAACATGGATAGACAAACTAAAAAAGTGACTTTTTCCTTCATGTTCACTTAATGATTGCTTTCTGCAGCAGACAGAAGGAGGAGAGCTGTTAATTATATCAAGAATACACCTCCAGGATAGAGTGAGAGGGGGATGCCATGGCAACTGGCAAATGCAACAGTGAACAAATGGTCACCCTTTGGTAGGAGTGAGACCATAAGAAAAACC
Organism: Phasianus colchicus; assembly: GCF_987193195.1. NCBI lineage: Eukaryota > Metazoa > Chordata > Aves > Galliformes > Phasianidae > Phasianus > Phasianus colchicus. The sequence goes on from NC_143453.1 coordinate 5,226,649, forward strand.
TTCCTCCTGTCCCCTCGACCCCCCACCTCCTACTTCCCCCTCCTTCACCATCTCTGAGGCATTAATAAAGCATGCAGACAACTCAAGAAAAACAACTTTCTCTGTAAGCAGCCTCTGACGTCTTGATGTGCAGGAAGATGAAAATTAGCAGCATGTGGGTGGAACAAAGAGGGGGGAAACACATGAGGTAGAACCAGAGATTATTATTTTCTAATTATTTAATATTTTACTTATCTCCTTCAATTTCCAGCAGAACAATTTTACAGAAAGCTTTTAGCAGTTTCTTGTAGAGAACAGCTTGCTGTGGGTTGCTTTTTTTTTTCCTGAAGCGAGAATTCAAGAAGAAAATGCTCTAGACGTTTGAAGTAGTTCACACAAGTCATTCTCAAGTTCTCCCCCTGAAGAAAAAAGCCTAGAAGACTCCATCACTGCAATGCTGACAGCATTCCACAGCACAAGGGAAAAGTCCACAGAAGTGCCCTCCAGCTTTACTCACAGTAGACAATTTTCTTCTGTTCCAAACAAGAGGTCACATTCCCTGTAAGTTCCAGCACAGAGTCTGTAACATTACTACACTGACATTCAAGAGTCAGTTCCAGTACTTTGCTCTCCAGGCCATGTGTGGTTCCAGCCCCAAGTTCCACAAGCCCATTTTCTACATTTCCCTACAATTCCTCACTGCTAGGCTGCAAGTGAAGATGACCCATTGCCAGCACTGGCGAAACTGGGATCCAAAACCTCTGTTGTTTTGTTCCAAAACTAGACATGGGCAGGAGCAGAAGCACAACCACACAGCCCTTCCCTATTAAACACTGCTTTTCCTATTACAGAAGCAGCAAAAGTTCATAGAAGTAAAGCACATGGCTGGCAACCTGCCAGGAGCCTGAAGACACGTCTCATTTGCATAACCTGATTGTGCCTCTGTGTTATAAGAAAATTTACTTGTTTTGATTCTAGTTGCAGCTTCTTTATGAAGCATCACGTTTAATTAGGTCTGACATTAAAAAGCGCTGAGGAGTTTTGACTGCAGGTTTAGAAAGGGAAACAAGGAGAAAACTCAGCTCGGCGCCAGTGGATAAGAGAAGGTGGGCACAGATGTGGTAGTTTTGTAAAGGTGAGCAAAGCTGTGGGCCAAAGGGAGGATCTCATCTGTAAGCAGCACGGGAAGAGCTCAAGTTTGGCAGCTGGAGTAGGAAAAGAAAGGGGGGGGGAGATGAAAAATTGCTTTTCTCTCTCTCACTCCTCAGGGACAGAGCTGGTCCCAGAGCAGGGATGCTTTGGCAAGGGCAGCAGTGACTCTTAAATAACTCAGCAATGTTGAAATAGTCCCTTCTCATGACATTTAGATGATATACAATATTGTGAGGAGCCAACAGAAATTTTCAGCTGCTACAGTGCTATCCATCAGTAGGAATTTCTACATACAGTTCCCTATTCTCAAGGGTCACAGCATAGGACTAGAGACTTAGTGGCATTTTGGAACTTTGCCTTTGAACACTATTGTATTTTTAGATGTTGAGTCTAGACCTATGTGCAAAGTCCATGTCTGCAGTGTTTTCTATAAATTCAGTTCTCAGGACTGGTGAGATACACCATATGCTAAAATGTGGCCTGGAAGTTTCACCTGTCCCCTTCAAGCTACCTGTCAGAAGAGTTTTAACGTGGATGAAAGCTCTAAATTCAGTATTATGGCACTCAATGTTTAGTTTGCAGTGATAAAAATACCTTTTCAAATTCCAGATCCAGAGAAAAAAGCAGGTGTGTTCTTACACTGAAATATTTCCATTTGCACTAATAGAACACGCGGAGTACAATGAAGCTTTCCCTAGCTTCTGCTGCAGTAACTTTTCCATGCAGGCATGTCTCAAACAGCACCACAGACATCAGTATGATACATAAAATGAAGAATTTAATATCATCAACTTCAGGTAGTCAGTGGAAAGGCATGTTAGAAATTCTCTAATTATCTAGAAGCTTCCTAAGCGCTTTCTGCTAGCATGTCCCCCCCTGGTCCTTACGACCACGCACTGAAGTGTAATGTTATGTCAAGGTCAACCCAGTCTGCCTCAATCTTTCATTTTCCTCAAAAAGGCCTCCTAGGTATTCAATTTTCAGGGACCATTAATTTCTTAAGAAAATCATTCTTGGCAAGACTAAAAATATAGCTCATAACTCAGAGCAATAGCCAACTCTTTTAGGATGCCTGCAAATCTTCTTAATAACTTTCTCAGATTGAGAAAGTTAAACGAGAAAGAACAAGCACCCTTCAAAATGCTGTTTGACCGTTAACTAAATTAATTTATCACGTAATCTCAGTAAATTAAATACTAATGACACAGGGACTGCTGCTGGACTGCAGTTTCAATACAGTTGATATGTATCTATCAAAAACCTGCTCGCAGTGAACTTAGAGGGAAAAGTGCAAAAAGAAGAATGACTGTCAGGAATACTTATTCTCCATCCCAGTGCTGTGTGGCTACACAAGCACAGATGGCGGCAGTGGGGCAGTCTGACAAAATGGTGTTTGACATGGAAGTGTGTATGCAGCAGAAGTGTGTCACTGAATTCCATTGTGCAGAGCAAAATGCCCACCAGCAGGACATGGGAAAGCTAAATTGTATTTGCTATGGGAAAACATCAATTACTCCTAAAAGTAAGAGCTGGACATCATTAAGCTCGCATACTAGAGCTCAAGGCTATAGCATTTTATCTTACTCTGTACTGGGTTAATACAGGTACACCTTTCTGTTAAAGGTATTATGGCCTAAGCACAAGCACACCATTAAGCATCCTGTAAAGATGTCTAGCAATACTTTACATGTATTGTTGCTGTTCACAGTCAAAGGACACCGTTTTGAAATTGAATGTTCTGTCCCTGACATGAGAAGAATGTGCTGCTACCCTACAAACACCTCATGAAGAATATCTATGTTACTTTCTTTGTTGATTTGTCTTTTTTTCTCAATAGAATGAACACAGGAGCTTACGTGTGGCAAATCCACCATCATTCTCTTCTGCCTCCTTCAAAGCAGGGAGTCAGCTTTTCCAAGCCACTTCCCCACGTACTGAGCTGACTTTGGAGAAGATGCTAGAGCCTCTTAACAGTGACTCAGTCATGGAGACCACAGAGGGTTTCTGAAATGAAGTGGAAGTGTCACACTACTGCCAAGCTATTAAAAAGATCTCATCACAAAAGTATAACAACCCACTTTGTCAAATTCCGTTTACTGATTGCTGTATTGTTTCCTGCTTATGTCTGAAGAGGGATATAAAAAGATTTCAACAGAGCTGCTAAATATTTAGGTTAAAAACTTTGACTGGTCTGAAAGAGATTTGAGAAGTCACAATTCAAGCACCTCGGAATTCAATAGGAAGTGACAACTTCCATAAAAAACCCATACACTGTCTGGAACTGCAAAATACAAAAACCAGCAGAGGAAGACATAGATCAAGGTGGGTTTTGTGTTCATTTTTTGGTCTAGGATAAGGGACTGAAGAACCACAGGCCCTATAATCCTATTCAAACTCTCCAATAGCAAAGAGCTTCTCTAGCTTATGGCAGCTTTACGCATGACATCATTTGTTTACAGAAGGCAAATACTTGCCAATTTTAAATAAAACAGGATCCAGTCTGTTGAAGACAGATGTCTACGAGAGCGGCTATTCCTGTGTCTCCACACTAATTCAGTGTTATACGAGAAACAGTAGGACAGCCTCACACTGCTAACGAGATCTGCTAGAAATAGATGAAAACGAGACTGCAGTATGTGATAATCTCATTAGTTGGGACTGCTTCCTAAAAGGGAATGCTTACAAGCTTTGTAGTGCATCACATTAAGAGGTATGTTTTATTTCAAGTGATTAAACATGAAATCTCATTGCCTCCAGTGCAGTTAAATACTAGCTCCATTATTATATCTATTTCAAGATTATCTGTGTGCAGGTTTTTCACCATTCTAACATTTTGCTGCACACATGAGGAACTGTTGACTTTGCTGGAAGAACTGGCATAGCATACCAAGAACCTTTACAAAGGCCCAGCAAGAAATCTGGCTGACATGTGAGACTTTATTAAGTAGTTTTTGAAAAGGAGAATAAATCCAAAAAGCAAACAGTTACATTACCATTTAAAAAAGCTTATTAGGAAATTCCTTTTATTCTGAAGTCTTAAATCACAGTACGATGACTTGTATTTTTTCCTCCAAAACAAACTATTATGACTAAAAGAGTCTTAATAGTCTGAGTAAAGATGTACTTATTAACAACAACAACCACCTGCTAAATACCAGACTGCAAACGAAGAAAGATTTCCATTGCACACCTCTCCTGACATTTTTGTTCATTTCTACAGTTCAACAGAAAAATGCTACAGGCTTCCTCAGAGGCAAAAACTGGAGAAAAATGTTAGTTCCTTGAAAATCTCAACGAAGAAAAGCTCCCTTTACTCTTACATTCTCTTCTGTTTTTCTGCTAGGAGGTGCACTGTCTAAATGCACATGTTAACTGGATGTGCTGTTAGGTAACTCTTACCTTAATACTAACAACTGGGAACATTTATGAATGCTCAGGACTCAGACAGTACAGAGAAAAAAAATGGGCTGGCACATCTCCTGGCAAACAAAAATTCACACCATCTCAGGAAGAAATTTAGTGTGCAGATAATCTTGTACAGAACAAATACTGTGTAACAGAGCCTGATTCAAGGGTTTGAAGTGCCTCTAACCACCTCAAGAAGGCCATGATAATCAGTAGAACAATATTCAGCAAAATGAGATGAGACAAAATTATCAAGAGATTCAAGAGAAAGGTGCATGAAAATGCAAGGTTGATACTCCAACAGAAGGCACATGTACTGAAAAAAAAAGGAAATAAACAAGAGAGTTCTGAAAGGTTTCATGTATTTCACAGAAATATCAGGATTTCCTGGAGTTGCAGAACAGGCAGACTAAACCTCATGGCAGGAACTGATCAACAGCCTCAATTTTGTACAGCTTTAGTAGAAAGAAAAAAAATAGAAGGGAGGCTTCTACCTCTATATAATATACAGTCTTCATCTTGCAAGTTTCTCTTGCTATTAACCAGCATCTAATGCTGCTGTGCTTTTGTTCTGAAGATGCATTTGCCATGTATGCTAACACACTGAAGGAAGGACCGGGAAATATACATTATTTGAGACCAGGAGGAATACATATAAAGAACAGTGGCAGTGTGCTAGTGATGGATATCTGATTTGTTTCATAATCTTGAAGAATTATCTGAAAATTTGAGATATGTATTTGTTTTGAAGCACAGGTGAATCAGGTATTCAGATCCATTTTACATAAAGACAATATTTAAATTGCTAACATCAGAGATACACCTCCTGAAAATGTTATGTTTTTACAAAGCAGAGACACCTATATTCTACAGAACAAAGGCCTCAGCCAAATTTCAAACACAGACAGAAATTCTCCAAGACTTCTTTTGTCCATTTTAATGAAAATCAATACACAGGCAAGGGGGAAGAACCAAGAAATGGAGAAGTGCTACCTGGGAAGCTGTGATGCATTCTGTGCACATCTCTAGATCAGTCAGTGTGCGTGCTTCTCCTCATGCACTTCTACTAGGGTAGATGCAATGGGGAGATGAAGTTACAGGAGATGTTGGAAAGATTAAATATTAGGCAAAATGAATCATCTCTAAAGACATCAGTGATTCCTTTCGGATTTTTTCTTGGCTTTGTTTACAATTAAAGACTGATAATAACCATCCCTTTAAAGGTCAACAGTTGTTTGCTGGAAACATTCAGAAACTATAAGCCAAGTAACTTTTAACTCAGTAACTTTAAGTTAACTCAGTAACTTTAAGTACTGAGAGCTAAAAACCAGAGTTCTCAATGGTGCAAGTTGAGAGAAAAGATATTTGGTATCTGAGGAGAGTGCAGTGTCAGCAAATGGAGAGCTGATGAGGTTGTCAGCCTTTAAAGGATCAGAGAGAAGTAATCATCATCCTGAAATTCTGAGAAATCATGTGGATGTTCAGAAAATTGTAGTGTGCCACAAATACTTCAATCTGAAGATTATTTGGTGTTTTCCTAAAAGCTCTTAGGCACACTCATTGACTCATTGTCAAGCTAGAAATACAGTAGAAACGAACCAAAAAGAGGATGAGCTCCCTCCACTAATGTGGTTCCAGTTATCTTTAGACAACAGCAATACAAGAAAATCAGATATTTCTAATTTCTGCAAATACTCAACCACACACTTGCCTTTGCAGACAATTTAATAAAAGCATGCTTTAAGTAAGCAGAGACTTCACAGAACTTACCTGTTTCTGGGCTGATGCTCCCATATGCACCTGGCAAAACTTGACTGCCTGCTCAAGTGCTACTTCTTCATCCACCTGAATAGAAAACCACAATTAATGAAGTCATAATTACTTGGATCATCTATATATCCAATTAAATTCAAATGAAATGAGGATGTGGGGTACGTGGGAGAAGATGCACTTTTGCAGCAGAGAGCAATCTGAAGTTATTCAGGATTATACATTTGAAGTTACATTACAGTTGGTTTGGTGATTATTGTTACTCTGTAATAATCTGCAAAGTCACAAATACAAATTAACAATAGAATACCTGCTTAATCAGCATGTATGTTTCAGACATGATCTTCTCAATTTTACCCAGGTCGTAGGCCATAACTTTCTGACCTTGCTGCCACACTCGGTAGGCATCAAGCAGAAGTGTTTTCCCAGACTCTACATCCTCCAATAATTTCCTCTTCCTGCTTGATCTCTGGACAGGTTCTTCTGTAGATACTGCTTGAACTTTAGTTGCCTGCTGCTGCTGTTTTGAGCTGATGCTTAGCTCTTCCAAGGAAAGTTCTGCAGTCCGGCTCTCTGGAGCTCTCTCTTTTGAGTTCCTGCCAGACTGAAGACGGTCTGGCTCACTGCGTTTACATGAAGAATCAATTTTTTCAGGGTCATTGGAATATCCATCAAAATCCATAGGCTCAACAGAACCGGGCCTAGGGAGCTCTCTAATTTCCTTGGCATTTTTGTCCTCATGTTCCAATATGTCCATAGCACTGGGGATTTGTCCCTGAGTCACTTCTTTTACTCCATTTTCAGTACTGTGTACTACTCCATCAGACAAAACTGGTTTTTTGGGAAGGACGTCTTTGCCCTCTTCAGCACTAGTTTTATTAGAAACGTCTGTTGTCATCCTTCCTGAGGCGAGGTTAGAAGACTTGGCACTCTGATCTTCTGAAACCTTAATAAAAGAAATCATTCTTCTCTGTTATTATATGTATAACATTCAGAAAGCATTTCGGCACAGCCGAGTAATGACAATGAGTACCTTTACACTACTGCATCTGCTGAAGAAAACACATTTACTCCAATTTCATTCTTGTTGGTTCCTGAGTATTAATTAGTCTAAGCCACAAGTACATTACTCAGTGAAAACACCACAGAGAAATCAGCAACACAGTTGAACCAAAGCGGCAATCTTTGCCTCCCCTCCCCTCCAGTACTTCATCCCATGCTATGGAATCCAAAAAGATGAAATCCAAGGTTTAAGTAGCACAAATTTTATTTTGAATGCATTACAATCAAAAGTGAACCTATTTCTTTTGGCAGCTGGATATCAACTTCTCATTTCAGAATCTTCCTTTTGGTCATTCTTGCATAACTTTCTTCTTGTTATTACATGAAGAATTATGCAAAACACAGCTGCAACATTTGAAATTTTGTACCTTTACTTTGGTAATAGTCTAAAGCTAGAAAACATCAGCACACCACCCCTTTTTTCTTGGCTTATGAACTATTCATTTATGAACTATTTTATACAGAGATCCAGTGTCCTTGAGGTTTTCTTTCCTTAGTTTGTTAAGCCTTGACACTGCTAACTTGGAAAAGCCTTAGGAATGAGTTCTTCCCTGACTGTATTTACCAAAAATACTTTCAACTTCTAGTTATTTTAACCTGAAAGATGATTAGTGTCTAAATGACATTTAAAAATTAAATCTTTAAATGTAGCAACAGATCTGGTGCTGTCAAGGACTAGCATTTAAAAATTGGCACACATGCAATATCTAGTTGTCTGGTTTTGTTTTGCAAGAGGAATTTCACTTCATTTTATAAGAAAAGTTGCAAAAGACTCCACCTGAAAACGCTGCAGTTCACATATTCCATGTAATTACTATTACTCTGAATTTAAGGGAGAGTCACATCAAACTTACTGTAATCCATTTTCAACCACTATATTTAACACTGAACTTCAAAAATAGAAAAAGAACTGTGCTAAAAGAAAGTTTTATATGTAATTGCATATAATCAAAATGTATTAGAGGCAACAGTGGTCCTTCAATCTCAGTAGATGTAAGGAATGAGCAAACTGAATCCAATGACCATGAAACGCTGCTGCCTTACCTGTGTCAGATCGTTCAGCGTGTCCTCCAGCACCTTCACTGTCAGCACAAAGGCTTGCTGGGCCAGAACCTGGCGATCTGCATCACGTAAGTACTTCCTGTGCCACAGTAAAATAACACAAATGAAGCTAACTGCCAAAAAGCTGTACTTTAACAGCAAATGCTAGGATTTATTTCAAAGCAGTTTTAAACACGCTAGATGAAACGCAAACAAAATGTACTGTATGTGAATATAGTATATTGAAATGTGAAATTTCATCCATGTTTTCTTCCACCCCTCCACTCCTATCCCCAAAACCATTGAAGAAGATGTGACAAAGACAGAGGCTGTGGATGCCCCGTCCCTGGAAGTGTTCAAGGCCAGGTTGGATGGGGCCCTGGGCAGCCTGGTCTAGTATTATACTGGGAGCTGGGTGGCCCTGCCTGTGGCAGGGGGTTGGAAATTCATGATCCTTGAGGTCCCTTCCAACCTGGGCCATTCTGTGATTCTGTGAAAAGATGGGGTTAGTGCTATCTACAAGTGGAGGAAAGGGAAGGGGAAAAATGCTAAAGCCACAGAATAAAACAGACAACCAGGATTACAGCTTTCTGTTGTCAGGCCTTTGGAGCCCCTGAAATATTAGCTTTCTATTCAAAACTATCTTGAAAGAGAGTATTAATCACACAAAGCTATCTTGAATTGTCAGGTGATTTTCATGCTCTGGATAAGCTGTACATGTGACACTAAGGATATCAGCAAAACCTTCCTCATTCACCATACTGATTACTTTTGAATGTAGGCTTTTAAACCTAAAACATTGGTGTGTCAAGACTTTTTTTCCATTCATTATTATAAAAACCTAATACTCTGCCCTCTACAGAATATACCCACTCTATGACTTCATTTAATTTACCAAAACATGGCAACTTCACAGTATTACACTGCTTTAGACCACTTTGAAGGAAAACATTTCCAGCTAACCACCCTGCCCAATTCAGTTTGACAGAAAATTGTTTGTTTGTTTGAGTTTCAGAACAAGCTGGTTTTTATAAAAGGGCTCAAATCAAGCAAATAATTGTGAAGAATATTACTTGGTCAGAAAGCCAGCATTTTTAATGAACATTTTATCTCTACATTATAACATTCTGGAAAGTAATGTTTGCTTTGACTTTCAGGCAACATATATAAAAACTTATCATTAGTTCTATTTATTTATTCATTAAAATTGGGATGCTGCAGGCATGTACCAGACACACCCAGAAGATTTGTGTTTGTAAGTTCCTGCAATGACTGCAGTTCATCATGGCTGGCGCTGGCTGGCCCAACACATCCAATCACTTGTTTGTTGAATTCAGACCAGACTTATAAATAACATAATATTTTTAGTACTACTTCAGGCTTGCTTAGAACAGAATTTAAGCCTTCTATGGTCCAGTTCTTCCGATATGTTAAAAGTCAATTATTTTTGGCTTCAAGTTTGCTGAACATGTGGTGACATATTCCCAGGCATACTATGATCTATGCAAATTCATATGCACTCACACTTGAAAACATGTGAAAACTGTTTTCAACTTACTGCCATCAATCATTCAACTCAATCTCTTCAGTACCTGCCAGATTAGTTTCAACATATCCCCCTCAACAAACAACTCTGAACTACTGCAATTGCTTCAATGTTTTCTTTAGCTATTTATTTTGGTCTTCCCATTAATACATATCTGTATATAGTTCATGTTAAATGGCTTTTTTTTTTTTCTCTTAAATAAGGTTAATACAATTAAAATTAGCTCACTCCTGAATAGGATAAGCTTTTTAAATAGCATCAGCTGCCTGTAGCACCATTGTTCAGGCAGTCAGGGATTACAGGAAGGCAGGATGCCTGTGCTGTGACCTCTCTCAGTGGACACAGCTCTTACACAAGAGGCCCTGAGGGATGCGATGCTCTGTTCCACCAGTGAATCCCTTCACGTGATAGCAGACCTATGGATATCTGGTAGGGCAGCTGTGTGGCTGCTCTGAGTTCAAAGGGAAATAAAGAAGAGCTCTAAACTCTATTCTGGAATCTTAATCCTGAGAAAATTTAACCACCATCCCGCTACATCCCCAAGGAAGTCTGCCTATAGACTTTTTCCTAAAATAAAAACGTCTTCAAATAAAATAGTTATTCAAAGAATAGGCAGCAGCAGATTAAAATAAATGCATCGTACTTTCCCTGATCCGGGGTCCTCTGGAGCATAGATGAGACTTTCAGCAGGGTGTTGTAATCCTTCAGCTGTGACAGCACATTGAGCAGTAGGACTATGGAACGGTTCATATGAGATGCAAAACTGCCCGGGCGGTCGATTTCATCCACGGGGATGCGCCAGATTCCCTGCAGAGAGAAGAAAAGAGGGAAACCCTGAAGAAGATTCCAGCTGATAAGGAGAAAAAGCTTAAAAAATGCAGCTGTCCTTCGGCTTAACAGATTTTCATTGAGGGTCACGGAATAAAGGACTAAAGGACAATGCTCCAGTCATTCAAACACAGAGATGTCGACTGAAATCAATTAATTAATACCAGTCTTAGCAAATGAGGAGTCTTGCAGAAGCCTCCACACACCTAAACATGTTTCTGAATGATCCCCAGAAAGAAGCAAGCAAAGCCTGAATTATATTGGACATCTTTCTTAAAAGTTCACAATCACACCTACCCTAAGCCAAAGGTCAACAACCATAAACAAACAAGTTACTTAAAATAAAGTTTTCCAGGCCTGAGACCTGTAACTAGCCCAGCCACAGCAAGTCTGCATCTTCAAACAACCTATAACTAAAGGCACTGGGAGCTGAGTTACTGCCCTGATGCCAGCAGTGCTCACTGGAGAACTAACCAGCCCCATGAGAAAAACCAGACTCCTCAGCAGTATCCACTGTGGAGTGAATGTTTGGGGAGTGAGGCTGGAGATGGATAGAAAACTCAATTTAATTATGGTTAGTCAGCTCAGATTTTGCAATGTCTTATAAAGTCTAAGCAATTTTTCATTCCCCCAGTGTTTAATAAGGATGCTGCTGTCAACAATTAGCAACTGTATTTGAAGAATGAAATTCAAATAACACCATGCACGTAGCTTATATTGGGACCATTCATAAAAATACTGCTGTTACAGCAGTGCAAACCCTTCCCTTGTTTCTCCTGCTGCAGTTCCTTACGATGAAAATCCTCTGGGGTCTTTTGTACCACTCTGTGGCCATGCAGGAACCAACAGTCTCACTGATAAGAGTATTGGACCGAAAATGACTTCTGCTTTCCAAGCCCGTGCAGAGAGCAGGATATACAAATATTTACTCTTTTATCCTTGCTTAAAGGTCTTGCTTTGATATTTTTAGCTTTACTTTCAGCGTGAGCAAAACTCTTCAGACCTTAATAGAATGTGAAAGCAAATAAAAAGAATGCTGCAATCACGAGCGGCAGCTGAAAACAAAAGCAGCAGATATGTGTATGTCTGCCTGCAGAGCCCCTCCATGTTTTCAGAGAATCTGCAGTTCCCACATATGGGAACTTGGGGGACACCACAAAAGAAAAAACCAAAACACACACAAATATCAGTGTTTTTAAATAGGGCTCAATGACTTCAGCTAGATTTAGTGCACAGACTGTTCTGCCAACTTTCCTTACTCTTGCTCCCTAGTGATCAGACACCCATATTTCCTCTTCGTTCTCTGAAGCTCTCTTTAAAGCTTTTTTGCAGCTTTTTTTTTTTTTCCCCCATCAAGTACCCAAACTCTCACCATGATGGACCCCCAAGGCACAACTGTCACCTCCCACCTCCAAATGCCAACATCCACAGTACCATAGCAGCTGCAAAAGCTTTACCTGCTCAAACAGCTCAGGAACGCTCACCTAGGAAGAGACCTCATATGAAACAGCTCCATGAAACAGCACAAACTTTAAACACAGAGCCTTTTTCTTTCCCAGAACTACACAGTGATTTCGCTTTCAGGCTACAGATGAACACACACATTCTAGCGCAGATATTTTTGCTTGTCTGCACATATGTAGGCTGGGTTTCTGCCAAATCCTAAAACAACCGAAGGCATCATAATGGCACCATATTGCAACAACCCACTCAGCCAATTTAACTATACAAAACAATTTATGGTCAACTCAGATGCACACTGCAGGAATGGAAGACAGCCAACATGTAGGTTCCTGGTCTTTTTCAGAATTATCTCATCCTTTACTTGAGTTAGACAGGTCACCTGGAGTGAGTTTGAGAATATCGTATCCAAGATCAGATGAAATTAATTCTGCAGATCTCACCCATATGTTCTGTGTAAACAATCACCACCTACCAAAGATCATTAATTTGGAAATATCCACGCATCCTTTCTTTTCTTTAAGTGGAAAATGTGAGGGAGAAGATCAGGAGAAAATTCTCTGAAACAACAGATTTAGTTCCAACACAAATGCGCAGGAAGGACCAACTCTGTGCACAAAATGTTAGCCTCCTAACCTGACAAAGTTCATCTGCTGGAGAGAAACAGAACCACCTGCTTGGGCAGTGCTGCTCTTCTGCCTCTCTCCAACACTGGGGACATCAGAAGAGCTTTAGCTACAACTCTCATTTTATGTTTATTCTAACATGACAACAGAAAGCCTGATTACAAAAGGAAAGAGGCTGACTTGTCCTGTGTTGCCTTGCAGGTTTATAAATGCAGAATGGCCCAGCAGAAGATTGCTGTCCTGCTGCACACCTGCCCAGCTCATACCCAGCCTGCAGCCAAAGCAAAAGGAAGCCCGCTGTTGGGAGTCAGAACAACCTTCAATCCATCCACTGTGATTTTATTAAGCAATATGCAAAACAGTTATGCTGAAGTGAGTTTTTCAGATTCTGCTTTGCGAGTGATGCTGAATTCTTTTCAAGATTGCAGCCTGAGCCAGAGGAGGAAGAAATGGTCTCATCCCAACCTTTACCAAGGTTTAACTAATTCCATCAGGCATATATTTTTCCTTGCCAAGAATCAGAATCCTTCAGGAAGAAGAGTTCTGAATTTAGATGAAACACTGAAACTTCTCCTTTAAAAATGGCCAAACGGCTTTTATAGCAAAACTTCAGAAATGCAAAGCTTGAAACAGAATAACTGGGGAGGAGACTGGAAAAAGTTATTCAGCTTCACTAAAGCTTTCATACAATCATCTGAAAATTCAGATTTGCTAGCAAAGTATCTCCCTTGAAAGCACACACTGGCAGGAGTGCAGACCCTTCTGACAAACATCTTCAACTCCTCTGAAGGCATTTTGTGCTGACTGTCACCACACAGGCCAGCTGACAGAGCCCAAGCCACCAGCTGGCTCTTGCATGCAGCACAGCACTCTGCAGTGCAGCTCCTGCTGCTGGCCACCACTCTGCAGCTGAAAGGTTCTCCTCCCTTCTGCAACAGCCAGCAAGGTTGTTTACATGGAACTGGAGGAAGGAGCGAGAGACACTTCCAACAACTCCAGAATGCCTCTCAAGATCCAAAACATCAAGCTGCTTTCCATGCCTCCCTGGCTAAACAAGCTCTCGAGGGGTGGGAGAAGTAAACCCAGTACATGCTGCTAGGAACAATAAATCTGGGATTTTTCATAAGCGAAAATTCTGAAACAGCTTCGTATTGAACTTTACATCGAATGTGAAGCTGAATGCTGAACTCAGCATACGACATTACTTAGCTGATTTTATTCAGCTCAGAACTTACTGCACAACCTCCACACGTACAACAACTCCAGACTTGAGGAGGGTAAGAAGAGAAGCACACTGTGCAGAGCTCTGTAAGCAGGAGCTAGAGCAAGAGCACTACTTGCTAGTTCAGCCACTGAAAATAGCAAGGAAGGAAGTGCTCGTTATTCCTCCACACTGTTTGCTTCAGAACTTGAAGGGAGGGGATTCCCTGGGGCTTAGGAATGCAGAGGAAACGCTGACAGTTCTCAGCAAACCCCAAACATCCTTGTAGATGACTGCCGTGTTTTCAGAGTGAGCCATTTTCTAAGCAGAGGTCAAACTTTACTCCCTCAGCACTGATGATTTCTCCCAACAACAGTTGAAATGAAGCAACAGTTGTCATGCATCAGATGACCAAATTCACATAAAATAAGCAAATAAATAGGTAAGTATTGCTGCATAGAAACATCTCCCATCACTTTGGACTTAATTCCCATTTTATTACAAGGACCACAGAAGTGGAAGCTGCACCAGATACCACCATCTCAGTTCCATTGCTGCTGCCTGTAGGTGACCAAAGCAAAACCAAACACTTTTCTGACCAAAACTCGTCAGTCTGAGTAACATCCTATCAAGAAAAGGCATTTTACTAAAAGCAAATCTAATTCATATTTTTTAACATTGTTATAAAATATGACAAAACTAACAAACCAACTAGACAAAATGATCCAGAGAAGCCACCAACTCACAAAAAACCTACACAGTATTCTAAAATCTGAAGGTGAATTAAGCATAACTGCAAAACCCCCCAAAAGCCCATAGTTCCCTAAATATATATATTTTTATAAATCTGTTTTACTCCAGGGTTAAACATACCACAGAGGAGTACTACTAGCTGTCCTGTGACATCCCTTCCCTGCTTTCTAGGTCAACATCAGACCCTGCACTGAGGACCTGAAAAGGAAAGGAAGACAGTTCAAAATGAATGGTTTCAACACACACAACTCTAAATGTGGCTCTTCTCAGCTAAAAAAGCACAGTACAGACCCTCAGTGAAGAATATCCCTGCTCCTCCCTGCAAGCATTGCTTTATTTACTGCTCAACTTCTTGTGTGTGTTTGCTCAGCAACTCTCACGACTTCCTGCTAGCTCTGAGTGTAACCATCAAAAGCTCCTCCCCACCTCGTTTAGCAAATTACTACACCAACTTTTCCCCACCCCATCTTAGCACGCTCCGATCTTGCTTATAATTTTGCTTTGTCACCTGATCTGAGTTTTTGCACAGACAATTCATTATTTCTCTTTCCTCATTGCTATGAAGATTGTAGTGAAACAATTCCACTTCTGTGAATAGGAACGCTGTGAGAAAAAGATACGAAGAAATCAAAGCAGTAACATTCACAATATTATTACCAGCTGAAGAAAACTGCATCATCAAGAGAAAAAAGGAGCTCCTGCCTTCAGTGAGCAAACCACAGGGCTAATCTCAGATCTTACACACTTCCACAGAGCATTTAGGGAGCATTCCTCTTGCCTGGTTTAATCTCGTTCACACTGTACAGCAACAGAATATGAAAAAAAAACAGTATAATAACCAATAAATGACATTTTAACAGCCTAGAAATCTAGAGTATGATGCTCTATGTATGCTTTCTGGAAGAACTGTGGGATCCTGCAGCATGAATTTAGCAGCCTGGAAAACAGTGATAAATGAAAATGCTCCACATGCTCCAATTATCATTGGCTGATAAAAAAAATAATGCAATGGACCATTTTCACCCCTCATTTCTCCCCACAAAATCTAATTCTTGGGAGTTTTCACAGTGAATTGGTGTAACCCTACAAAAGCACACTCAGGATGTGAGCACAAGTCAGGGATGTGATCATCTGAGAGGCAGGGGAAGGGAGTCAATTCCTCGCTGAGGAAGCAATTACCTAAAACCAAAGTGCTTTGTTAAGGTGCTGAGTTACAAGCTCAGGTGGAATCTGTCCAACAGCAGCAGGGGTACTGATAGCCTCTGCAAAGCACTGCATTTGGGCCCCTGACAGGCAGAATCTCGAGGTTTTAGTTTGCTTGTTCAGGAAGCTTGAGGAGATTTCAGTGCAATGTTTCCTGCATACCATCTGATTGCACAATAATGTCAACAGGCAGACACACACACACACCAACAGATGCAAAAAGAAAGCATCCATTCTGCTTCATAGCTGCAGTGAGAAGGAATACAGAGAAGAGAGTGAGAAGGCACAACAGGCTGCTCTCTCAACACGACCTGTTCTGAAGGTACCATCTCATTCAAGAAGAGACACAGCTGCATTGGCTCAAAGCTCTGCAACTGCACAACTCATCCCCCAAAGCTTGGTGCAGCTCCTGCTTTAATCCCCTGCAGACATTACAAAACCCTCATTTTCTGACAGCACATGGGATTTATTTGATTTCAGATGTCCATGACATAGACACATACGTTCTGTGATATCACCTAGAGAACTTTTACAGAGGAAAAAAGGGCATTTGGAGGATGGCTCACCTGAGCTACAGGCTCTGCACTGGGACAAGATGAGCTACACTCTGGAAACCACTCTCCCCAATGTGGAACGACAGCCTGGATGAGCGAGTCATAAAAGATAACAAATGATGGGAGGGGGACAGACCTCAACTGGAACATCTACAGGTGGTTCTGACTGACATTACTGGCACGCTGAGCTCAAGTCCCCATTCATTCTTACCACCAGGGGAGGTGCTACAGAATCAGAAAGAGAACTGGGGCTAACATGAGACTGGGAAAAGCTGGCAATTCCCCAGTTCCAAGCCAAGAGATGGGCAAGGATTGTGAGACTACCACAGTCCTGAGAACCTGGCATGTTATATTATTAACATTATTCTAACAACACTCCCGCCTAAAATGAATGCAAGAATAGTATAGCATAACCAAGACCAGGTAAAAAGAAAGATTAGAGACAGAAGATGTTAGAAATCAGTATTAGGAATACCCAGCAATATAATCCAGGGACAGAAGAGTTTTTAAATTTGGGTGCCAAATCTCAAATGTATCTGCCTTCAAAAGGTGGCCTTTCTGCTGCTCTGAGATTAACAACCAGGCAGTGCTCAAATGGAAAAGAAACACTGGCCAGATGTTCAATGACACAATCTGAGGAATCTCCAAATCCACCAGGAGCAAAGCAGCTGCTACAAGCAAAAGACAACAGATTTGTCACAAGAACATCAGCTAATTGTCAAGGTGGGCAGATGTGTGCAGCAAAAGAAAAATGCAGAACTTTACCCTTCTTTCTTACAGATACCTTTCTTCAAGCTGCTTAGACTGGTTCACTTCTAACATTAAGGTCATTATATAAGATGCTACAAGCAAAACGACAACAAGAGCTTCATAATAAGAAGTGCTGTGCTAATTATTGAGACTCAGCACACTGTTAATGTAGAATTACGAGTTGTTCCGAGCTTCTTCTTGCTGAAACACTGCACTGAGAGTCTACAGGTTGTCACCTCTTCACCTACACATCCAAGCTGTAGACATAATGGGTTACCCAGCACCCAAAACATAGGAGACTATCATTTTAATAGTGAGGTAGTCCCCATGTACAAGACTTAATGGATTTTGAGCTTTTCAAACAAAGTTCTCAGACAGTCATAAGTCCTTCAACTTTGGTTGGTATAAAAATGTGAATGTTTTGGTAGATCTTCTTTCTCACGTCCTTTCCTTGGGAGCAAACAGAACTCTTAGCTCCTGCTGACATCAACGATTCCTGCACTGACAGCAAGAGGCTCTCAGATTTTAGACTCTCTTCTGTGTAATGACACACAAAAATAGCAAGATAAGAAGCATCAAAATCTGAGCCTTTGAAAAATACTTCAACACACTATACCACACCTAGAAAAAATACCATTATCCACCTGTATGCTTTACAAATACACGGCAAGTTAAACTCAGCAGTTTATCAGAAGCTGGAGGGTCTCAGGTTAGCTGCAGAGGAAAAAACAAGCACTTCAGGTACGTCCTTTTTTGGTTTTCAGCACCAAGCCACACAAATACATGGCAGGAGTGGATTCTGCTCTAGGAGACCTTTGAGCCTGAAGGAACAGGAGTCAAAAGGTCTGCACTGTTCAGATACATGAGTTCCCTTATCTCAGATCAAGCAGCCAATACACCTAACTTTGGGATACCATGAGGACTTTTAGAAGGAGCACATTTCTCAGTAACCTGTTGGGCAATGCTTCTTACAACCAACCTGGTAAATATGAAAAGAAATGTGTTCTTCCACCTCTGAAGAACACTGAAGTGATGCAACACAAACCTCAAGGGACCTGATGTATGGTACCTACTGCAATTTGGTTGAAACAAGGCACACTTTCATCAAGAGGTGACATGCTGATTTGCAGCTGTAATGACTTACCTCTGGCTTGGTACTAGCAACATTACATCATATCTTTGTTAGTTATGATCACAAACTCGTGTTTAGTAGCTTCTAAGCAGCAGGTGAGGATTTTGTAGCTTATGTAGGGCTAAGCTGAGATTACAGAAAGTTAATAAATTCCACTGAAAAGGCTGTGAAATGATTCACAGAAGTATAAGAGAACTGTGAAGTGGAATGTAATGAAGACTTATCAATATTTTTAATACTATGAAAACAAACAAGTGTTATCAATGAGAAAAAAAATCATATTAATAACAGTACTTAGTAGTTCATTATTACCCATCAATCTCTAAAATGCTTGCTGGAAAGCAAGAGGAACAGCATGTTTCCAACACTGAGCAGTGTCTTGGTATGTCCATGCAACCCAGAAGCACAGAGACATATCTGCACCTTTCATTAGTGTTGAGAAGAATAAAAGGAACAGAGAGCTGAGCTGAACAAACATTTAAACTCCTCCAATGATCCAACAGAGGTAAAATAACAGCAGAAGCCAGTTAAAAAGCCTTTTAATCTCTAATCAAAATCCCTTAAGATCTGACTAGAGTTCCCTATTCCTGTTCTTTAAATGCCAGTTTTATAAAGACACACGTTTGCAAGTACTTGACTTAGTTCACAGCTCTGCCTAAGGTTTCATACTGACATGGAAATGACAGGAGTACACATCTTGGATTTCAGACTGTTTGTGAGCTAAAGCTGAAGACAGGAAGCAACTTATTTGAAATAGGTGGTTAAAAATACTCTATGTGAGTGATTAGGAATCAGAACAAGACATCTGAGGTGATAAAAGGGTGTCAGGTCTTGGGGAATGCATGCTCCTCTCATCCCACTGGAGCTCTACGTGAGCTGGCAAATTTCATCCTCGCCAATTAAGCCCCTCAAATGAAGTTATTAGGAGCTGACAGGTAACTCATTTCATCACCTCTTCTTCCCCCACTACAGCAGCACCATAGAACACTTCCCTCCTCTGTCTAGCAAGTGGAGGCTCTGAGCGACTCCCGACGGCTATAAAAGGCAAAAAATTCTCTTACAGTTATGCACCCATAGCTAACCTCAGAATATAGTTTCTCTAACCTCAGAATATAGCTTCTCTTCTGATAGAGGAATTCATATAATAGACGTGAAATTCGTTACCTCAGTCATACAGCGTTTTACCTTTATTTTTTAGGTTAGCATCTAACGCCGTCTTGCTCTCAGAGACTCCCTTGGCAATTTACGTTAGAAGAAGTAGCTTTCTTACCCAGTGACAGAGTTGGTGGAAATGTCAGACCCAAGCAAGCACTCAGCTGGCCCTGCCCAGCACCCCCGCTAGCGCTGGCTGACCGCTGATAGCACCGGAGGAACAAGTCGTGGCTGAGAGGCTGTAATTCAATTACCCCATTTACAATAATGCAAATCGCAGCACGCACAGATCTTCCATATTCATCCGGCAGCGATATCCCAGCGGCTGAGCCGGGCAGAAGGCACAGCAGTGCTGGGGGAGCTCGGCAGAACAGAGCACAGCCTGCTCGTGTTTGATTTCAGGGATAGCATGAGGCTGCAATGATTTGGTTGAGGACAGCCGGGGTAATTACTGACAGGGAGGAGAAAGGCCTCAGCATTCAGAGTATTTCAGACTCCCAAACAGATGCTAAGAACACACAGAAGTCATTCTAACAAAACCAATCCAAATACCTGGGGTTTCGGGATGTCAGCCTGACCGCATTGCAATACACACATTACTTATAATATACACACAATACTGCAGCTCCAGGATCTGCTCTCCCAGGGAAAGGAGAGCCTCCCCAGTGCATGCTGCAATTCCCAGATCTGCTCCTGCAAAACACCCCCCGGCTGGCACCGAAATCCACCGCTGCACAAACAAACACACGCTGCAACGAATTAAAAACCCGACCCACAGAGCTGCCAGAGCCAACGCTGCGAGCAGCGTGCGGCAGGGCGGCGTGCACACCAGCGTTCGCTGCAATTAAGACACGCGATCTAAAATTATAAGCATGTGACGAGACAAAGCTGACCGGTCCCAACGAACCGCTAATGCCGTGGGAATCCTCTTAGCCTCCCAACGCTCCGGCGCACGGAGCAGCGCCTCGACAGGCGCAGAGCTGCGGGGGAAGCCCGGCTCCGGCAGACAGCCGGGGCGCTCACAGACCGACAGACAGACGGACAGCCCTAACCCCTCGGTCACACGGCCCCTCACCCGCACGTTCCCCCGCCCGCACTCCGCTCGGCCGCTCCGCTCCCCATTCCCGTCCGCTTCTCCCGCAGCGGAGCCGCACCGCGGAGCCCCGGGGATTCCCTCCGGCCTCGGATGCCGGCCCCGCCGCTCCGCACACCTAAGGGCTCTGTCTCGGCCCCGCACGGGCACGGCGCGCGGCCGCGCTCCCCGCGGAGCGGACGGAGGGGAACTTTCCTTTGGCCGCCCCCCCCCCCCCCGCACGGGGCGGCCGCTTCCCACGGCCGCGGGGCCGCCCCCGCACTCACCATGCCCGGCGGCGGCCCGGCCTCGCTCCGCCGAACTTCCCCGGCGGCCCCGCGGCTCCGCGCCCGCCCCGCCCCGCCCGTTCTCCCCCCCCCCCCCGCCCCGCTCCGCTCCGCGCCGCCCCCGCACCCCCACCTGCCCGCAGGCCCGGCCCCGCTGCGCCCGCCTCGGCGCTCGGCTCGCACTTCCTCTCGCACCGGAGGGAGGCCAACCTCTGGAAACCGCATACCTCAGATTTCCTGCTGCCGCGGTTATTTATTTATTTATTCTTCTTTTTTTCTCCCCCCCCCCCAATTCTTTCTCCTTTCTCTGCACCTCAGCCCGTGTCTCACACGACCTGCTGCCCCCCGCTCCCCCCATTCGCCTTTCAACTGCATAACGCAGATTTATGTCTTAAATACAGAACTTACAGACCAGAAATGAATACTTGCTAAGTATCAATGCCAACAGGCTTTCTTTTTGACCCGCGGGTTTTAATCCGCTCAGTTATTCCACATGATAGCAGCGCAGCTCCTCTCTCTCTTTCTCCTTCCCTATGTGCTGTCGTGTGTTAGTGCCAATTAAGTGCTTGTTGTACCTGGAATTAAAAGCATCTGAAAATGCTTGAATGCTTGAAGCCCAGGGACCGGGTGTGCACCAGATTGGAAATCGCTCATAAAAATTCCAAGCAGCTAAAATACCTTTGGGCCATAAGCACGGCAATGTAAGAACTGGGTTTTTTAATTACTCCTCTTCATCTGCCCTGGTACCATGAAATGCAGCAAGAAGACACCTTTAGATGATGATAAAAGGTAAAATAAGGATTGTAAGACTTAGTTTCCAGGTTTCAAACTGCCTTACAAATGAGCAAAATCTGTTTGACATCATTAAATAGGATAGATAGGTCTGATTCGCTGTTGCTTTTGTACAGAAAGACTATTTTAGAGGTCCGTTACCAACTTTAATCAAGGAAACAAGCTGGTCTCTTTGGAGCTTAGAAGGATAGGGTTTTCATCACAGATAATCTTCAATTCTGCAAAAGTCCAACTGCAAAAGTTACCCATTTCTAGGGGGGGTGGTCCCAAAAAAAAGAGGGGAGATTTAGAATGGATATAAAGAAGTTGTTCACAATGAGGGCAGTGAGGCACTGCACAGGGTGCCCAGAGGTGGTGCTGCCCCATCCCTGCACACAGCCACGCTCAGGGGATGGGGCTGTGAGCACTGCTGGAGCTGTGGGTGTCTCTGTAAAAACAGACAAGCCTGTGGGAGTCCCCTCCAGCTCAAACCATTCTATGATTTCTTGAAGAACCATTTTTATTGATCACCATTACATTCTCTAGGTTTGCACTGCATGCTCCGACCTCACACACCCAGCTAGCAGGGTCCATTGTGTGCTATTTGGACATGTGTGCATAACTTATGGTGCTACTAAAGGAGAACACTCAAACTGTTACCTAACATACAAAATAGAAAGGCACAGTTCCCTGTACCTAGGTTCCCTGTACCTATGGAAACCAACAACATCCGATGGGACTTCCACCTTCTAAACCTAGAAGGAAAGAGATGCCATAAATCCAGTAGCAAGAAGCGGATAAAGCTGTGCACCTGATGTTCACAAGCAGGGATTTGACACTGGGTGCTCACGTCAGCGATAGCCTCAGTGGCTGGAGCACAGCCCTATCATGACCTGAAGCTACAGCTCTTCCTTGCATGGCTGTGCTCCTGTTGCCGCCTGCTCCGGGCTGGCTGGTGAAATGGCTGCTGCAAAAGATGGCTGGCACCATCACGCCCACATCCTTGGTTCACACACAGCACTATGTAATGTCAAAGGCCTTTTCATTAATTATTTTTTACACAGCGCAGAATTTGGGACGTGCTATTCAAGGCTTCAGGCTGATGAGGGGTGAAAGATGAGATGATATTTTCTTAATTGCTTAATGACTTGGGAGACACTGTGCAAATGAGGGCTGCACGAACGGCAAACATCTCCTGCTTTTTATGTTTGATTTGGGTGATACAAGAATGAAACAGCATGGCTTTATGCATTTTGGCAAGGAAGAATGGATGGGGAAACACTGGCAGAGCAATTACAGGAAACTTGAAACATGCCCAGAGTCAACAAGATGACTTAACATTTGTCCTTTTAAGAATAAATGCTCGTAATGATTACTTGCGGTTCAGCAGATAGTCTTCAAGAAGGAGCAATCATTCGAGGTGCAATTGTTAATCCTGAACAACTGTGTCTTAAACACACTTCTTAGTTATTTTTGAGGGGAAAGGAGGATGGCAGAGCACAATTGCAGACCATTAAAAAGCGACCAATTTATATTGCGGTGTTTCCTTGAAAGGTTTAGGTCATCAAGTGCATTTTTAGAAAGCTGTATCTTTAAATCAATAGCAACCAAAGCAAGACTGAGGAATATCTCAGCTGGAATCACCCACTGGGCTGTGAACTCTAGCTCATGCTTTCCAATGCCACAACACTCCGAACCAGAGAAGCCAGAAAGGGATTTTCCACTTTTAAGCATTTTTAACTCTCGCACACTGGGATTTCTTGAAGTGCTCTGAGATGAATAATAAATGCTCAGAAATATTCTAGACCTCTCTGCATTGTAGAGATAAGGATGCTGGCTTTCCATGCAGGCTTTCCATGCAAACACAGCATATGAGTGTGTTAAGGTCAATATACATATATTTGAAATTGTTTCATTTTAAGTGATGTTCTTCAGAGGATAGGCACTGTAAATCCTAGCATGAACTCTGTTTCCATGTCTTTTCTTTTAAAGGAAGAAGGATATTGTTTTCACTTAGAGATGACTTTTTTTCTCCCTCTCCTTGCAGAGAGAAAGGTAATCTCAAGCTCCCATGACAATTACAGTCCTGCAGGAAACAGAAAGCATTCTTCCTTCAGCAGCAGTATTTGCTTCCTTTAATTCAGATTTTTTTTAGTCTTCTTGCAAGCAAATAACAATAGCTATCAGACCAGAATATTTGCCTGGAAAACCCACTCTAATCCAGAGCAACGAGTGTTATGGTAGGATGTAATTATTTTACAGGGCAATTTCCCTTTTCTAGCAGTGCTGGAAATGCTCTAAGGAGATCACTTCTGCAGGGAAGAGAATTAGCTGCTGTCGCTGAAAACAGAGATGTATCACTGAGGCTAAACCACAGGATGGGCAGCAGGTAGCTGAAGGAGGTTTTGGAGAGAGAAAAGAGGGAGGAGAAAAAGCTGTATTTCAGTTTTTCCTTTAAAATACATTAATTTTATTATCCGAAGATGTTCTCCTATTTATATACGGGTTTATAATTCTTGTTTTGGAGTCATTTTACTTTCCTCTGAATATGAAAGAGGGATATAGACCAGCAAGTGCCAAATCTGGGCTCTCAGGAGACTTGTGTCTGTTCAAAACTTGTGCCTTTTCAGTTTTCAGTGAGTAAGGGTAACCAAATCTTTTCTGACAGTTACTACTCTTTCTTCAAAACCACAACTTGGACTGTGAAATAATATTTCAGCTGGTCCTGTGTCATTTATACTCTGACAAACTTACAAAACTATTAGAAACTCCTCTTGCAAACGAAACTTTTGCTAATTTCATATGGACCATTTGTTGTTTTGTTTACAGGCAAAAAAAGAAGTAAAATAACATTCAACTACCTAATTATTTGTCCTACATTTAAACTCTTGTTAAAGGGGCAAGAAGAAAGAATAAATGCACATGGAAAAATAAGAGAGGAATGTGTCAGAAGGCAGCAACAGCAGTAAGAGAAATCAAAAGGAGATTAAGAACAGAAAACTGTGGTATGTCATCTTGCTGTCTTCACCTTGCTGTCTGCATACTTAAAGAATTCCGATTCAGACTCGTCTCCTGGTGGGCCTTTCATTTTGTTAGCTTCAGGCTGCCACTGGAGATAGCCCTCAGATGGAAGTTTTCAGGAAAAAAAGTTACTTTACTTTGCTTTACCTTATTGATCTGAGAACATACAGAGGCAGGAAACATTATTCTGGCTCAATTATTTACAACAAAGCAAGCAAAGGATTGTCAGATTTTGGAGGGAGAAAAGTGACACATTGAAAAGACAGTGACACAGCAACCCAGCAAATGGGTGATCATGGGAATGGGTTACTTACCTACAGTGTGCCACAGTAACACTGTGCCCAGAACTTACTGATTTCTAGCAGACACTTCAGGAGCGCAATATTCACCAATTAATAATTTGCAAATAAATTTGTTCCCTCCCTAAAAAAATCTGTTTGCTTTTCAACATCATAACTGTCCCTTCCCCTAGAACACGCACAGGCATGCACACACATGCAGAGTGAAATTCAGGAAGTCCTTTTGCTGTCGTTCCTGTTTAATCCCTGTAATACAAGAATTTACTGCCTGCAGAAACTCCGCTTGGTGTTGAAGAGAAAGCCTTTTTCTGGCTTTAGGTGCCAATCAAACACTACTCCTAATTTGAAAGCAGTTTGGGATACTAAAGCCAATCACTGAAGGCTTTGGAGGGTTTTTTTTGTTGTTGTTCTTTTTAACACAGGAGCTTCTTGGAGGAGCCCCAGGCTGAAATTAGAGGTTAATCAGTCAGTGATAGGAATACTGACATATATCTCAGCTTAGATGCCCACCAATAAATAAATAAATAAATAAATAAAATAAAAAAGGTTGCAAAATTTTTGGTTTTAAACTCTGTTTGTGGGTTACCCTTTAAAAATAAAATACCTGTGTTACTGCAGCATGACTTAGGAGTAGGGCTGCTTAAAGCTATGTTTGGAAATTAATCTACCTGGTTTAAAAGCTGCATGTCTGTGCTTGAGTTAGAAGTGAAGTCTAAGGATATTAGAACTGCAATTGTTCCTAAATCTTCCTTTTTCCTGGAGCCAGAGTTGCTCAACTTTTTGTTCCTGTCAACTCTGATAGAAGAAAAACAAAACAAAAACACACCTTCCTATCATTAATTTCTATTTTTGTCACTTTCTCATACTTTGTACCTTTAGGTTTTTTTTATGTTCCCATAGAATATTTTCCCCTAAGTGACAAAGAAAATGCACTTCACTACATTCACACTGAATTCCCATCTTCATTTTAGCCTCATACTAGCCTGTAATCCACGCTCATTTTTTAAAACCTTTTTAAAACCTGATTTGTGATTCTATTCATGTCTTTTAACACTGAATCTGCTGCTAGCTGTGTTACACAAATGGAGCATAAACAAAACTTGTACTCTATATTAACCAAGTTAAGATGGTCTTAAGGTGTCACAGAGTTTGGGACATCCACACACACATGAGCTGAACAGAAAGTAAAGCCTGACAGCACACCCATCTGTCTTCAGGTTTGTCCAAGTGTTTCCCACAGGAAACACTTCAGAGTCAGTAGTACTTGAGTAAGAGGAGCTCAGTGACCCTTAAATACTGCATCTGATGGTTACACTTTGATTTTAAAAACAAACAACCACCAAGCAAGAAAAACCAACACGTGCTCTTAAACTCTTAGTGCAGTCTGTCAGGGGGAACAAAGTAGGTATGTGTAAACAGAAATCATTTCAGCTGTTGTAACAAGCTCATTAAATTATCTCAATCCTCTGAATACTTAAGAAAACACCATTAATTTAATGACTCACACTAGTTCCAGTCTGCTAAGCAGTAGATCACAGTTTAAGTGCTGGTACACTTTGAGAATACACACAGGGAGCAGTTCTGAAGTGATAAAGTTTTAAATTGAAAATGACTTGGTAGGATTTTTCAGTTTCTGATTTTTATTCTGTCTGCAAGCCAAATAGCAGGCAAAATTAGTCATTCATTCTGAATAGCTCCTAGAAAGTGCTTCAAGTGAAAGGTCTGTGCTACTTCTGTGCTTTGCTTCCTCTAAGCTACTGAAAAATCAACCAACTTAGTAAAAGCCAACTTCATGAAGCTGTTTATTGACAGGACACAAGTTATCCAACTGACAGAAGGTGAAGCGTGTGCAGCTGAGTGAGCAAAGTTCAGAAAGCTCCTGGAAATGCACTGCTTTTCACCTGAGCTCTGATAGGAACCTCCCCTCCTGTATGACACACTCAGGTGCTGAGCACCATGACACCTTGTTTAAGCAGTCAGTGCTTGAGGTTTCACCTCTTAGATATCATGCAAACTCCTAGAAGTGCTCATATTATGCCAGGAAATCCAACCTCCTCCACAATAGCCAAGGAGTTGGAGCAGTAATACACTATACAATATTCAGCATTTTTACTCTTCTACCGTTAGGAAATTTGCCAAAGATGGAGCACTGTTACAAAGATAACTCCTGCTTCAGCATCTTCATCTGAGCCCCACACAGTGACGCTGCAGGCATCTCAAAAACGGCTCATCCACATAACAACAGCACGTGCTCTTACCTATCATCAGCTGCCATCTTATCTCCTCACCTCCATCTTAACCTTTTTAGTTTTGCCAATTAAAGGCTTTTAAATTAATGGATACAGCAGGATATATCTATAAATACGTTCCACTTGCACAGATGTACGCACAGACTTGTACCACTGCTCTCATCCCACATTCTCCTGTTTTCACTTCTGCACTGAGGCAACATATATCCTTGAAAAATACAAAAATACTCAGATCTTTCTGCTCAGAACTGTAACTCCAGGAATTTTTCTCACGACATTTGCTGCTTTAATAAAATAAAATTACTTTCACTATTAATTGCGATGCAGGTTGTAATCAGTCACAGTGCCAGGTCAGTTGAAACCCAGCATCCAAGTGTGGCAGGGTTTTGGGAATGCAGTGTGTGCTGTACATCTGCTGCACATTCACTGTGCATTGTCATTCCCTGACTGCCTTTGGCTCCTTTAACTTTCAGAGTAAGGTTGGTCTCTTTGCACAGACAAGATACAATGAAAGGAATGAAAATCTCACTGCCATATCTATCTCTCATATCTGGAACATGGGGGGGTGAGCAGATACAGAACTGACATCTACCTCAACAGCAGTCCTGGAAACATTCCCAAAGTGAAGGATATAGAAGTAGTAGAGAAAACTGCACTGATTAATGCCCCAGAGTCCTCACAACACACAACTGGCAGAAACACCTCATTAAAAACAGAGTGAAAAAGCACAGTTCACCTACATCACTCACAGCTTCACCTAAGAAAGAAGTCATTCAGAAAACAATCCTGAGGTTTTGATTCTGGCCATGCGTACATAAAATTTCCATTCCCCAAAGTATTGCTATCAGTTTTAGAACAAAAGGAGAGGTTTTTAAAGACAACGAGATGTGACTTCACACACACACACACAGTCTTCAACACGCCTGTGTGAACTTTGCACACTGTGACTATAGGGACACATGAAAGGTGGGTTTTGGTTTTTTCCTTTTAAGAACTTAATTTTAAAACTAACCCCGTTCAGTGGTTAAGTGTCTAAAGGTTACTTCTCCATTCATACCTGATACACAGCTAGCAGATGGCTAATGGATTTATTCACTGCACATTTGTAAAAGGACACTCATCACACAGCATTCTCCAAGCCAACCAGCACCATCCGAAATGCTGTTCAGACAGGGTAAAATGGTTGCTGTTAAACCTTTTAAGATCCAGATTTAAAACTGTTTTATGTCCTGTAACATGGTACAACCTCCACAACAATTGCTCTTCTATAAAAAACAGCTTCACTTTTTTTTTTACTGGTATTTGTCTTTTGTCTAAAAATATATCTATAAGAACTAAAGAAGAAACTTTTCCTAGGGAAGCAATGGGGTGGGGGTGGGGGGAAGCTGTTTAATATCCACTGGCACAAACGACAGTTTAAAACGCCATGCTTGGATCTCTAGGGATTTAGATTTATTGGCATCTTTACTCGCTGGGCCTTGGAAGCCTGCAAAGCCAGCCAGAAAGAACAGTGTGTATATACTGAGGCAGAAAACTTTGCGAACGATGGACATTTTTCACTGATGAGTTCTGTTTTTCCAAGAGGATGGAGTGAAGAACTGTAAATAACATGTTGGGCAGAGGTTAAAAAGTTATCTAGCTTTTTATAGGCATCTTTAAGATTTCATTGCTTGCCCGGTTTCTGGTCTTCATCCAATCACTACAAATGTTTCACTTGCACGGTTAACTCCTTGCTTACCTTTGTTTTCAGAGCTGACATTAAGATTGCTCGAGAGAGAGAGCACACAGAAGAGCAAGCAAGAGATGATCAGATTCATTTGTAGTGAAATGAAAGCTTTCTTCCAGTTTAAACACTAGAAAATGGGGACAGGAGGTATATGAGTACAGTTGTAGAGTTATGTTATCATTACAAGTGAAAAAAAAAAAGGGGAGAATAAAGGAGACTGGCTGGTTACTGGTAGAACAGCAGCTATCAGAAAAGAAATCATGCCACCTTAGCTCTCATTATAGGGGCAATGAACACTAGTGCTTCCCCCACTCTCCCTTCCCCCAGTGGAACCTATTTGCTGTGCTGGATGACAAAAATAATGGAAATTACTATGCTTATTTGACTAAAACAAGTGGATTCTTTAAAAGCTGCCTTATCTACATACAAACATTCTGTCTGCTTCAGATAATATCAGCAAATGTAACAAAGAGTGAGAGAAAACAGTCATTCTCTTCCACACACCTACCTCACAAACTGAATTTCAGTCATAGCTTCAGAAAAAAGTTAGCATCACCTCATTATGTGTCCTAATTAACCAAATTATACGAACTCTAATTTTCACTTAAAAATTTTCTAGACTTGGTGACTTAATGCAAAAATAATCTCACAGATGTGAGTTGTATTTAACCAATGCAAACATACCTTCCTGTGCCTGCAGGATGCCCATCTGTGAGCATGGATGAGTTCCTCTGCCTTGTGGTGCACTGCACACTCATGGACTGGTGCTCAGAATTAAGCACCCATCTCTGTGCCATGGTATTGCTCCACAGTGGTGATATTTGAAGGAAGATTGAGCAAATTAACAAAAACCAAACAGGAACAACATCAAGGAACAATGGATGGGAAAACACTGATTTGTTTTCACTCTGCAGTGGTTCAGACTTCAGCTTATGCCACAGTCACAAAATAACTGCCTTATACAGCTGATTTTGTTTACAAATTAAGTCACGGGATTATGAATCATTTGGTTCAGAAGGGATTCCTGATGGGGTTATTTATTCCTGAGAAGCTTTCCACACAAATATCTCTTCACCCACACCAGAAATGGTTTCCTCGCACAGCTGAAGAACAATAGCTTTGTAATGACATTAGGCAGGAACGTAGGAAAAGCAATGAAACACTTGTTAAAATTTCAGAGGCAGCAAGCTGGGCAGGCAGCACATTAACTCCAACACATCCCCAGTGCAGAACAGCAAGGTCATCTCTTGCCTTGCCTTAAGGAGGAGTGCTGGGTGACCTGCACAGCCCCGACTCACACTGCAAAGCTTCCCTGCCGCACAGGGGCTCCTAACAGCATGCCAGGGCACTGCTGACAGTCCTCCTTCCCACCCTGTCAACCACTTCAGAGAGGAGCTGGCTCTCCTGGCAGATGAACAAAATGTGCATGTCTTGTACTGAACTTAACAGCTGAACGCCTCATAGGCAGTAGAAAGCTGACAGTAAGAATTTGCATTGACTGAATGGCACTTGTGCTAAGTAGTAAGCTCTTTGTAAGGGTCTCTGCTGGGGCCTGCACTGTGAGAACACAGACATTTCATAGATGGAACAGGCCATCTCCTGGAAGGATTATGTCTTTTCAAGTAGGTGGGAACTTAACCATCCTCTAACCAGATAGCTCTATCTGCCTACCACATTACAAAGCATGAGTACATGAGCCTGATGACATCCGTTGTCATTATGCTGTCATTATTTTGTTTTATCCAGCTGCACAGAAGGTCAGAGTCAATGGTGGAGATCATGTTTTCTAGACACAATTTTGTGTGCCACCGATTAAATGCTACTAACTCTAATCATTTAAAGTGTTAGCTAGCTGCTAGAATCAGAAGTATATTTTTTGTATTTTTAATGAACCCTAAAAGCATCTTGAGTCTTTTATGATTTCTGTTACCTTTTAGTTGCATAAAAATGGCATCCAAAACTCTCAAAAGCAAGAGCAAAACCGAATAGCCAGGCCCTTGTGATTTCTGGGGTGCCATCTGAGTTTTGTTTTGTTTTTTTTAAAACTTGATTTGGCATCCTCTCATTCTCATTTTCACACAAACAGAAGTGCTAAAGACCTTTTTTTTTTTTTTTTTTTTTTTTTAATTGCAACCAATGAGCAAGCTCAAATACACCCATTAGTTCTCTTGGACCCCCAGACGCGACTGAACACCAACTCCAACCTTGCTGAGGCAGAACCTCAGCTCACACAGATTCACAGTAAACTTCACTGAGTTCTTCCCCTTCCTCCCCTCATTCAAAAGGAACTATTTCTCTTAGGAGACTCGTTTTCCATGCAGCAGATGTCTCGGAGCTGGGAGCACATTTGCCAACTGAAAAGACACACACAATTGATGAGCAGAAGAGTAACCCAGATCTATCAGCAGCCAGGAACAGAAAGAAAAGCAGAGCAGCTGAAGTTATAGGAGAGCAATCTTAGGCTGATGTTCCTCCAGTTTCAGGCTTTTCCAAACAAACTGAGGCTACAGTCAAGCTGCTCTTGGCCCTAGGGGGCATTTGGGATTTCTTCAGGTTAACACCAGTAGCAAACAAATAGAAAAAAAGCCTGGAATACCCAACAGACTTTGTTTCATAATGGAGACCATCCTAACAGATTTCATTCTTCCCTTCAGTGATATACATCCAGTTTTCTCTACCACATCACGCGGCCAACAGAAATTAAAATGCTGTAGCAAATGTTGCATTTTAATTCAAGTTATGGAAGGCATTAATGCTGAGGTGATACTTCAGGAGCTGGGAGAAAAATAAAAGGTCTGTATCAGCTCAAAAGAAAATTCCATACACTGAGTGCCATGTTCCTGACAGTGATCAGTAGCG
Organism: Phasianus colchicus; assembly: GCF_987193195.1. Lineage (NCBI taxonomy): Eukaryota > Metazoa > Chordata > Aves > Galliformes > Phasianidae > Phasianus > Phasianus colchicus. The sequence continues at coordinate 5,258,548 of NC_143453.1, forward strand.
TGTTTAAGGGAAGATATAAAACCAACTGAGGCATACAGTGAAACTTCTGTGATATAAAATCCCCCTCCAACAATGCTGACAAACTTTTCCCCTACGATTTTATACTAGAGACTTCATCATAGCCTTCATTTCCTATGTCTCAAATTCACCCATCTAGCTCCAGTTGTACAGAGCCCCAAAACACAGTCAGTCCTTGCAGCTTGCTCTCCTTTTCAGAATCATTTTCCTCTGGAAAGACTGAGATGCAGCTTTCAGAATCTGAAACACAGCTAGGGAAAGAACCAGCTATTTGAGGAAAACAACCAAGTATGCACTGGTTATCACCCTCTTGTTATGAGAACTGCCACTAGAAACCTGCAGCACTCATCCTTCAGCTGCTCGGTGCCCAGATCTTGCAGGTCTGTACACCAGAGGTCTGCTGCCAGTGCCTGCACCCAGTATGAACACAGGCAAGCTGAAGGAAATCAATGCTGTCTCAGCTTGGGGCTCCCAGTGGGTGATGCTGCCTTTGTGTGACCCTGCTTATTCAGACCGCAAAATGAAGAGCTTTGGGGATGCAGCAGAGAATAAACATACCACATCTCTTTTGGAATTAAAAATAGAACAATTACCCTTAACAGTTTGCAGCCTTGCAAGACTTCATGCACATGAATGTCTGCACTATAGAGAACGTGTGCATGCAGAGTTTTCATATATTTACTTATGCAGAGAACAGCTACCAAAATTGGAAATCAAGATCTTTATTACAGGAAAATGTGCCAGGAAAATACAACTCCAGTGTATTAAGCCATATGGAGAAGTTACTGAGATACTGAGCTCAGCCATCAGAATGCTTCTTCCACAATCACCACCCACACACAGACTGATGAATACTCATCATCTGTGCATGAAGTTTCACTTTGTTTTATTAATGACAGCACGAAATCTGAATAAATAAAAATGTGCCCTGCTATATAAAGCAATGTTATGGTGTTTTTTTGGTTTTTGTTTTTCCCCAATGAATTAATTTCTAATTTAGTTACTATAGAAACCATTCTGGAGCCCTCTAGGTTTTCCTGTATATTTACACACATAAAGAAGAGGAAAGCTGGGACACAGAGGTTATGGAGAAAAGTGCAAGTGGTCAAACAAAAAAGACTTCTACTGAAACACTGCTAAAACTCCTGCAAGTCTAACTGCAATCATCAGTGCAACACTCCCAAGAGCATTGGGGCTGTTCTCTTTCGTTTGGGAAGCAACAGGGTACAGTGATGCAATGAGCACGCTCTACTTGAAACATAAAAAGGCCAGTTGTGCACGTCCTGGCATTTCCTAATATGCCAAATAAGAGGAAATCAGGCTAAGCAAACGTGTCTTTTTTGTTCATTCTTAATACAGAAAAAAAAAACTCAAAGAGATTTCAGTCGCAGCTGAGTGACAGCTAACAAATTAGACAGCAGACTGACACACAGAGTCAGACGTGCAGTCCTGCAGTAAAAGTGAACGGGAGACAGTTTGCCCCGTGTTTATTTCTTTTCATACAGTGCTCTCATAAACATTTCATAAATAATTCTACTAGGAGTATGCATGATTTATAAAATGTCTGGGAGGAGCAGGCTGGCACAGTCCCTGCTCGTCTTCGAGCTCCTTAGCTTTCTCTTGCACATTGTTGTTTGTACTTGTAAAAACAAGCCAGCTGTAATTTCAACAACCCCAAATCTGTCTGGTCAAGAGACTAAAAACACTATTGCTACTGGCTCCAATAAAGTATAGGATATGGTATTGCTATGATAAATTATATTCAGAAAGTCACTTAAACATTCACTTAATTCTTTTGTAGCATGAAAGCTAAAGAGTTCTCAAAAGCAAAACCAAACTTGTTATATGGAAGCAAACAGACATCCTACATGAAGTGTTTCTGTTCAAAATACCCCTGGGAAGGATTCATAAGCTTAGGTTAGCCATTTAATTTCTAAGATTCTGTGACTGCTTACTTGTGTAGCAGTCTTTGGAGTTCTTGTTTTATCACCCGAGTCTGTAAGCGAAGACACCAGTGGGGCCAGTGGGCTGTACCACCATCTGGATGACACACAGGTCTATATTCTGAGCACTGACCCAGATGGAGCAGCACATGTGCTTTGCTTACCACTGCCAGCCTAGGAGCTCTGCATGGGAATGAGCTAGTTGAGGTTTAACCCAGACAAGTTCCCAGAAAGGTTTTTCTTTCCAAGTTGCTCACAGCTTTAGGTTTGTCCCACTCTGGAATGTCAGATGACATTAACAGTTTTTTTCATGTGTACTTGTTGCCATTTCTCTCTCAGATCTGGATTTTCTCACTGTGCTATGTTTGTGTCATCTGTATTGGATTACTGCCACGTGTTCTACACCGAGCACTGCTTGAAGAGGATTTTGAAAATATAGCTAGTAGAAAATGACATCACCGAAATATGTAATCATGCTAAGCTCTTATGTATATTGTATCTGTTAACAGCAATAGTAACCTACATGCCTGGAGGAGTAATCAGGATGTTAGCACCAATTCACCAGGACCCCAACAAGTTGTGCTGGCCATCCCTGCTTATGCTGTCACCACAGCAGAGCCACACTGCAGAACTCGAGTCCCCAGTGTGAAATGTCTCACACCTGATTGCAACATACCAAATGCAAAACTTGGGGCTAACATTGACCTATGTCCAAGCGGAGGCCATCACTGTCACTTATTTCCTCACTTTTCTAACAGTGTTGCTGGTATATTGCACCAGGCTAGCATATATCTTTCATTGAAAACTATCCTTTATTTCAAAGTGTTTATCAATCCTAGCATTTTTCATCTTTCAGGGTATAAAAATACCAATATGAAGAGTAAAGAATGATTGTTCTGTAAAATAACAACGGAAAATACGCATCTAGGGATGCAATGGAATCTAAATTAATTTAAATTAAATTATCTAGCCCTAGCATTCAAAAACTAGATATCATTTAAGTCAACCAGTGATCTCTCAATGTGGTAATTCACAGTTGCAAGTGGAAACATTCCCTTATACACAGTACTGAATTGCCCATTCCTCATACATGAAAACATTCTTGACACTTACGCTGCGATAATGAACAAGTCAGCCATGATCATGCAAAACTCACACGTGACTTTAAGAACGATGAATAATTTCATTGACATCTACAAGAATACTTGGTTAGCTGGGCTGGAGTCAAGATATTCACAGATGTCAAGTGCTAATCACAGTGCAGGATTCTTAGAGAGAATGCAGACAGATATTGAAGGACAATGCCATGTAGTCATCAATCGGGCCACAGCTGTTTGGTCCACACCCTATCAGGCTGGCAGTAGTTGTTAATGAAATTTTTTTTCCAGAAAGATAGAATGACATTATTCTTTTCACAGATAATCCAGGATATCATTTTGAACTGCTGTCAGTATCCCTTAGTTGTTCAGCCCAGCTGAGGGACTGCAATCAGAGGAAAGCACTTACCAAGAAGTTTGTGCAGGGGTGCTAACTAACACAACATACAGCAAAGATGAAGACAGATGTAAACAAGTATGAAATGGAAATAAATTTCAGATGAATCAAAATCAAGCTAGGCTATAGCACTGCATGGGTATGCAGAGGCAAAATTCTGTCACTGCAATCACAAGAAACCACATCATAGTCCAGAAACAAACAGAACATTTCTAGGTCCTTCCCACACACCACAAGCCACAGAACAGTTACAGAATCCTATCACAAAAGAGCACAAAAAACTAGAACACAGCCCAGAGAAGCCACAGATACTAAAGACAACAGCAGTGCATTGGGCCTCAGGTGCAGCAGGGTATTTGATACGTAAGTGCACATAAAAGTCTCACAAGTACAATTTCCCACGTTACCCAGAGAAGCAGAGACCACCACGTAGACTAAAATATATCACATACACAGGGACAGTCTATAAGACAGCCCTGCTACTGTGCTGTGTAGCTTGGAAATATTCTTTTTCTGAGCTAAAATATAAAAGCAGAATAAAAGAGCTCCTTCCAGCTCCTGAGATTTCTGAGAGCAACTGGCACTCCTGATTGAAATTGAGAACTAAAATTTTGAGAAAGAGTAAACAAGAGGATAATTACAATTAATAGAATTATAATTTTTAGAGAGTTCTCAGCCACTAAGTACATGATAAATGATGTGTAACAGAAGTGCTGACAACTCCCAACATATTCAAGCTCATCAGAAGCAAACCCTCTCACGTGTTTCCCTCCACGAGGAGAAACCCCAGCAGAAATCTCTATTCTACAGTTCTGCCTTTCTGTTCACTAATTATGTGGCTCATTTAACATGCCTTTCCCAAATTTTACATTACCAGCCTTTCATAAGTCTTTCAAATGAGAAACAGGTGTTAAAATGGTAGCTGAGAAATTAAGGATATGTTTATCAACGGTATAGACTTACATTGAAGAAATTGGTCTTGTTCCTCTCGCAGAAGAGGCCCTGTGCAGGCATGTGCTTCAGCTGCTGCCATGGCACGCCGCTGCCCAGCAGCACATCACGGGCCCACTGCAGGTTCTGGGGAAGAAATGGGGCAGGTGAGTTGCAGGAAGGTAATGTCATCACTTGCGTTTATGTCCTACATATTGCAGATTGCTGCTGGAACAGCAGCATTTGTGGATGTGTGGTTTGGGGATGACATCCCTCAGGGAAGACAATTCAGCTTCTCAGAGTGAGCACCAGACTGCTCAGCTCCAGCTGAGGATCAGTCAGTTCCCTATAACTGCAGAATGCCACCTCGTATCATAGTCTCATAGAATGGGCTGAGTTGAAAAGGACCACAATGATCATCTGGTTTCAACTCCCTGCTATGTGCAGGGTCACCGATCACCAGACCAGGCTGCTCAGAGCCACATCCAGCCTGGTCATGAATGCATCCTGAGATGGGGCATCCACAACCTCCTTGGGCAACCTGTTCCAGTGCATCATCACCTTCTAAGTGAAAAACTTCCTCCTAGCATCTAAACTGAATCTCCCCTGTCTTAGTTTAAAATCTTCCCCAGGGCTAACTACCAGCAAACACACCAGCGTTAAGGTCAAACACGAGAGGTAACCACTAAGCTTAAAACTGTGGCCCTCTTTCACTGGGCTGCTTAATTCAAGCCTTTTATCTTTACTCAGCCCTCCATGTAATTTTACTTGATCTCTTTGGAAAATTCCGTGCCTGTCATCAAATTTAGTTAATGCTGCTCAATGGATTCACAAAGAAAGCATTGGTAGGGGAATAAATGATAGAAAACAATCACAAATTTCTAAGAGCATTACCTAAGAGATGCATGTACATCCCTTGTTGGTTGAGAACTAGGGACAGCTGTTGGCTCTGGGCAAAACATAGTACTTAGTATTACCAACAGATGGGACAATTATTAATTGTAAGGTTTTGCTGACAGTGGTTTTGATTTGCTATGTTTTTTTCTATCAGTATTAGAATGTAGCATTGGAGTTACATTACACTGAGGATGGTTTGTTTGTTTAGGTTTGTTAACTTTCTTAACAAACGAGAGGAAGCCATTTGGTTCTACAGACACAAGTAAGTGCTCAATTCAGATTTGTTTTCTGGGGACTGTAAATATGCTTCTGTGAATCCTAAATGTGATTAAAATCGTGTCCATCTGACAAGTATACTCCACTTGCAATATCACCTCAATACTTGTGCTGTTCGTAGCAAAAACCTTAGCTTGTTTTCCAGATGATTTTCTCTACAAGATTCTGATGAAACACTAAAACCTCTGCCTAATCTGCCAGGAGATCATTAAGGACAGTGTCATGCTCTGGTGATCTGCTATGCAGGTGATACTGACCGTTCATAGGCATGTAGGTATACGGTACATGTAATTCACAGGCTTTTATTGGCTATGATGACAGTGACCTAGGCAAGAGCAAAAAGATCATCCAGACAAATGGGACAATTATCTGGGACCTTCACGCAATCAAAACTAATGGGAATAAAAAAAATGTAGTTACAGACTTTCCACTCCCCTTCTCCTTAAATCAGCACAATCAGTTATTCCCACTGAATACGCCTGAACAGCTCTCCCAACTCATTAGATTTCACAGTCTGCTCTGCTTTGTTTTTAGCTGATGAAGTTATGAGCGGTGGGTGAAGGGATCCAGGACATAGCAGAAGGGATTTATTCCTCTTGGCACACCGCTTGTCGGCCTGAACTGCTGGATTTAGCTGGCTGACTCAGGGCAATTATAAAGCACTCTTTCCAGTTCAGCTGTTGCCTCCCCTATCTTCATCACCCCAAGATTCAAAGGCAAGATGACTGACAGGGTAAAATAAATTGTCAAAAAAAGTTTACTGGCTTTGTTAAAATGGAAAAGAAAAATCTCTTATGGTCAAGCAAATGGAAATCTGAGTCACCTCAGAGATGGACACCCATTAAAAAACAGTGACAAAAGCCACCAATACCTAACTTGGAAACTCTGGGAAGTGCTGCTTAACCCTGACACCATTAGGCACGTACTCACTATTCACAGAGCTTTTTAGTGATGAACAATGTCCTGCCAAGTCCTGTCTTCTTCCCTTCCAGAGTGTGCCAATGCTCATTTGGGAGATAAAGACTGAACATCACAAAGGATGAAAACTTCAAGAGAGACACGAGGTGAATCAGAAACTAAAATTACTCCCAAACTAGTGATGAAGTAACTTATGAAAATTCACCCTTGCTTTCCTGCATAGCTGTTCCAACAAAAACCAGCTATGTAAAATTTCCTGTGATAACAAAATAAGATAAATAGCCTCCGAAGAGTAAGTGGGGTTTTGATGGGGGGGAAGAAGAAGCTAAATATATGTAGTCATGAAAGGTTTTTGAAAAAGATGTTAAAAAGAAAGCTCGCTACTACTTTTATTAATCTTTCAACAGCAAAACATGTAATACTGCAAAAATGGGAGGAAACAGATTGCATACAGAAAACTTGTTTTTCTGTGCAGTGTGGAGACCTGCCAATCCTCTGCTTTCCTGGCGAACCATGAATTCTGGCCATCAGTCTCCATTCTTCATACATATTCCTGGCACTGGTACATAAATGCTGAATTTTCCAAGATGGTTATATGCATTTTAAAACTCATCTCAGCTTTCTAAAATTTCCCAGTAACTCAGTCTGCCTCCAAAGCGACCCAACCTGATCTAGATTATTAACTTTTTTGGTTGGGCTTGTCACCAGGTTATTCAAGCACACAATTCTCATTCCAATTATCACTGCAAATGCATGGATCCTTTCCATGTTTTAATTTGTTCAGGAGTGAAACTCCCACTATAGACATATTAATGCACCATTAAATCATAGATATTCAACACTTTTCTACAAAAGGACTTAAGTGAGTTGTTTAAGAAAAAGAATTGTAACCCAATCAATATATGTAGTCTGTCTGTATCAGTTTAAAGTCTGGGTTTTTGATTTTTTTGTTGTTGTTTCTGTAGTATTGAGTAGTTGTTTGTTTGAGAAATAATAAAAATGGATATTAAAAGCCAATATTGCTCCTTGAAACAAACCTGATAACTACTAGGCTCACACGAGTAAGATTCAATTATTCTGAGACAAGATAAGTCTAGAAAACAACATGCATTTTATAAAGAAAAACATCACAATTCAATATGTTGATGTTTATATTGGGAATAGCAAAGGAGGAGGCATCATCACTGAGAAAAAAAACGCAGAAAATATTTTACAAGTAGTTCCTCAGGCAAGGACACATGCTATTTGAACCACTGAACTGAAAATAGACAGCCTTTCTTGTTAAATGTTGATAGAAAATCATTTGTCAGCAACAAGTGACAGATTGCAGGAGTCTGCAGCTCCTCTTAATGATTAGTTTCATGAAAAAATTAACAACTGTCACATACAAACAGCATAAGAATGTTTTCAAAACAAGTTATCTCTGAAAAATGGTCATATTTGTCTGGATAATCACTCTACAGCCATATGAAATATTCATCACCTTTCATTGCATTCCTAATACATGCTATTGCTCAATTTGCAGCAGTACTGAAAATATGTTTTCTACTATGAGTAAATGCTATTATTGCTTCTGTTAACTTCCCTTCCCTACTTGACTGCACACCAGAGATTTGATTTGTGAAAGCTTCAGTGGTGGGAAGGAGAAATCTGGAAGTAATGCAGTGCAGCATATGAGAGAACACAAGATTTTGAAATGCGATATTTATGAGTTTAAACCTTAATTATGACAATTAGTGAAAGAGCTCTGATAATTTCTACTATTCACACACATAAATAGTATACAATAAATGTATTACTTTTAATTGTTTCAAATCTGCAGAATCAAATTTTTTACTTTTTAAGGCACCCTCTCTCACCTTACATGCATGCATATAGCTAACATACATTCAAATTAAGGAGGCACATGTGCTGTTTAGACCCGAACTGCTAGTGGTCTCCATGCTTGGATGCTGGAAAAACATTCACTCTACAATGACCTAAGATAGCCAGAAAGCTTATCTGGCTCACGTGGTTTGTTTACATCAATACTAAAGAATTTCTGCTTCCAAAAGATTTTTCAGTCCAGTTACTCGGTAGAAGAAACAAGTACTGTCATTCTTATTAGAACACCTTCATTTAGGTGATGTATCTAAAAGCTAATTCTCTGCTGAATGACAAAAAATAACTTAATTCAACAATAACAATTAAAACAAACAAACAAACCAAACAAAAAACATACACCACATTGCGCCAATCCAAACTAGAGAAACAAACATCTGCTGAACTTCAACGCTGCAACTTTTGAATCAGTAGAGATGATAACACAGTTTATTTACTGAGGCAATAAACACAGCTAGTCAGATGTTGTATCAGTGCTCTGCTCACCTTGTGTGTTTTGCTGTAAGTGTACAGATAAGCCAGTCTGTAGAGGCTCTTGTAGTGCTGAGGAAAGCGGCTGAGACACAAGCAGAAGGAGGCAACACACTGCTCTGTCAGGAACTTCCGCTGCTCCTCGAGGTCTGCTGGAAGACCCTGAGGGAATTCAGATCCATCTCCACACATTTCAGCTTTCTTCTTCCAGTCCCATTGCGAGGGTGGGGGGATTGCAGCTTTGGAGGGATTGCCAGAAGCAGACTGCGGGTCCACCAGAACTTTCTGGCCAGCAGGCTCAACAGCATGGTAACATTCTGAGCTCTCCAGCAGCTCTTCGGATTTTCCTGTAACTGGAAAATTGAGAGAACTAAAGATGACAATGAAAATAACAGAACAGCAAATGACACGTACAGAATGACTGACATGAGCTACAACAAATGGCAATCCTTTTCTCCATTACCATGTAGACATATTTAGCAAATGCTTTCTGAAAAAAATTATGACTATTCTTGATGTTTACCAAGTAGGAAAACCGGTGGAGATGGGGTGGCAGGGAAGCAAGTAAGACTTTAAATTCAATGCAATCCCATTGCAAATAAAGTACAAAAGAACAGAAAATTAAAGCCATCCTGCCAAGTGAAATGTGTTATTCTCAACAATGTACCTAGAAGAACGCAATTCCAGGACCCAATTTAGGCTCAGAACTATCAGCAGCAGCTAATCCAGCCTTGTAGATATGCAACTGTCTTCTATTTAGTACATGTAAAACACACGTAATGAATAGAATAACATACAGCTATCATTTAAGTTTATAAAGCCTTAATAAACCTTGACATTGAAGGGGATTTGGAGATGAGTCAGGAAGGTACTTTGCAGTTACATTTTTTCTAATAAATGTCAGTAGAGCAAGAATTCAACACAGTTTTCCTAACAGACAACTGATGACAGTAACACAACTAATTCACTGCAAGCCTGAAGAATTGCCATGGTTTTAGTCCATCACCCAAAGGTTACTGGATTTAGTGGTTGTGTAAATACCATTAAAAAAAACCAACAAAACAGGAACTGGTGTATACTTGTTTTGATGCAAACATCACCACAAATTTCCCTGGCTTAGGTACGTGCTTAAGTATTCTTAAAAACAAGAAACCAGGCTATCAAAGTTAATGAGCAAAAGGATGGCAGTGGGCACTTGCTCCTAGAGAGATCAGTGAAGTGAATCAGGGCTATCTATCCACATACCACACTTTGTGGTTCTGTGAAACTGGAAGAAATTAAAGCATAGCCTGAACTATCAAAAGAGCCTTAACACACAAAGTGCCCACAACCCAGAAAAGTGGGCATAATTAATACATTCATTTTGTTTCTCTTTCCCTATTGAAGTGCACCCTCACCACTGCCATGTTCAACTGTACAAACAGTGTAGAGAGGGAAATTCCAGCTTCTGGATAAGGTCTAAAAAAATTCTGAAACAATTTTTCCAGTGGAATTCAGAAGACTTCATACAGAAGTTTTATTATATGTGGAAAACTGTGGTAGAAAGCAATTCCACTCTCCAACAACATAAAATATCCAATGGAATAAAACATTTAATTCCACTGCTGCTGCTTTTTTTAAGAACTGAATATCAAGCAGTTGCTAAGCTAGAACAAAAAGTGCATCTATATTTGGGAAAAAAATTATTTTCATTGAGATTATTTTGAAATGAGTACTCAGATTAGTTAGAGATTTGAAGCATTGAAGTAATAGTAATTAATACTCTAAAAGAAGGCAAGCAGGTCACATGGTCACCACCAACAAGAGTTTATCATGATTTTCTGATTTGTAAGGTTTAACAGGCATTACAAATTGGGATGATGGCCACATGAGCAAAGCATAGTTATAATTTTAAGCTAAACTAATATATTCAGCAATAATGCCTAGTTAAAATTCTCAGCCACAGTGCAGCATATTTCAGTGCTTCTGCATGCCAGAAGAAACATTTTAATGAGAAAATACTAGCTGACATTATCCATTAAGATGGGCTTACTCTTCTCCTCAGTAGATCCCAGGATCTCCTTGCTGGGCATCAGTGCATCAGCACAGGCAGTAGAAATCCTCTTCTCTGTGTAAGACTTCCTCAGGCTGTCTTGAGAACTGGCAGGCTCATTAAACATATCCTGTGTGGAACTGGAGTCAGACAGCACTGCTGCAGTGCTATCCTGACTCCTCTCTGCAAAACAGATAAAGAGGAATGAGCTATTTCATACTTATGGAGCTGCACGTTGGTAACAGTAACACAAAACTGCAGCCACTCTGCAGACATCTTCCCAATACAATACAGGATCCTTAACAACCACCAATTCTGTTGTCTAAAAGGTATTTATTTTCTTTTAACTTGTCTACTTCAACTTATCATTTTCATCTCTCTTCTTTGTGTTAAGAAATGAAAATCTCTGTATTCTTTCACTTGGTATTATTTAATACTAATGTGATAGAGAGCTCCCTGACCCATCAAATTTTATCCTAGAATATAATCCTGGAATTTGATGCAAAAGAACCAATGCTTAGCAGTGACAAGCAGTTAAGTTGAGAACAAAACATTTCAGTTGCTGTATCACCCTAAAATATTTTGCAGCTTTACTGTGCCATTGTCTTAAGAAGCACCCAGTAGAATTTAGAATCTACTGACAAAATAAAACTCAACAACAATAATAGCAAAAATTACTTGTGAAGGACGAAAAAGAACACAACTTGGTACCATTAGAGAGGAAAAAAAGACTTACAGGAAGGATCACTGATGCCACCTATCCTGCAGGTGTTAGATGATGTTCACCAAACATTCTGAAAGGTGATTTGATTTGGCAAACGACCCATCAAAGAGCTAAGTCTAAGAAACAGGAAAGCTCTTAGACTTCTCTTCTGACTAAGGCAATAGACGGAAGAGTAGAAGTGAATTTGCCTTGACAGAAATAACTGAGTGGAGTGGTGCACTGTGGTTGCTGACAATGTTATGGTCAGAACTGAGCTGCTAATCTAACGACAGAGCACAAGACAAGTCGCACAGGATCACAGCTGCAGGGGACAAAATTCACACTCAGAACAAACAGGAAGAGAAAGCCTTCCACATCTAAAACCAGCCTGATATAACCCAAGTTCTTCTACATCAAGGTTTGTCAGAGACAACCTTGCATAGCTGAGATGGGAAATGGCCATTTTTCTGTAATATCGTGCCAGCATAATTCCACGTCCAACCAAAATTATAGGCAATTCTCTTTAAATTTGAAGCCCCAAACATAACTTTCTAGTTTCTGCTTAAAGTAGAGGGATAGCTTAACAAAGAGACATGCTATATATGTTGCCTAGGTATTTCCACTGCATTCTTATTCATTAAGTTCCTTGATATGATCGAGAAAGAAAATTTAAAAAAGCAAAGGGCCTTGAGATGAGCTGATTTTTTAATTAAATTTCTCCTTTTCCACCCAAATCACTTATGTTCATGAGAGCTATGGGCCACCTATGAATTTACATTATCAATATAACTCCCTCTGCAGACCTTCAGCTTGCTGATCAGATTTTCCTCATTAGGATTCCAACAGAACAAAACCACATTTGATACAATTCTTCAGCTTTTCACTTAAACACAAAGAAAACCTTCCCTTTCAATTAACTGATATTAATAAAACCGTATCTTGAAAAAGAATGGTGAAAGGGTATTTGTTTCTTAATTTGAAGCTTTATGGTTGGATAATGATGACAAGTTTTCTACAGAAGAGATATAATCGGGATGAATTGGAAAAGAATGATTCTGAGGAGAGGTCAGCCAAGCTTTCAGTGACTCACTTACAGAGCCTTAATAACATTCTGTGGTACCACTGAACTCCCAGCTGGCATCAGCAAAACATTTACAGTAGCTCCCTTGATAATTTTTAAAGGAAGTTTCTGCATCTGTAGTAAAAAGGCTGAATTACTCATTAGGGAAGAAAAAAGAAAATTGCAAATTTCCAAATTTTGCCATAAGCTGGGAGGTCAGTTCTGATGCGTGGGTTATGACAGATGAAGCATTAGAATGTAATTCAAGAATTGCTAGACCAATAACAGATCGCTAGGAGATTACACTAACCTCTCTGCATGAGAAGATGGACTATAATTCATATGATATATTATGTTATATTTCAAATATATGTATGACAGGGAAGTTTTTCTCTAGAGGGAGTAACTAAGGGAGGATTGCCAAACATACACAACTGCTCTCCATAGTCACTGAGTGTAGCAGAAGAAGCAGTAGCTTTTAATTGCAGCAAGAAAGTTTCATTCTTTTTCTGAATCTCAAGTTTAACTGCTACTTGCAATTAAAAAATAGCATACAGAAGCAACAGGATTGCTGAAGGTTTTCAAGCACAGGTGGACAAAGAGCCGTGGTTTGTCAGGTAATCCTAGATGGGCTTTTATATGGTTTAAAAACAAAACAGAAGCTTTTATGGTAACCTCAATGCCACAGTTCGTAATGCAGAACTCACTGCAATGGCACAGAGTAGCACTGGAATAATAATAATAATAATAATAAAGTACTTTTCCTGTATCAGTGCTCTTCTACCTAGCTCAGAAATACAGATGCTGCACGTCTCTCAGGTGTATATATATATATATTTATATTCATTGGTAAAAGCTGACTGTAGCTAAGAGAGATATTCACTAGTGTTATTCAACCTACGTGCCAAAGACCACTGCAGTGAAAGAATTACAGAACCACCTAGGCAGGATAAGATCCTTAAGATTACCAGGTCTAACATCAATCTGTGAGACATGAGAAGTAGTTGCTAATTCCCAGCTGTTGATATTTGTCCATTTGGAAGACAGACATTAAGAAGAACATCATAACTTTTTAATAATTATTGCTATAATTAAAGGAAATTTAATGCAACTGCTAAAGTAAGCCACCTGAACTGGCAGACGTGCACTTCTAATGACAAAGCTCTTACTGCTAAGTATGCCAGCTAGATAAAATCAGCTCATGGTACAAACTGACATAATTTATTCTCAGGGGAGCTGAAGTACAGCTTTACCATGCCAATATAAATAAGGTACTCCATCTTTGCCAATTAATTACTATGCAGCTTTGTAATTGTGTTGCCTGTCCTCCATTCCTTGAAACTTCTTTGAAATGAGAAGAGGAGGGGAGAGAACCTCTGAAGCACTGCATGTGGGGGAAGGCAACAGGCTTAGAAAGTCAGTAGGGTATAACTGACTTCTGAATAATGTCTTACACATACTCAGTTATAACAAGAAGGAATCTGGAAATGTCAGAAACATTCAGCTACTCATCAAAAACCAGAAACAAGTGGCAGAGAAAGGTTGTTTTCAAAAGCTATGTAGGAGGGCTGTTCCAAAAGTAATGCTTCCTATTTTATGATGTTGGCCCACACAGTCAGAGGTGGATATTGGTGGTACAGCAGAAGAGGTTGAACCTTCCCACCAATACCCCATTCCATCGCTGCGTGGCAGATGGCAGCACAGGGGCAGTCTGACAGAATGGTGTCTGACATGGAAGCACAAAAGAAGCAAAAGTGTGAAATGAAATTCCTCCATGAGGAAAAATTGCCCCCCATTGACAAGCATTGACACTTGTGAAGGTTTATGGAGAGCCAGCAGTGGATGTGAGGGGTGGGTGGTGCATTTCAGCTGCGCAGATTTTTACAAGCACTGCACGCAAGGCTCTTATTCATCACTGGCAAAAATGCAGAGCTAACAGTGGTAACCATGCTGAAAAAAATGTTTTGTAGCTGAAAATTTGCTCTATCAGACAGTGTTATTGCCTCTCTTATAATTTTCATAGAAATCAACAGAGGCATAACTTTGGAGTGATCTATATATATAAGCTCAGTTTAAAGTAAAGAAAATTTCTGCCACACAGCAGATGAATAAATGACTACGTATTAAATATATATAGATATACACACTCTCATGCAAAAATAAAGTGGATTCTTCTGAGGCTGTAGACCTATAGATTTTCTCTCTTTATCCTGCCCACCTGACACCATAGCCCCCTCCTTCTTCTTTGCATGTATGTATGAACATTTTTCTTTACTGCTCTGTGGTCAGAAACACGATGCATCAGACCATTCTCATTCTTGAAACAGTCTCTACCATAACAGGAGACAACATCCAACTCTGTAAAGCTATTTGCACATTACTGAAAGCAAACAAATTGCAAAGATTTGGATGGGAGCAGGTTAATTTCTTGAGGACAACAAATCCCCTGAATGTATAAAGGGAGTTCTCTTATAAAATGAATCAGATGAAAGTCAATGTTTTGTCCATCTACACTGATCACTGAATGTGTTTTGGTAACTTGCAGTCTATATTACTGTTTTCAAATGCAATGCAGCAAAACCTCATCAGTGTTCTGTTCATTTGGTCAAATTCTTTGACAGTGCTGCACTAATCAGCAAGAGGTTAAATTGGGGAAAAAGTAAAAATGGAGCATACTGCAATAAACTGGATCTGATTCATTATTCATGGAGTCCAGTATGCAGTCCCCATGAACATCCAGTACCATGTACCAGAATAGGATATGCATTGCAGACCTGAAGCTTTCATTTCAAACTGTGGGAGAGATGGAATTTTCAAGAGTCTGATTTTAATGTTCCAAAGTGCAATGCGGACGTTCTTTTTATGAACAGAAATATCCACCCCATCTTTGAAGCTTATTCACTTTAACATGAGAGACAGCCTATGTGCAGGAAGTTTCTCAGAGATCACCTTCGTCTCATCAGGATGTTGAGAAGCCCCGCATACAAGAAACTGCATCTTCATAACATTTGCAGAATTACAGGACCAACATACTATGAAGGGAGACTTCTCCCACAGCATGAAGCAAGTAGCCTTTCCCAGTGAGGTTATCATGCAGGATTTGCCAATTACTTAAAGCAAGCCGTGACAGGTAAAAGCAGGAAGAGAATGCCTGGGGAACAGAGATTTGTAAAAAGGTTAGAGGCAGCACGGGCAATATTGGTTGCAAAAGCAATCAGGCAAAGACAAACACAAAAAGGATGGTTACATCTAACTACACACACAACATACTACATGACATGGATGAAGACTTAAACAATAAGACATTTTAACACTGCAGTAGCAATGAGTTCTGAATACATCATCTGCATACCACAATAATTTGTAATTGAATATCAACACCACAACAGCATATTACAGCAAAAAAAGACCACACAACAATCTCTAGCCTACATTTGGAAACTTGCTTTCTCTGATTATTATTATTTTTACTTTGCTTTGCTTTCCTAACCAATTTTTATGTTTAGCCCCAAATTTAGCAAAACTGATTGAAGCCTGTACTGTGATTGGTTTTTAATGACTGCACAAATCCAACTGATATAAATAACAACTATGAGCTTGTCTGTTCTGGTACATAACACTGGCCATGTAGCTGTGTGAACATGGGGATATCCCAGGCAATAAGAGCCTGGGCCCCCACTGAGTTCCTGATTCTTCTTGTTGCCCAGTTTGCTCTTGGAAAATTAAAAAATAAAAATAAAAATGTAAGTCTCAGGCTTCTATTATCAAGTGCAAGTATTCATTTTGGAGAGTTATATAACAGCAACAGGCAGGGGTGACAACAGAAAAGACAGGATTAACAGAAGGAAGGAAAGTGAGTTCCTGAATGGAAAGACAAGAGAAGAGAAAGAAGGCTGCCTACTTTGCACACATAACAGCAGCTGGTCAGCCACTAAATACAAGCTGCAACTGGACAATACTTGTCTCCTTGAGGAGGATCTCTACTAGGAGCTGCCATGAGGAAAACAAAGTTCAGTTACTTCACAGGCTGTACTTACTTGTTCCTTTGTGGATAAGAAAACTGTACAATGCTCTCATTCTGTGTGTCACATACGATCAACAGTATTGATACAAGAGATATTTACTTTTGCAAAAGTAAATAAGAGTATTGAGAAGCCTCAGAAAGAACAGATATCTAGGCTGACTTCAGGCCAAACTATCCAGCCTGTGAACAGCAATATAGGCAGTTTCAATTACTGTCAGAATGGTTAAGAAAAAAAGTCTAAAGAGTAGTCAAATGATGGATAGTTCCTTGCTATTTTTAGGAACAGTACAATGGAAATGCAGGCACCAGTTTTTTTCAGTGATGTGATTATATGTAAGCTGTCAAGAGCATTTTACTTCAGAAGTATGTATTTTAATGTAAGTAAAATGCAAATGAATGCAGAGAAGCACAATATATGTAACAATATAAAAGCAGGAGGCTTCCAAGCACTGCTCAGCCTGTTAGCTCTCCTTCCGTCTGCAGCAGCCCCAAGGCAATTATTTCAGTTTCCTGGAGCCCTTCAATGTGCTGTATCCAAAGTTTAGTTTTGCCAGCAACTTACAAAACACAGTGAATGATGCAGTACTTCCCAATTCTACTTGTCATAAATGCACACTGCCTTCCTAAAGATCCCCTTAAGTCTGCTTCTTTCAGTAGCTGACATTTTGAATTGCTGTGACAGCAGCAAAGCTAAGTTCTAGGCTGGCTAAGCTAGCAGCCCCAGGAACTGCTGTGCTAACAGGTGCAGATGTTCCTTAGCTTGCACCTTCAGGGTTTGCTAAGCAGCCAGCTTTGCCTCCATTGGGCAGTCAGTCTGCCAAAAGTCATAATACCTCATTGTGAGCAAATGTACTGACAAGTATGGGAAAATTCATCTAACTTATCTGTCTCCTGGGAACATTTGAAATCTGCAGCACCTGAACAGATGCAGTCTTAAGCAGTCTTAGTCAGAACTGCTTCTCATAGGGAATATGGTTTAGGAAATACTAAAATACTTACTTCCTTCTGTTTTTGCTGTTTCAAAAAGATACCAAGAGGCTAACTGACATAAAAGTCTGACCAGTACGCCAACATATCACGTATGATATCAAAAGAGTCTGATACATTACTCCAGCTTTAAATGTAAGCATGAATAAAATGATTATTTCTATATTCAATTCTGTAAAAGAAATGAAGGAAGTTCTGTCAGTTTCACCAAGAATTATCTTATTGGGGAAAAGGAGTAAATTCAGAGTTTCCAGGTACATGAACATTTGTTTCAAAACTATGCCAGCGTAAGGTGTTTACAACAAATGACCGTTCTTCAGAAACTGGCAGCAGGAAGCATCCCACCCTTCACAAATAAAATTCCTATCAAGTAGAACACCTCTCCAGGGCCCTACCACATTCTACCAACAGTATGCTGTACACTGCAGATATTTTACTCCTTCTTGAGTGCTGATATTCATAGATCCAGATGGATATGCAAACAAACAGAAGAACAGAATGAGAATAAAATTCCTAGCCCAATAATAATGTTGAATTACTTAATCAGTAAATTTCATTTCTTATGTATTCTTCATGTTGCAAAATCTTCAGTAACATTGTGATACCATCCTATTTTCTGCTGCTCTAAGACAATTATTAGTTTATCTTTATAACCTATAAAGATGAGCTGCTAGCCAGTCATTGCAAATGACAGAAATCAAAAGATGAAGTCTACTGGATTGTCATGCAAATCACTTCGTGCTGATACACAGTATATTCAAAACAGTTGCCAACTGCCTCCTTCAAAAAAGTAAAACACTGTTTTATACTGTTTTGGTTTGCTTTTTAGCAATTTGTTTTGTTTCAGCCACAGTTCAAATTTTCACCTGGTAAGTTCACACAGGCACTGAAAGAGCATTCAGTCTTCTAAAGACGGAATCCACACCTTTCCTAGTAAGCTCAGACATTTAGCTCTGCAGAAACAAGAAAGAAAATATTACTGAAAACTCAGGCAGCTGCATACTCCTGTCAGCAGTCCCATTTTGACTAAATGACAGGTGTTAACGGTGGCAGGTGACAACTTTGACTTTTGTATTTAAAGCTCTGACTGTACATTGATTCTATTTAAAGTACCGAATTTATAAAGCATCAATATTGCCCGTGATACCACAGACCCATCACCCTCCTTGAAATGAGCAGTTTGATCATTTCAGGTCAGACCCCCCATGATTAAAGCACCTCCCTGTGCTGCCAGTATTGAGAACAGGGACTGTACCGTCCGGCGTTGCCTGCTGACAGGGTTTTTTACATTTGACGTAATCGTGGTCAACTGGAGTGGCTGTGTAAGGTGGGGATGTCAGACCTGGACCCGAGGATGAGGGCAGGGAAGTCCCAGGGCCTGGCACTGTTCCAGCTGAGGAGTGAGAGTCTTCATCAACCATGCAAGCTTTTTCCCTGGGAGAGCAAGGAGAAGAAAAACTTGCATTAACATATCAGTAACATATACAGAGAAAGAAAACAGACTACATTATGACATTTCCAATAAAATTATCAAATCTTATTAAAATTCTAAATAACGGAGTTTGATCATACACTTCCTACCAGTGTTATTTATCTCCTGGTTTTTAAGATGACAAAATATGAGGACTGAACTCTCTTAACCTTCAAAATAAAAGTGTTTGCTTTTGCAATTTTGATTGTTGAAATAAAAATAAATAAATAAAACAGTCGTTTCAAAACAGATCACAAGATCAAAGTCGTTCCATTTTATTCCATTCCCATCTACACTGCACCAATTACTGAGAAGACCTTTTGACTATACACAGTGCCTGATATTGCACATATTAGAATTTAATCTATTCATTTGATTTGGTCTGTATTTCATTCAGTTTCTTTTTAATGGTTCATTATTCAGCAGTTTACAATTATGCCTTTCAATGATGTTCCTAGCAATTAGCACTCACTTTTCTGCAGCTTTTGGGGTGTTCTTCTCCTCACCCCTGGCAAAAGGTCCCTCAGAAGCTTCTTTCATGAAGCTAAGTAATATTTCCGCATCTACTCCAGAATCTGGCTTCCCCACAAGTTTCAAAATAGAAGCATGAAGTCGGAAGTACACCTAGAAAACACCCAAGTGCATTTAGTCATTAGAGAATGCATAGCTCTGCACATAACAAATAGACTGTAGCAACTGCAGGAGATAGCATATGATGGTCAGCTTGTACGTTAACTTATCCAAATAGGACGTGTCCTTGCTTGCAAATGACAGGATCTGAAAACTTGAAGATTTTAATAAATTCCACCTAAAGAATAAACAGTGAAAGCAGACAAGGCCAAAGTCACCACTGGGTATGATCCAAATGCCCTGTTTTTACCAGACACAAGGGAAAACAAAGGCGTTATCGCTAGCGTTCCAATTCATGCATTAACTTATGCTCTCACAGGTATGAGAAGCTTGTGAAACATTCACTTTGATTTTGATCAAACCTGACTAATGCACTGTGTGCAGCAAAGTGAAATCTGTCCAGTATTGAGACTGTACATATAAGCTGTGTTTAAAACAGGAACAGCCTGAATAACAGACTTCACTTTATTCTCTAAGTTAGTCTTGTAAATGTTGCCTGATGCAGGGCACCATGTATGCTCTGCATGCTTCATAATATAAATCAATAATAACTGGTACTTTGTTATTTATAGAGAACACTGCTTTCAAGTTTAGGTATTTTACTTTCTCCTTTTACCTCCAGTGCTTCCATGGCAAGTTCTGGTGGATTATGGTAGTGAATCTTCTTTGGATATCGGGCAGCCTCCTCGTGCAGGTAATGACCTGCCTGTTTGTAATGAAGCAGATAGACAACGGGAGGCTGTTTCTGTTTCTCAGCAATCTTTCCCAGCATATAGTGAATAAGCCACTCCTCTTCGTCGCCGTCCCCCTCGCAGCGAGATGCTGACGTAAAGCACAGCTTGGCTGTCTCCAGCATGCTGTCTCGGCGTTCTTCCATCTGAGATGGAATGAAGCATTGAGAAATATATGAGTTCACTGTGGCTACAATGAAAAATGCTAAAAATACACTCCTGTTCAGAAAAGTGCAAAGATGAGGAACATTCTTTAAAGTGTTTTCAACCTTTTGCGTACGAGAAACTCAATCCTGAAAAATATATATTCCTGGAAGGAAGATTATATTGTTCAAACTTATCTATTAATATAATAGAGCTTTTGTTTAAAAAAAAAAAAAAAAAAAAAAGGCACTTTTAAATTCAAGTAGTGCTAAGTAAACATTCTGATTTAATCCACAACTTCAGATGATTGGTCTGCATTGTACTTTTTTTCTGACAACATGAAATAACTTCAGCACTATCTCTGAAAATCTCTAGCAAGCTCCTTGTAGCCAAGAGGCCACGAGACAGTAAGGGCAAACCTTCAATAGAACAAAGACTTTAAGCATAATAATTTGATTTTCTGAGTCGTTTTGAAGCTTTTATGATGTTATTAACAAATAACCCTTATATGTATATATACATACTGTTAGATGCCATTGCATGCATAATTACTGGGGAAAAAAAGCCAACCACAACACTTGCCCCCCTTTAGAATATGTGCTTACATGGCCCTTTTGTGCAGAGGGTCAAACGCCACATAAGCAGCTACAGGGAGTGCAACTTTAATACAGTTCCACATGCAACTGAGATGCAAGACCCATCACTCTGCTGCGAATACACTGTCCTGGTAAATAAGTATGCTCCAAGGCCACTCTCTGTAGTTCAGCCACTAGTAGGTTTCATAACACAACAGTCACTCAGTAGCAGTGCTTCTTTTTCACTCTGCTCCCACATATTCTGAACTACGTCATATTTGTGAGTCAGAATAATTAAATCAGAAATTCAGTTTACTGATCCAAAAAGACAGGCAAAACATTTCTCCTTGCAACTCCATCAACGTCAGAAAGAGTATCTTGCAACTGCTCATTACTAATGAATTCATAACAACTTTTTCTATGAAAATGCATCAAGCTCCCTGTTTTGATATTTCATGTGAGTAAATAGCCCCAAAGCATAGAAAACAGATGGCTTTAGACACAAGAGATGACACATGAATGCAGACAGAGTAGCTCCTACTTAAACACATATACATTTCACCTTTTCCTGGGAATGTTGCATGACACTTACAAGAAGGTAAGGTAAACTTTACACAGTCTTTGGGAAAGGTGAGTTATCTTTTAAAGACAATTCAAAGATTGGGCTCAAAAGGGCCCAGAAAAGAAAGAAAAACAAAACAACAACAAAAAACAGTAACCCCAAACTCTTTAAACAGCGCTTGATGCCAACTACTTTTATGAATGAAAATTAGCATTTCCAATATTACTAACGTTCAGTCTAGTAGATAGCTACTACATGCTGTAGCATGTGAATATTTAAGTTATTGTGTCAGGAAAGACCATTTAAAAGATTTAGAAGTCCCCACTACACTAAGTTGAGTCTCACCTGCTGTACAACTTCAGGAGGGAGTTCTGATTTCCACTGCTTAAGCTGTCGAGATGCAAAAGAATGCAGGGCATAAGAAATGGTGCCATATTCTATCCACAGGGAGAGATTAGAGCTGTCGATCTCGAGGGCTCGCTTGAAGCAATTCAAGACAGGAGTAGAGTGCTTCCAGATTGGACCATCACTTTTCAGTTCATTAGAGTTCAACTTGTCCTGAATACGACTTGCTCGAGCCAGAGCCATGCCTGCCCATGAATCAAACCTAGGCAAGCAAGAAAATAACGTATCAACAACCTCCCTCACACACACTACACTGAATGGCAAAGATATAACAGCCAGCAGCCATTCAGACATTATGAGTTGTTGGACTGAACTGTGAACAGCTTTTATCATCACAATTATTTCCAACGCAAATATCACAAAGAACAAATTCATATTGAGAAATTTCAATAATTAAGAAAGATTGCTTTCTGAAGTAAACATTCAGTAACCAGCCCTGCATTTATTACTTTACTGACAACTGTCAGAATAGATTCCCTATCACATAACTTCAAATTAACACCTGAGGTTAATGGTTCTGAAATTTTTATTTTTTTTCCACCACGATTCTAACATCAAAGGAATAATCACAACATTCTCACAATTTTGCTTATTAATTTCTTGCTAATTTGAAAGCTCATTTTTGGGTCAACAGACCTCAACAGAGACACTCCTGAGGGGAATGGAAAGGGAACCATAATACAGACATCGTAAGAAATAGTATCTAAAATGACCAGGGCAAAAATAGTATGCTACCACACAAAGCATCTTATTCTGAACAATGAAAAGTCACAGAATAAAGTCAAAATGCACTCTCATTTATTTCTGACATCTACAAAACTCCAGAGAAATGTGTTGGATTTTTTGTTTTGTAATTTATCAAGTTTCAGGCTAAAGTTCTAGCAATCTCCTAACCAGTTCCCAGATGAGAAGATCCAACACCATTAAACTGTGTCTATTTTCCCTATAGACTTCACATGTAAAACTGCTCTGTGCCCTCACCTTCCCTCTTGTCTCTGTTACCTGACTGAACTTAGAACCAGTCATCTTAAGTAATTTAAACTGGAGTTTCTGTCATTTAAATTGGTCTACAATGGGAACAGAAACGATAGCTAACATCCAATAAGCAAGCCCTAAGATTTAATCAATTTTTAACATGAAATTGCTTAATTTTGGTGGTATTTCAGTAAGTTTGATGCTACTAAGAAACAGATTTAGTTTAAACATCACCTAAATACCATACGTAAGCATGGTAAATAAAAGAGGTCAACAGAGTGCAGGGTTGTTTGCTTATAACTCCTGAAACAAAAACAAAGTTTCTTTTTTATGCTTTCCTAATACTGAAATAAATGAAAAGAATGAATTCAACAATACCGACCTGTTTGGACAAATGCAAATGTCATGCATGTAAAATTTGATGGCCTTGGACTGTTCTTTATTCTTGAAGTGGTAGTCTGCCAGAAGGTAATACAACTCAGTCACCACGGGTGGAGAATAGTCTGCACCATCTGGGAGAGATGGCGCCTGGAGATAATAAATTAATAATAAAGATTAATAAAATGTACATATTAAATGAGCTGAACTTTTGCTTCTTCCTTACAGTGAAAGTAGTCTTTCCATCACAGAATATGAAGGTATTGAATATGAAAACAGTGAAAATATCCCACAGATTTACAGAGCACTTAAAACATGTCACATTGACTCCATTTAACCAATATTAAATTTCAAGACCAGAAGCTTTGGTGGTGTCATTCTTATTTCATTTAAATGCAATTATCTAAGAAATCCAGTATTATTTAATAAATCGTTCCCTTAACTATCTGAAAATCAACACAAAAAATAACACTACAGTAATTTAATTATGTTTTTATAGCAACTCATTATACCTTGCTGCATGTTCCTTCGATATAGGCAGACACAGTATCTAGGCTCAGCATAGGTTTGTCTGTTCGAGGAACAATTGTAGCAGTCTTCTTTAAAAGGTTGGCCAAGTCAGCAGAAACGGTGCTGGTTTTGTAGCTATCAAATTCTGGAAGAGTTTTAGGCTTAAAATATTCAAACATGAACAAGGCATCTTCCCACGTGAGATCCACCTGAAGAGGGAGGAGATGAGAGAGGAAAAATTATCTCAAATTCCAAAATCATTGTCTACTAAAAGTGAGTTTATACAACTTTTCCAGTTACCAAACAGTAAGTGTTACTCTAGAAGGACTCAAATTATGACTTCCCCATGGCAGGGGGTTGGAACTAGATATCTTTAAGGTTCCCTCCAGCCTAAACCAATCTATGATTCTATGATTAAACCTCTCAACAGTTAAATCAGTACTAATACCTGGTGCTCACAAATATAGAATACTGCTTCACCAAATAAAGGACTAACATCTATTTGCAACTTAGTGTATGCCACTGAAAAATAAAGTCACTCCACTTGTTTAGACAAACTATTATTTTTATTAATAAGTTCTCTCCTGTTAGACCAAGTTTTTCCCTTTTAATGTTCAACTTACAGTAAATTTTGCTTTTGTACATGAAGCTGTACTATTAAAAACTCCATTTTCTTTTTAACAACTTCAATGAGAACGTTTTCAAACAGAGATGTAAAAATGTAACTTTTATTTTTAATTTTATGCTCACTTACATTTGGTAACTATAAAATCATCTGCAGGTTTATAAGCAAAAAATCAGTGTTTCAGGCGGAGGATCGATATCTCAATTTTTCTGTCCCTTCTTTAAGATTATAACCCTCCTCATGTGGCACTCAGTAGTTTTTCTTCTCTCAAATTCAACTGAATCTCACATGTTTCTGATAAACAGCTAACAGATATTCACCATCATGGATTTCACAAAATAAGTTGTATTTTTAAATGGTACCACTTTTCATAAACTGCAAGGTTGACTGCTAAAGTTTTTCTTCTTATAAGCTGACATTTTCCTCTCTACACTTCTCAACCTCAAACTTCTCCTTCTCTGTTGAAAACAGGAAAGGCATGGCTCAATAAAAATCAGTTTGTCAGTACTTTCAAAACAGCAAATTACTGTGAGACTACACTAGCAATTCATTTCAAACATGACTCTTTGTATTCAAAAAGTCTCCTAGAAAGATTGTTTTCTACAATATGCAAAATAAATAAGTTTTAAGAGGGGAAAGTAAAAATAATAATAAATTTATATAATAATTATAATCAATTTATATACACACACATATATACACACACACAATATAAAATTTCTTTTTGTAAGTATCTCAACGTAAGATACTTACTTTGTAAGTATCAAAAAAGCTGCATCTGCTAGTATCAGAAAGTTTCACTGATATTAAGCAATACATAACTTACCTGCTGCACTGAATGTTCTTCTAGGTACCTTGCTTTGCTTTTTTTGCTAGGAAAACCATATAAACAATAAAAACATTGCTCCAAAGCTGTTTCCAGTTCTTCTTTGTATGGGTGAGTATCTTCAGAAGTGGATGCTGCAAGCTCTTTTTCTAGTACCTGCACCTACAACATCACAAATATTAATGAAAATGACATCTAAGATCTGAAGCTTGTATTAAGTTATCTGGTTATCTGGAGTTACATGCTGAAAACAGCATAAGAAACCACCGATTTCTCCCAAACCACAATCAAATATTCTTCATATTTCTACAATCTAGTCTCACAAAGCAATTTAAATGGCATTGTAACTGTGAGAAAAGTGCTTTCACTGTTTTCTACATTAATTCTTGAACTCTATTTTCAGTCAAGAAAATTAGCTATCAACTTAGTGTTTTAGACTTAATTAAGATTGTTCAGTTTCCCACTACACATCAAGTTCTTTGGTGAATATGAACACTAAATGCTGTGAATAAGCCAGGCTACCACAAGGAGAAGGCTCCAATGCACAGACAGCAGTGTCTTCTGCACGAAATGTTGCAGTCAAAAATTGAAAACGTAAGATGTTCCATCCATTTGCAATCCCTAGAAAAGATCTTACTACTTCTATAGTACTTCTAAAAGAGTTTTTTTTTTTGTATGGTAGGGTTTGGGTTTTTTTTTGAGCCAAAACCCTGAGAAATAAGAATTGTTCATTAGAGCAAGGATAATTCTTGGAAGGCACTTCAATGAGATTTTGAGCATCAGCAATCACCGTCAAGTCACAGCAGTCTCCTTATTTCCACTACTTTTCCTGAAAGACCTTGTGAGCAGCTTTTGAAATTTAAGAAAGCGTAGATAAGTAAGTTGAAAGGAAGATGCAAAGCCCACAGGACACTGTAACAAAAGCCTGATACTCCTACTGCTGCAAACAAAATCACATCTAACACCCATAACAGAATTATCACTTGAAGAGTGTTCAAAACAACCTTCTGAATTTTTATTTGCCTTTTAGCAGTACCTCAGAATAATTTTTAGTAAAAAAGGAATTAACTGTGTATTAATATATTTTCTTGCATATCTTCTTCACTTATATGTAATAAAATGTTTTTCAGCACATACAGAAGATGAATATCAGTCTATAAAACACATTTCTATTTAGCATTCTTGAAGTTGCCACTCTCTTCAAATAATTTGTCCCATTCCATTTTTCCCTTTCTTTACCCTTCCAAAACCCCCTTGTTTCTGAAAGCTGAATATCTGTGCTAAATAATGCTATTTCATATTTTAGTTTAAAAAACAGGCAGCTCTAAGAATGAAAAATGAAGATCTCATTCAATGTACTCGATAACATTAGCGAAGATCCAATAGTAAATAAATTTGCAGCTCTCAATTATCTGCAGTTTGTCCAGGCTCACAGGCCATGCATCAGATGAACAAGGCTATGGATACAGGCACACCGTACAGACAATTTAGATTGAGCACTTTGGAGTACTGCAGCTGCACAGCACTTAGGGCAAGCCTGAGTCTGGAAATAGGTTATCTATTTTCATGAAGCACAGTGCCTGAGCTAAGAAGCCCGCTGGACCCAAAGGCAGATCCATGCACAGGCAGCTCAGGTGTAACAGTATTATGCTCCTAATACCAGGAAGACTGAGAAGAGAGGGCTGCAGAGATAAGCTAATAGCACCACACTGAACTAGCCTCAGCTCCAACACTGTTCATTAGCTCCAGCCCTGCTGGGGAGATCTGACTCTGCAGAACCCCTCAGGCTCTCCACACCACCCTTCCCAGCTGTCTAAATTATTGGCCTGGCCACGCTGTTGCTCAGACACAGAAGCAGATGGAGTCTGGCACTGAGCTGCAGTTAATAAGCTCCAGTGAGTGCCAAGAAGGGTAATGAAGAGATTCCCGAGTGGCTCTATGCAGAACTAATCACCATTTTCTTGTGGGTGAAGGTAATAAGCCTCAACGAAGTCGAGCTGAATCTGTAAAGTGCTACTGAAATATCCCTGCAGAGCACTGCCCACTGAACACCACAGTATTGTATTATTT
This sequence comes from Phasianus colchicus, assembly GCF_987193195.1. Classification (NCBI taxonomy): domain Eukaryota; kingdom Metazoa; phylum Chordata; class Aves; order Galliformes; family Phasianidae; genus Phasianus; species Phasianus colchicus. Next base: position 5,286,084 of record NC_143453.1, read on the forward strand.
GGGTTCTGCCAACAGCCAGGGTAACCCAGGCTGTCAGTAATCTGGGCAGCAAAAAACTGACTGCAATTCAATTTCTAAGCCAAGGGAAAAAGGAAATAGCAACATGTTTAGAAATATCCTACTTCAACCATGGGGAATTTCTCAAGGAATCATCTTGAAAAGGTCAAGAGAGAGTGGGTAACTCCTTTCATCTGATAATGCTACTGCCCAGACACGCACATTGCTGGAGCATATTAGATTTTATAACACACTCATCTGAACAACAGAGCAAAGAACAGCCTTGAGACACAGGAAGAAGGACTGAAGTAGTTCTTCATTATCATCTTTGTTCAATAGATCAGCTCTGTAAATGTAAACTGAAGTTATATTTAACTCATAACACAAAAGCAACAGAAGAACTACCTGTTTCAGTCTGCAATATAAAACCAAAGCAGATATAATCAAAATACCCAAATTTAGCAACAGCAGAACGTCACACACATCACAGCTCCAGGACCAAATCCAGGTAACAGCACACAATCTGTGAGGGATCAACAATGTTCCAGATGCCTAACTAGGGACAGATCATGTCCTAGAAATCTTTACTCTAACAGTTTAGAAGAAATAAATAACTAAGTTTAACTGGAAAATTCAAAAGTGAATTTTCATTTAAAGACTCTCTAAAATACCAGATAATATTTACCTATAATGGAAACCACGCAACCTTTAAGTAACACTTGGCAAATTCTGTTATGTGAATTGAGCAGCTATACATCTAGTCAAAAAGTTTCTTAGAATCACTAAGATGAAAGTGGAATCCCATTAGATTACACGTTTGCAGATGTAACACCACAGTTTTTTCCTGTTTGTGAATGATGTACAGTGCTATCAGATTGCTTGTTCTTCCTCCTTCTCTTTCAAATCCTAGGAGGAGAATAAAATAGCAGTGCAAGAAGCAAAACAGGAGAAGTGAAAGATAGCAATTATTCCTCTCAGCGAGAAGACCAAAGAAGAATGGGAATTATGACAGGAAATGATCTGCCCAAGTTTATTTTCAGTTTTATACCAACACTCAAGAGTACATTCTTATTACTTGCCAGATTTTAGAGAATTAGCTTTCAAATGGATAATTAACTTTTTTTATTCTAACACCTAGATATGCTGCCATTTTTCTTATGCGTGCTGTTCTTTGTTGTTCTTTAACATAAAGTTCTCACAGTTAAGACTTTTGAATATCACTTTGCTTACTGAACACAAGTGAACATGATTCTTGACCTGCCTTTTTGTTAAGAAATCACACTGAAACATACTTCTACAAGACTAAGTAGTCACTATAATCACTTAATGGTTCTCCAGGCATGGCAGACCATTTACTAGCTTTCATCTAAGATGTTTGTATAGTACAAAGGTGGTTACCCAAAGCCAGCTCCTGTCTGACAAGAAGTCCTGTTTAGAAAGGATAACAAAGGAAAGGGGAGTGGAAAAAGCAAACTTTCACTATTCAGACTTAGCTGACTGATGTGCTTTGCAGAAGAAAAGTGGATTCAGAAGTGTATTTTAACATGAAGACATAACCCATGTAATAATCTAATAAACTGTTTTGAGATGGGTGTTGGCCATATGAATTTCAGAGGGTTGGGTTTTTTTCCCCCATATTCTACAGTACTAACACTTACATAGAACTTGAGAAGAGCACCATCTGAATTGCAGCACCAGGATCTTCTCCCCAAATACTCATGAGCAGTGTTCAGAAGCATAAGTGAAGAAGGCAGCATAGGAGTATCAGGATTCACTGGAAGAAAGAAGTTGGCAAATATTTTAGTAGTACAGAACTGAGTTAACTTCAATCATCCACTTCATCTGGTGCAAAAAAATAAAAGTTGTCTCTGGGATAAGAATGTCATATTTGCATACCCATCTACTCCCTTCAGTCAGGAGATGAGATAACAAACGTAAGTAATTTTTATTTATATTCCATAGTAAGTTGGAAAGAAGTTGGAAACATGTAAAAGTGAATTAAAAAAAATTACCTCCTTCTCCCTGGTTCTGCTGCTGCTGACAGCAAAGGGATCGAAAAGCATCTTCTTCATGCTGGATGATCCTGTGTAGGATGATCCATGGAAGAACAGAGGAGACATATGGTTCTTTGGGTTCTTCTTGGACTGCCATGCTGCAGTCTATGATCTAAGAAAGAAACAGGTGTTACACGCACAAAAAGATACAGATTAAGAGTCAGGAGTGAATCTTTAATGAACAACCTGAAGCTAATAATGCATCCTACCCTATAGGAATAATCCTCAATTAAGCTTCAGCTTCTCACAATGAATAGGGGTAAGAAGTCCTACAAGTAAGATCAGCTGGCATGGGAAAGTGTAGAATATAATTCCTCAACCACAATGTTTTTCTCTTGCACAGCCATTTTCCAACCAGTTATCTCTCTGTTAATAACACATTCAGACTTTTCAAAGTGAATAAACGTACAGAAGAAAAGAAAACAACTAGAAAGCACAACTGGAAAAGACCAGTCAGAATCATTAACAGACATGATACAGATAATTTGAGTAAGAACGACTAAACTGAACAAATTTACAAAATGCACTCAGACAGATAAATAAGTCTTCACATTGTCACCATTACAGAGCATAAGAAGAGTTCTGTTCCTTCCGTTATTTTACTACCATTCTTTAATTACTTCAGGCAGCTTTGTATTTGAAGGTACCTACTGTTCCTGGCTCTAGAACAGGTGTACTTAGTGCCTCTCTAACACACTGACTTGAAAATTAAAACAATGTTCCTCTTTCCCTCTGCACCAGCAAAACTGTAATCCAAAATATCACTGTCAACAGGTGGCAGTATAGGCAGCATCTGTACTCATGTCTGAAGGTCAAGACAGTGACTCTTTTCAAGTACCAGTGAACAGGTTACCTGAATCAGGTTGGTTGTTAATCGAACGAGGCTTGATGTTGCAGAAGATTCTTTCAGGATGCTGTTGTCTGATGATAATGAACTATCTATTCCTATGAGCAGCTGTGTTACTGTAGCAACCCACTCTTCTTTAGCAGAGGCTGCCGTCATATTCATCATCTGCTGACTTGCTTCATTCAAGGCAACCTCTGAGCATTCAAAGCATTGCTTGTAATCTTTCAGCTTGAGCAAAGAGTCCTAGAGAATGTAAACATGAAAAAAATAAGGATAAACAGTATATTCTTAAAAAAATAAAATGAATACAGCAGAAGAAGGCTATACATATTATACAGATAAGATAGTTTGTAAACTTAGTTGAAGTAAACACCTTTACGTATGGTATTAAAAGACAACAGGAGGTGTTCAGATCTTAGATGACAAATATACAAGTAGAATATAAATTTCAGAAGATCATTACTGATTTTCTGCTTGAATAAGAGAGGCATGAAATAGACATTTTCAAGAACATGATACCTACAGGTTTAACAAATTCTAACCATATGCAGCTTATATTCTTGTGCTACCCATTTAATGACTCCATAAATGTCAAAACAGCAACTACAAGGCCAGTATTACAGCAACACCCTCCTGCTTCTTTATACTCAAGTTTAGGTAAATGAGATTGCAAAGAGGCTGTCAGATTTGGCTCATTCCAGATAAAACAGCATCAGTCTTTCTTGTGATTATTTTTTCTCCCAGCAGAAAACCAGACTGCTCTAACCACTCCCACAGCTGAGGTAATTTGTACATATTTTCAATATTATGTGGACTACACATAATGCAGCTGTTATATTGGATCTATCTACCAAAAGTTTGCCATTCGTGCAGGACAGGTACACTACACCACGAAATCATTCATATTCTACGTAGCTTTTTTAAAGTTTTGGGTTCAGAATGGCTGTAAGTCACCAACAAACCTGTAGGAGAAGCAGCTGTGCCGGTCTCTCTGGTATGGATGTCACAAATTCCAGATGTTTGACTCTTCCACTAAAGCATAATGTTGGGCGGAGCAGATGCACCACTGCAGTATAATCCCCTGCTTCATACAGTCGTTGGATCTCTTCCAAAGATTGGCATCTCTCCAGAGATTTTAAGTTTTTATCAATCTGCAAATATCACACATGGCACAATCCAACCTCCATTTTGTCTTCACTTACAAAGGCAGAGGCCTTTCACCTAACGTTTTAGCTATAAAGCTGTGTTAACTCTACAGTTACATCCAGGAATGAAGACCAGGAAGAAAACTTCTAGTACGTAACACTTCAGCTGTTCCACATGCTTTTAATTATCATATAGTATAGAACTATTGTGTAATAATAAACTTTCTTGACTCAAATTCCCAAATCACACACTTCTGTGCAAGAATGTGTCCATCAGATGGACTTCAAAGTGAAGATGGCACAACCTGCATTGGAGTTGATTCTCCAAAACAGCTACAGAAAGAATGGAAAACTAACATCCTTTTATTCAAATGTGTATGACAATTACTAAGTGGAAAACATCAGCTGCTGAAAAAAGAAACTCATTTAATCATCAATGGAAGTTATGTTCACAAAACAGAAAATAAAACAGTGATTTAATAATCTACCATTGCACATGCAGTGCCTCTAATAGAAAAACCTTTCTATTCTGCATAAAAACAATCTTAAGTTGTACAAAACCAAGAGATCTGAAAGGCATCTTCTTGAAAAGGAGATGATGGCCATGACATCATCATTAAACAATGAACCTGTTTCTTTACTCTTAGAGAAATTCTAGACAAAATTCTAGGTAAGCTTTCATCACAAAAGAGCTAATTCATACATTAACCTTTAAGAACGAACGAGGTGAAACGAAGAGAATACTCCTGCAAATGAATTCTTACCTCTTCTAAAGAAACTACAGAATCAACATGCAGATTAGGTAATCGTATTATGATGTTGCTGTCATCACCAGCTTTACGCTGCATTGTAGTGGAGCTCTGCAGCATTTCAGTGCAAATATCATAGTTTTCAAGTGCCTGTTCCATGTCTCCCTACAGAAGTACAGTGGGGGGAAAAATAGTAAAAAATAGAGTTCTGTCTGCAAAATGGCTTTCCAAAGCACGTATGAAATGTTTAAATTCAGTGTAGGCATTGCCAATGTGATTATTGCACATAAAAACAAATCCAAAAAAAGCAAACCAAAGCAAGCAAATCAAGTATATCTTATCAGTGAACTTCAGTAATAGGTAAAACAAACCAGAGAAATAGAATTCAACTTGAATTTGAAGGATTAATTTGATTAAAATCCCATTCTTTTAAGAATACAAAAGAGTAATTAGTAGAAATAATTCTTCCATTCATACGATCAAAACAGAGTCAAGAAACATTCTTGTACTCTGCAAAGTGCATGCTTTTAACCGTCTTAGACTGATTTAATCCTCACACTTAAAATGAGCTGAGAATAACGTGACTTTTAATTGCTGAGAAAAGTTTTGTTAAAACAAGAGTAGAACAAACCTGAAGTGCCAGAAAGCGAGCTTTCAGCCAATACACCCGAGTGACAAACTCCATCCAGCCTTCCTCAAATAAATCTCGCTGCGAGGACGCAAACGATAACTGCAGCAGGTCTCCCAAGAAATGAATTCCTGGCAAGTCAGAACCAAACTTTCCATTCACAGAGACAGCAGGGCAATTTCGTGGAGAAACTGTAAATCAATTATGTTTTATCATAAAGTTACCAGCATCCCATGAGAAAAGTCCCACATACCAGTTATTTCAAAAGTACTGATCTACTCAAAGACAAATGACGCAGCAATAATAAGCACCTTTCAGATGTGTGTACAGAGAAAGATATCTGTATATAGAAGAGACAGCTCCAAAAAAATCCAGTGAATTCCTGGAATAGTTTCTTAATTTACCTACAGTATTTTTAGAATAGAGAAAGAAGCACCTGACTCTCACCTGTAGAGTTCTTCCCTTTTGCCAGCAGCCACTGATCTAATTGCAGTTCCATGCAGGAAAGGCTCATCAACATCATATCCTGCAGAAAAAGTGTGAAGTTGGGAAAAAAAAAAAAAAAGAGACAAAAATTAAAAATAGTCATCACTTCCATTACACTGAATAGACAATCTAGTGTTACCAGTTTATTAACGCTTGATGAATAAAGTTCAGGAGCTGACTACAAAGCACCATGGGTACCTGTCAGGTAGTTTTGTGCAGTGAAGAATATGTTATTTTCTGATTACATTCATAGGAAGAAGGGCTACAAATCCATCTGTAAAATTCATGAGCTTATGAAAAATTTTAAAGGTCCAATAGTGCATGGTACCAGAGTAGCTCTCTGGAGTCTCAAAATCCCCAAACTCATTACTTTATTATAATTTACAGATCAAGTTTGAAATAAACTCAGGGATTAAAGGGAAAAGATAAGCATGAGGACAGTGATTTTAATGGTATAATTACAAAGTACTGACTTTTTAGATTTTACATAACAAGAAGTTATAAGACATATTTCAATTTGTTAAAAAAGGATGTACATATGAAAATACACTGATATACTAGACGTATAAAATTTTGACATCTGATACACTGCAACAGCGTGTGTGTGTGTGTGTGTTTAACTAAAAACAACAGAGCACAGTGTTGTGAATTTGTTTTTTCATTTGCAACTAAATAGACACACTAGTGATATGAAGAAAAATACATTACCTTGATATGCTGATTACTTGAGTCCCTCAGTAATGGATTGGGAAGACTCGTACTGTGCTTTCTCCAGCTAGTATAGATACTAAGCACAACCTCAGACAAGCCAGGAGGCCACTTCACCAGGAACTTCTGGCTGATGACCTTAAGATATCTCATCATCAGCTCCAAGATACCACCATTGTTGAGGTTATCCAGCAAGAATTCATGAACATCCTGCTTCTCTAGAAAGCAGATAAAAGCAAAGCTATGCATAACTAAGATCAAGATAAGCTGTGACATGAAATAAGTTAGTTTTGACAGTGTTTTATGCACTGAGCTTACAAAAGGGCCACAGTATCATCCTGTGCTGCAGAGGCAGAATTAAGTTATTGGGCTCTAATATGTTAAATGGGCAACTCCATGCAACACAGTGCTTACATGCAGTAATTTACCAGTCCCCAAGTCTTCAAAATTACATTACTAATTGGGATAAAAATATAATTTTATTATGAATGTGTTGTTTTAATTTCACATTTTCTTCTATATATAAGACAGGGAAATACCAAAAAGCATACAAGACAGAATAACAGTGAAAGAGAAGTTGTAATGAAATCTTTACCAGATTCCATGAATGTCGTAGAATCAAATGACATCCTATGAGGTCCAACATGTTGGAAATTTTCTTCTTTGATCTCTGACTGCACCTCATAGTTATTGAAAGGGTCCTCCTCCTCCTCTGGATCCAATTTCCTTAATCTGTGTTGAAAGGGGGACAAAAACATGATACCAACAAAATCCTCATTCTTTCCTTCACTGTTAAGTCAAATCTAAGCATGGCACGTTGTACATATGTTAGCAGTGAAAGCACAGTAACTGAAGCACACTCACAGATTAAGTACTTGCAAATTCTGTTGAAACCAAGACTGCCTTGTTTGTTGATCTTGCACAATTTGACATTTGCATTGTCTTCTAATAGTCTCACCTTACCAGAAGATTTCTCATTTTTAAATTAGTTTTCAATAGCTTTCATTAAAAACAGTTTCATTACACGTATAAGATTGAAGGAGATGTGTCTTTTAAAAAATAATCTGGGAATAGCAGTTTTAAGGTCCTGTACCTGGAAGGAAGGAATTTCACCAATAGCTCTTGAAAGTCAACCTTTTCTTCTTTTTTACACTTTGTGTTCCGGACTCTGGCAGATCTCCTTTTTGCTGTTTCACCACTATCTTCTGTAATTCTTCTTCGCTTCACCCCTTTCTTGGATTTATCTCCTGCAGATATATCACCTAAAAACAGAATTTAAAATAAGAAAAAAGAAAAGAAAATAGAAGATACTGACATTTTAAATTATCAAACAAGAAGTGGGAAGTCTTTTTAGAAAAATAATAAATATTAATAAAGATTAATAAAAAGATGATTTGTGGGTGCAACAATCTTACTCTAATGAAATACTGAAGATTGATCATTTTCCTTTTGAACATATCAACATTTTAAAAACACAACTAAGTATAAACTGGCTGTAAACTTGCATAAAGAAAGCTGGTCTGAAGCATGTAGACTAACTGAAAATTCTGCAGTTGGAAAAATATATTTAATCTTAAACTGAAGTACCTTGCTCACCTACAGTAGCTCCTGGTTCCAGTGAATTCTGACTGTGGCTTGGAAAACTGGGTGTCACAGGAGTATAAGCTAACACAGGTTCTGGCATTGTCACCACCGCAGTGGTGTTGACAGGAGTTGGCTGAATGACACTGACAGGAGTTGAGGTAGGAGAAAGAACCAAATGCTGAACAGGATCTCGGTATTCTGAGAGATCAATTCTTTTTCCCAGACTGGGCCGAGGAGGATCACATGTTGTGAGGTGGTGATACATGGCAAGTAAAGCTTCTCCTAAACACTTCCATCTGCACATGGAAACACAACACAATAAAAACCAACCCTTTATGCCTTAATAAAGATGTACTTAACTTTAAATATCCTTATACCTTGCTGTAAATAAAGAACTGCATTATGTTTTAAAAGTTTCCATTATATCAACAGCAAAAAACATATAAAATCCTAAACTTACTTTGAAGTTCACAAACTAGTCTAAAACAAAAAATCTAATTATACAGCTGGAATGGCTACCAAAATCATTCTTAAGATTTTTTTAACATCAGTCTGAAATGTTAAATCAAAGACTGAAAATTGATACGTTTACAATAAAATCATAAACAAACCAAACAAAAAATGAAAATACAAAAGCATCTGGACAAAAAACAAACTTATACAACATAGCTGCCAGCATAAATAGCTTCAGATAAACATGTTACAAACAGAAAATACGACGACATACGTGAAAAAGGGAATTGGCTGGATCAGCTTGAGGTCCGGTTCTCTCTCTTGCACCAGCAAAGCCTGTCTTTTCTTACGTAACTCCAGTGCTTCATCTATGATTCTTCCTGTTTCAGCTGTACTCACATTTACGTTATGGATAGACATGTCACTAGAAAGTATTACGAAAGGGTTTGTTTGCTTTTTTAAGGTCTTGAGAGATTTATATTTTTCTGAAGTGTTAAAACAAGCATTCAAAAAGCCCAATTTATAAACTTTACAGCACACTTATAGAAACGTTTCACCATCAGAAATAATTCCTCACTTAAAAACTAGAAGATAAATGGAGATTGTCCTACTCTGTTTTTCAAATAGTGAGAAATGAAAGGAAAACAGAAGGTGCTGTTTCCTTTCTTGAAGAGTGATTTAAAAAAAACAACAAAAAACCTGAAGTGTATGATTACAAAAGAGAGTTGACACTCCAAATGCAGTATAGGCTATAAGATAACATTCACCATTTGAGGAACATCCTTAAGGAATCTTTCCGGAGGAGAGGCTGCTCCTCAAAGATCTTCTCCTTCAGAACCAATCCTTTGCTGTAGAGACAATCCTTCTCCAAGGCTTTGCAGATAAAGTACAAACATGCTGACAGAGAAATACAATTTGAATGGTCAATCACTACTTCCACCATGCACTACTTTTATATTATTAAGTGTCTTAATTTCAGATTCCACTGCTGCAACAGGCAATGAGCAGGCTTTCACTCATATGGGCAATCACATAAATAAAATTAGGATCATTACAGTAGGGCAAACCTATGGGACTTAACAGACTCAACATTTCTGCCATCTTGCAACTTTTCTCCTAAACATCATTTGAATCAGTTAATTCACCGGACGTTACTCAAAGGTAAAATGCTTAAATATTTGAACACCAAAAGCAGAGATCCAACATCAACATGCAGATGATCGATTCATAGTTCTTGATAAAGACTACACTGGGCATTTATTTTTAGGGGAATTAGAACAGATACAAATCATCAAAAATTCATCATGAAATAAAAATCTCCATCACACCCTAATCTACTATCATTATTTTTTAATATGAAATTACACATTTATTGACTTTTTTCTTTAAAGGTCTCCTATTGTACTTACTTGGGTAGTCACTGAGTGTGTACAAGATAGTGATAAGGTTATCTAAACAAGGCCAGTGGTCAGGGTTACACCTGAGACCTTCTTCAAAAGCGTGACGAGCCAAAGGCAGGCGGATGAGTTTTATTGCCACACGACCGATTTTATACCACAGGTTGACATCAGTAGAGTCTAGCATTACAGCCTAGAAAGCATAACAGACAATGTTATTCACATTTCAGACATGCATATCTGCTTGTTTACAGAGATTATGACTGCTTTAATTTTAACTGAGACACGACTGGCTTAGGGATTGAATGGTGGCCATAAAACATCAGAAAGTACACAGCACTCAGACATGCACGCAAATGAGATTTGCTGAAAAGTGTACATCTGTATTTTAGCAAATTGATGCAAACATTGAGGCTCCAGTATTTTGTTTCAGCTGTGCTGTACCTCCAAATAAAACTCCATGGCTGTCTCTAGGTCATCCCGTTGTGCTGCGAGTTGTGCTAGGTTTTTATAGGTGGAATATTTTAACATCAAGCCTGGATGTTTCAGCCCTTCTTTCTCATCACCAGAAAGAACTGCCTGGAAATAATAATATAAATACAACATGAGAATTAGGAATTAGTTAAAAAAGCAGCCAACTGATAACAGCAACATTTTGAATTGGCCAGTAAGACACAGTGTAATACCAATGTAATAAACAGTTTCTGGAGTTTCATTCACCAAGGAGCACTGACCTCTCGCAGCAGACGGATCTCGAGCAGCTCATGGTAAGCTTTGGCAGACTCTTCAAAGCGGTCATGCTTCTGAAGGTCCAAAGCTTTGTGGTACAAAGCAAAAGCTTCTGCTTCCTGTAGTTTAAAGATTCAAAAGATAAGACAATAACACAACTTTCTTAACAACAAAACAATACAGATGACCAAAAGAGTCATCTGTAACAAAAGAGGACAAAATTCCCATCAATCACATATATTAAGAGAATTCTGGATTTACTTACTTGTGCTTCCTTTGTCTGTGTCTTATGACTTTTGAAGGTACCTTCATAGTCATCCTCAATTGTGGAGCTCGCATTCAGTGCAGCGATTCGTATCTAGAATGGCAGTTGAGATGCCACAAGAACTGTTACTTTCATACAGAATCACAGAATGGTCCTGGTTGGAAGAGACCTCAAGGATCATGAATCTCCAACCTCCCTGCCACATGCAGGGCTGCCAACCTCCCCATTTAATGCTAGACCAGGCTGCTCAGGGCCCCATCTAATCTGGCCTTGAACACCTCCAGGGACGGGGCATCCACAACCTCTCTGGGCAGCGGTTCCGGTACATTTCAGTTTATCTTGCAAACTGGATGTTTTTTTATTTTAACTTTACTTGGCAAATGTGTGAATTGTGTATTCCCATATTGTGAAGGTTCTATTTAATCTTAGAAAAGCTGCGGTGAATTTAGGCATCATTAATTGCTAATAAAAATATGGCAAAGCAGTTTCCGCCCCCCCAAGTCAGCTAATACAACAGTGAAGACTTCAAGCATCTTGCAAGCAATAGTTTCTCTAGAATGTGCATGTGCAATATGGTTGGTTTTCTCAAAATTTACTGTAAGTCTACCAATAGCTGCTCTAGTATCACTTCAAAGCCAACATTCTGATGGTGCCAATTTATTCTCAGTCCTAGGAAGAGGGGAAATTTTCAATTCTATTCTACCAAAACATCTCAAACACCGTAAATCCTTACCATGTTCATAAATATTCACTGTTCCTCTCCAGGGTTAGGAGGGAGGGCTAAATGCAAATAGGTCTGGAAAGGAAACAGGATTAGAAACATTTATTCTGACCATAAGAAAAGCATTCAGAAAAAAATATTTATACTCTAATCAAATACCAATAAATTGTCTTCATCATCGTTACTGCCAAGAGACAAGTTGGCTTACCATGGAGGAATGATATTAGAGTGAATATTTACTACCAGCTAAATTAGACTGATAACTGCAAAGCAAGTAAGCATTTTTCTCTTTAAGTTACTCATTGAACATTATTAAAAAAAAAAATAATCAGATCTCTTTCAAGACAGGGAGTCCTTGTTTATTTTGCATAGGGAGACAACATATGCACAGAAATATCACCATATCTTTTTCCTAAAATATCAAATACCAGAGGTACTGGCAGAAGTTGCAGATGCTTCTGACATCTAAATAAGCAAAGCTGTACGATCCCAACTCAATTAGATATTTAAAAATGAGTGTTTTTAAAGTTCAACTTACAAACACGCCTATCTCCATAAATGTGCTCAAGGCTTTTGCTGAATCCACATGGTCTCCTTCAAGGCTGTACAGGAAGTCAACAGGAGAGAGACTGTTAGCAGTTTACTTCCGTGGCTGCAGTGCCAAAGAGACTGCAAGCATAGAGAATGCAGGGGAAACTTTAGCTCTGTTCTTTACTCAAGCACGAATCTTGGAACAAATATGGAGAGATGGATCTAAGTTAATATTGTAATATCTTGGAATTGAGTTTATAATTGTATGAAATACCAGCATAAAATAACATCAGTTAGGTGTAGTTATGTGAACACATCATCAAAAGGTAAAAACACCCATTAAAGCCTCCTGACTTTAAAAATCACACCTCCCTTTTCCCTTAGTAGGCTGCAACGTGAGATGGCAGCTCCTGTGCCGATCATCAGTGACATCTATTGTGTGATTCTCTACTTCAAAACCAGAAACAAAGGGTGTGGTTTTAGCTTCCCCGGCTTTTTTTTTTTTTTCCTCCTTGTTGCTATAACTGGAATCATACGCTGCAAACATACACGGTTTTTTTTTTTTTTTTTTCCTTAAAGAAACACTTGGTGTTTGGTGCTTTAAATACGTTTTAAATATATATATATTTTTTAAATACCGTTTTCACCGCATTTCAGCGAAATTGTTTTTTTTCCGAAACGCGGTAACAAAAAGGAGCGGGGACACCCCCTAGCTGCTTGCCAGGATGCCGGGAGTTGGCCGGGGCCAGGCGGGAGCCCACGTCTGCCTGACAGCGGCCTCACAGAAGGGCGGGAGAGGCCGCGCCGCGCCAGGCTCACACCGCCCTCACGGCAGGCTGGGCAGGGCCACACGGCGGTCCCTCCGCGGGGCTGCAGCGGACACAACACTCACCTGGCGGGGCCGTCCCCGGGCTGCCGGCACAGCAGGGCACAGCACAAGGCTCCCGGAGAAGCGGGCTCCCTGAGGCCACAAGCGGTTCCCCGGAGACGCGGCCTCACCGGCGGTCTCCACGGCAACCTCCCTCAGGGCCCCGGAGCCCGTCGTCAATAAGGCAGCTTTTCATTGGCTGGACGGGTTTTCCTCAGACAACCAATGGGAGAGCGGGGCGGGGCAGGGCCGAGGTGCCTCAGGGCGGGAAAGCGCTGCTGAGTCGTGAGGTGCGCTACCTGCAGGGCACAGCCAGAGCCAGCGCAGGGGCTGGGAGATTAGTCCAAAATGTATAGCGGGCTGTTGGTATTCCAGGCAGATCCTAGTCCTATAAACAATAATTCTCCTACTCTTGAACGCATGAACTTTGTGAGGGAAAATGGTTGCTCAGAGCTAAGAACAGGGCTGTCTATCATCGACATAGGCTGCTGCACCACAGCATTGTGCCTGCAAAGTAATTCCCAAAGGGATCGTGGCTTTGTAATAATTTTCTGACAGCAGTGCCCTTTAGTTTGCTCGGGGTTTCACCAGTCCTCAGCCTTGTGTAAATACACAGAGAGGTGGTTCTCACTTCAAAGCTAGGCAGTGGTTACACAGGCCTCATATTCAGGTCATTACCTTTGAGTATGTAAACACACTGACACAGTGCCCTGAAACAAACCAGTAGGGAGCAGACCCCATCCCAGGGAAGCAGAACCATCTGCATATAGAATACAGGCAAAGAGGACCTCGTATAGTAACTTTTGGGGGGGATAGGTTAAGGGTAGCTTTTCTGTTTGACTCCAACTACCAAACATAAGCAACAAAAATGTGAGAAAATGTTATAAACCCTAAAATAATGCACTAACCTAATCTGAAATTAGTTCAGCAGCAGCTAACACTGAGAGGGAAAAAAAAGAAAAAGAAAAAACTGGGGCACAGGTCAGAAGCAGGGTTCTGTAGTGGAAATAAATACTGCTGCCCCTTCATGGCACAGAGGTACCTTAAGGAAAGCAGCAGTTTGCACAGCAGGATTAAAGCTACATTGCTTTCTGTATGTCAGAGATTCCACTTGAGTAGGTCAAGCGCCTTTGTATCTCCCTAGCAAAACCAGGGCTGTCTGCCTTCTGCCCTACAACAAAATACATTGCCGTTACATGTATATCTTATGCTCAGTTCACCTGTTTATTTCCTAGTTTCAAAAACACTCAGTTGGAGAGCTGAGAGAAGGTAGAGATCCATGCAGGCAGCAGCTCTGTCTCTAAGCACTAAGAAAAAAGTCAGCAAACTGACACTCATCAGAAAAGGTTTTGATACATTTTATTAATCAGACAGTGTGGCTCCCCCCGAGGGGGGATTTTGCAAACACAGAAGATACTTATGCAGCATAAGGAATAACCAAATTCAAGTGATAATTAGAAGGGATATTTTCAACCAGCTTGAGAACTCAAGACATAAACAAACAAAAATCTAATCAGGATTATGAAGGAATGGAAACTCTTCAGCCTTGTGTTTCATGGATCTCTATCTCTCAAGGGCGTGCAATTAGGTCCTCTTTGCTTCTGTGTCTGGCACCTGACAAAGTCCCAAAGTGGAGGGGAAGCCAGTAGATGTTCTCATTTTTAGTGGAAGGCTGAGATAACATTCCTGTGCTTTTGTTTTAAGCAAATACCATGTACATTCCAGTTATAAAGTGACAGAGAATATCGGTCCTAAAATCCAAAACACTTCAGAGTGAAGTGCAACAGCAACAGAAGTTTTAAGGTTCTGAGTGCAATAGGCAGAATGCTGCCTGTGTGCTAAGTCACTTGTGGACAACTACAGCAGCCCCTCTGCATACAGCAGGCAGCTGAAAAATCAGCCACAGGGCAGTGAGATGTCTGTCCCTTTCCAAAACTCCCTGAGTGGGAGTGAGGAAATGAACTATTTTGAACACTGAGGTAAACAGCAGGGATTCAAGATAGCAGAGGCAGAACTTTCACAACAGTTTCCTGTGGCATAGTGCAGCTCTTCACTAGCAGCTCCATCCTCTACACACAGCCACTGACACACAAACATCCAGCCACAAAGATTCTGTGGGCAAACAAAGCTTTGTGGGAGCAGCCACCTGCAGCTGGCAATGGTAGACCACAGAGCACAAAAATCAGACACGAGTCTTAAGAAAAACAATGAAAGTAATGCATAAGCTTGTCTCCAACTATCACCTCTTTCCAGAAAGGGTTCTGGGGAGCCTGAAAACAGAATAATTTGAAGGAATACTTCCAGTTCTCCTCAGCCAGCCTAGAAGCCACTTCTTGCCACAGAGAAACAGAAATCTTTTTGCACTACAAAACATAAGGTAAGCTGGATAAACTGGAGAACCTCTGCAGTTCTCAGTAAAGCCAAATAAATTCTGGACTTCTGCAAGAGAGCTTTGTCTCAGCCTGTAAAGTATGGCCATCTCCAGATTGCTAACGGCTTCGGCACCTGCAGAGCCTTTGTGCTACAAGGCAGGCTTAAGACTTTAAGGGCTTTAAACTACTTTGCTGATAACGGTACAGCTGAATGCCCCACTCTTTATATGCACAGTGTCCAAAAGCAGAAGAGAATCACATAGGTGAAGGTGCAGAATTATTAGAGCTGATCTAAGAGGAAACAAGGTAGATGGAGCAGGCCATCTCTGGGTTGTCTTCATCGCTGCTTTGTTCCAAAGGGCCACTTGATGGCTCACAGGAAAGTCATGACTGTTCCGTTCTTGCCGATCTGCCAGGGCTCCAGCGGGAAAAAGCGAATGACAATCCTTATTGGGTACAAGAGCAAAAACGTGGTGGACAGAAAAACATTACTTTAGAATTAATTATAATCCCTTCCCTGTTTGCAACCAACTAGAAAGTCTTAGAGCTCTGGCTGGTGTTAAGTGAACTGAAGCAGCAACAAGCTGCACATGGGCAGGGTACAAACAGGTGGCAGAGCTTATCTGCACAAACCCCAAAGCAGAACGAAATACAGCACTGCTCGTGAGAGTGATTCCAGCAGTACCCGGGTACCTCATCACCCAGCTGGCTACTTATCCTGACAGCAGCCCGGGGCAGGGCACGTCCCTCTAGCAGAGACAGGGACGGGGGACAGAAGGGACACGGCTTACCTTCAGGAAGGCCCATTTGCACCGGGTTTGCAGCGATTATCCCAACCGGAGTCACTGATAACAGCGGTCCCCACGCCGCTCGCTGAGCGGCCCAGCCGTGTTTTAAGCCGGACTTAAACCAGAGCCGCCCCGGACTCGGCTCCCCGCGCACTTCACGTCGGCAGCCAAGCTTTGATACCCGCACCGCCCCCCAGCGGCCGCCGCAGCCGAACCGGACCGCACTCACCGCTCGGGGCCGAGGCCCAGCTCCGCCGTCAGGAAGTCGAAGAAGCGGGCGCTGTGCCCCTGGTTCTGCTGCGCCGAGCCCACCACGCCGATGGAGGAGACGAGCAGCTGCGCGCAGGGCTCGGCCGAGCCCGCCAGCACCATGGGCATCCCGCTGCGCACCGTCACGTTCACCCGCTGCCGGCACACGCGCGGTCACGTCGCGGCTTCCCCGGAGCCCCCCCGCCCCGCCGCCCCCGGCCCCGCGCTCACCTCGGCGGGTTTGCCCAGGATGGTGGCTGTGGCTTCGCACAGCTTCATGGGCAGCCCCGGCGGCAGCCGCTCGGCCGGCAGGCTGGTCTCCAGCTCCACGAACGGCATGGCCGCCTCCTGCCCGCCGCAGTGCCCCGCTGCCCGGCGCCTCCTCCGGCTCCGCCCGGCCCCGCTCCGGCCCTCCTCTCCTCCTGCCCCTCGGTGCAAGCTGCGGCCGGGCGCAGGGCATTTCTATTCCACCCCCGGCGCATCAGCTGCACCTGGGGATTTGAGGGCAGGAAGAGTTTACCACGGGAAGGGAGGTGATGTTCTAGAACAGCTGCTCCTCTGCCAGAAATTAAAAGGCAAGCAGGGAGGCTTATTGTTTTGTCCCACGTGGATTTCTTTACTGTGAGAGTGGTGAGGTGCTGGAACAGCTGCCTAGAGAGGTTGTGGATGCCCCATCTCTAGAGGTGTTCGAGGCTAGATACAATGGGGCTCTGAGCAGCCTGGTCTGGTATTAAATGGGGAGGTTGGTGGCCCTGCACGTGGCAGGGGGGTTGGAGATTCATGATCCTTGAGGTCCCTTCCAACCCCTGCCATGTAATGATTCCTCCCCCAGCTTCTGCAGTTCCGTTTGGGTGCCAAAGCTGGCAGGAGTGCAGCCAGGCACTGGCTCACAGCTGCAGTCTCCTGTGTGGATCAGGTTTCTCGGAAGCTGAGCTCCTGTGTGGGGAGCACTACTTGTGCAGATTTACAGCGAAAGGCATTAGAAACTAGCTAGATGAATAAGTCATCTTGCTTAAGGTAAAGCACTGTTGTTAAGACTGACCCTGTATAACATGGTTTTCTTGTTTTCCACAGTTACCAATAGACTTGCTGCTGGCTTTGCTGGGGGAATTGTTTGGCCTTCACTGTTGCCAGGGTGGACAATACTGGCAGGAGGAGCAGCACATGTAAGCCGGCCAGCAGTCAGGCTGCAGATTTCTAGGAGAGTGATTGTGAAGTGAGACAGATCTGGCAGGGGACGGCTGTTTGCTGTGCGGTGCAGAAGCACTGCCTATGTGGTGGTTTTTTGCACAGTATTTACTTTTCTATAATAACTGTGTTTTCTGCAAGGGGTGGGGAAACCTTATTGCTGCATGGCAGGGATACAGCAGGGAAGATTTTAGGACTTGCCCATTGAGGAGCCCAGGAGACTGTACTGAGCTCTCTCCATCAGTGAAGGATGAGAATGGAGTTTGTTTCTGAAAAACAAAGGCACTGAGGGGACTCAGCCACCCTGCAAACCCCAGCCACAAGTCCACTGCCTGACTGCAGAGAACCACTGATCCTACATAAGGTGCCCTTTGAGATCCGTTTTTCAATTTCTCATTCCTTTTTAACATATTAAACATCTCTTCCAATAAATTCCAAGGCCAAAATAAACCTCCCCCACCTAAAAATACATGACAAGAAACGAACATGTCAGAAGGCCTTCCAAAAGAAAAGGAGCAAAAAGATTTGAAAAGTCAACAATTACAACAGCATGAGGGTCTGTCACAAACATTTTAATGATATGTTTTGTCCTTTGCTCCTGAGGGTTGACCACAAATGGCAAACTGTTCATGGCTTCAGGGCACAACCCAGAATCCCAGAGTTTTTATTACACTAAAGGCATTTGTTCTATTGTTTCTGTCCTGGAGCTGGCAACTCAAATGGTTGCAGGGGGATGAGCTGAGAGATGACAGCACAGCAGCAAGCAGTCTCCATTTTGCTGAGCTTTTGGAAAATCCTGGTATTTTTTCCCATTTGTAGGCATCTGTGTGTGTCATCAGCCACTTAGCAGTTCCACTCTCAAAGTTCTCAAATGGTCAACCACTTCCCATTTAAAATTCATCTCAAGTGTAGACAATATTCCTGAATAAAACTTCAGCAAAAAATGTTTGGGGTTAAGAGAAGAAATGAAAGGTGGGAATAAACATGTACCTATTTCTAGTATTTTCAGTTCATAAAAAGAAAGAGCCTTCAGTCAGCTCTCTTATCCTTACAGTGGACATAAAAAATGAATTTTTCTGTTACTGAAAGCTCAAGTATATAATGAGATTTTCTTTCCAGTTGAGGAATTTAAAGATCTCCCCAGGCTCTGGACTAAATCCATATATCTAGCAGTAAAACTTTAGAAAAAAAACCACCCAAACATATCAAGTTGTATAGTACTTAACAGCAGAAATGTGAGTAGCCAAGACATGTTAGTACTGTGAAAAGAAAAAGCTATTCAGTTACTGAGAGATGTAATTCCCAAATTATTTACTAGGCAAGGATTTCAGGGTGAGGTTCAAGGGCAACAGCTAGATGTGAATGGAAGTATGCAAACATACATATTCCAACAGTTTTTGCATCCTTTGCTGTTTTCAACTGAAAAAAAAACTAAAAATGCTTATTTTGCTTCATTATTATTATTTTGTGCTGCAGTACAAAATGGTTTCCCACTTGAGCTACAACTAATCAGAAACAGCACAACCAAAAAAGAGAGCCTTGAAGCTCCAAAACAACTCTGCCTTTTTGTGATGCATATGTTGCTCAATGTCACAAAATCTCCCTTATTACTTCAGCTTGCACAGGGTGACTTGGTGAACTTCCATCCAAAACAATCTCCAAAGAGCGTGTCTAGATTTATCCCTCCTTTCCATTTTTTAGGAGGAATGTGGATTGCTACTGCACTGTTACCACAGAAAAAAATGATTTGATTGCAGTCATATTCTCTTTAAAGAAGTCACTGTGAATGCATTTGTTCAGTGTATTCCATATATGATATCAACAGAGGATTCAAGTAGGCATTATTTGAAGGTCTGTGGCCACCCTCAGCTGTTTGAAGTTGCTCAGTCTTTACTACACAGATCTCCCTGCCACACATGTACTGACAGACCACGTGCCTAAGAAACCCAACTTTGAAAAGTGGAGGGCAGTGGTTAAATTAAAGCATTCCAATAATTTGTCGTAGATGAACGTGAAGAAACTTCTCACAGGATCTTAAAGGCAAATAGAAGTATGGAATGTAGATGGGTGGCCAAGCAATATGCTCCAGCAACGAGAAAATTAAATTAAAAAAATAAAATAAAAAGTCTTCTTTTTAGTTTAGTGACTACCTGTAGCTTTGTTCCATACTCACTTATGCAGAGACACACACTGGGAAGGTGAGGATCAGGTTTGCTTTGCTGTGTTTCCCACTTAGGAAGGAGCTCCAAATGTTACAAACACAAGAAAACAATGACCCTCATCCTAGACAGTTCTCTGATGTTCCAGTTTGCAGGCTGGCTCAAATTTTTCAGGAAATACTATTCATGTTTCCAACATTTCTGAGTGACACTAAAATATAACCCAGATGCGTGTGTTAAGTGACCCATAGGGTCTCTCCCTTTCATACAAATTTAATGTTTCAGGTCTTAAAAATTCCCCAGCTCCCACCTCCCAAAGATGCAGGGAAGGCTTAGTGAAGTTGGGGAGGACAACTTGCAAGACTACATAAGAAATACAGTGGTTTTTTTTCCAGTTTAGCGTAGAGCTGGAGATCACAGAAGTAAAAAAAAAAAGAAAAGAAAAAAAAAAGGCAGGAAAAATAGTAACATAGGTTAATTCATTTCAACATCTTCATCAACACAGGTGCCAGATGCTCTTTCAGCTGTGGATCAATCTGAATGTTGCTCAGTTCTTTGACATTCAGGATCATCTCATGGGCTTGGAAGAAAAGCTCCTTCCCCACAGCTTCCTCCACCCGCTTGCGCCACTCCATCAGCCTGGGCCTGTCTTCAAAGATGTCACAACCAACTCCAACAGGCTGCAGAAAGCCAGAGAGAGCAAGAGATAGTGAGACACTGCACAACCCACTCTTTGCCAAGACAACAGGCATCAAAAATGTAACTGCAGGTATGGGGTAGGAGAAAGAGAGGGGAGGAGCTCATAAAGTTCTATATATTATCTCTACCTCTAGAGATCAAAAATAAAGTCAGGATGAAACAGGAGGACATTCTGTTAGGGAACAAAAATGAAGGAGACCTGTTGCAGCCAGTTTCTCCTTTAAAAAAAACAACTGATTTTCTGAACACACTGCTGCTTTCTACTCATTGTCTTAGTCGTGCTGAGATATGCCCTTACTCCTAACGAAGTGTTACCATATGCTGCATCCCTCCCTGCCCAGCAGCATGTTTTCCCTTCACTACCATAGTCCAGCACTCACTTGCATCAGCTCCACAATGGCCACAAGATCTGCCAAAGAAATCTCACTCCCAATGATAAAAGCCTTGTCCTGCAGAAACCTCTCCTCAAATTGCTTCAGGGAAGCAGACAGCCCCTCCATCACCTCCTGCAGCTTCTCTGATGGCAGTGGTTGCCCTGTGAAGAGGGGAATCAGCACCTGAGGAGAGAATGGGCATAGAGCATGGTCAGCTATCTTCTCATGGATCTAATGATAGTCATTAAGTTGTACCTCATGAGATACACGTGACTGCCATTGGTGGTCACCTGCAGTCCCTTCAGGTGATGGCAGCAGGTCATGGTGGTGGCTGTGGTAGGGAGTGTATCTAGCAGAGGAGCAGCTGCCAGGAGGGCAGAGTGGGTACGTGCCCTTTTTATATCACTCTTTTTAAGGTGTCCCAAGAATCATTCCTTATACTATTAGAAATGTTTCCAGCCAGAACAATCATAAATAACAGTCTTTGTCTCCAAAGACTTGCTTGCACAGGGGGTAGTAGCCTTTCAGTGAGATTTGTCACCATTCACAGAGGTGTATATAACATCAGAGCCACCAGTATTTCACAACTATACCACCTCTATCTATGATAGCTAAAGAAATAGTATTTCTTTATTTATTTTCAGAAAAAAAAAAAATATATATATATATATATAAATTTCCACAGGGGTAGTAGATAGACGTTCTACTTACTGCTAGTATATTCAACAAATTCATGTTGTGATTGCCTAATCCAAGCCACTTTTTTTTTTTTGCCAAGTACATTTAGAGTCTATTTCATCAGAAAATTCATGGCCAGTTCTCCTCCTAAATGTTTCCAATTACAAATGATGGGATCTCCAGGTATAGCCATTATGAAATGGTATCTCCTTTTCTGTATCTCAGGGCAGTTTATCTTCTCACAAAACCAGCAATTTTGCCTTCTATTACACAGTGGCTTTATAAGTTTCAATTATTCTGATGATCTTTCTGTATCTGAGTTATCTAACCAGCAGCAATGAGATGGATTTCTTTCTCTTGGTGCACTGCAATAACAGCCTGCAGAGACTTGAATAAACTGATGTTTGTAGGAATCTGACTCATATTTGTGCTGCTCCTCTGGACTTTCTTGCCAAAAAATCAAATGTTAATAAATCAAAATTCTAAATGAGTCCTGATATGTTTTGTTAGGCATAAACATGGGTGGACTTCACATAGGAAGAGTGATGTTCTTATCTTCTTACTGGCAACCCTTATTTCCTTTAAAATCCTCTGTTACAATCATGCTTGCAGGTCTGTATTTGCACCTGGGCTTCTCTAAGGATAGCTGCATTAGGTTTCTGATGAGTTGGCTGGAATCAGTTGTCCAGCACACAATCATTGAATCATAGAATCACAAGGTTGGAAATGACCTATAAGATCATCTAGTCCAACCGTCTTCACACTACCACTGCTACCACAAGCACTAAACCAGATCTCACAGCTCCTCATCCAGACACCTCTTGAACACTGCCAGGGACGTCGACTCCACCACCTCCCTGGGCAGCCACTGCAGTGCCTGACCACTCTTAGAGAGAAAAATCAGAAAAAAAAAAGCAGAATTATCTGATATTAAATGATTTCCTGCTTCAGAGTGATTCCATTACTTTTACCCAAACGTAAATTGATTTGACTACACTGAATAAAGAAATACTGCCATTCTCCATGTATCTCTATTCTACCTATCCCTGAGCTCATTTCAGAGGAGTACGTAAGCATTCTGGAAGCAAAAGTCTCCTTCTGGATTTCCACCCTGATGGGACTACAGAGACCTGATGTATGAACAACACAAGCCTTTCAGTTTCCAGCAACAAAGCACACACTTGCCAAAGAAGCAAAAGGTCTGTGTGCATACTCTGCACAGCTGTGCAGGGAGGGGGAACCCTTGGAGGCAATACTCAATCTGTTATACATTTGTTCACAAATCCAGGCAATAGAAGTCCGTGAGGCTTTGAGACCTTCTGTATCAGAACTACTTTAAGGAAACAAACAGGCAGACAAAAAAACAAGAAAACAAACAAAAAAAAAACCACCACAAAATGGCCCAGGCTGCCAAATCCTGATGTTGAGCAAATAGCACTCTGACATCTCCTCTCAGCTAGGAATGCACTAGATTTTTTACTTCACTGCGACAAACTCTTTCTGTTCAGTTTTCACCCAAGAAAGCATCATTTTACTCTCATATTAATATCCAGTCTCCTTACCTTGATCCACATGGTCTTAGGAGCATTAGCCCGGATGTTAGCGTGATGCCATGAGAGGTATTCATCTACCTGGGCCCGTTTTTTTATGTCTGATGGGTACCAGTGGTCAGGAGTGTTGTACTTCCGACTCAGATACAGCAGAATGGCAGTGCTGCTCAGACATTAACGAGACAAAAACAGGTCAGGGAATGCTACAGAATGCTTTTATCTCAGACCAGTTTTATCTGTCCAGGTATTAATTTGGCCTTAATAACTAAGTCAGACAAATAAAAGTAGCTCTGTAGTCTTCCTCGTGTTTTATATGCTTTAAACAATTCCCAGATATGTTTATAACCCTAATTTGAGGTAAGTGCTTTCAGTGAAGATCAGTTAAGCCAGGAGATTTGTTTACATTGTGAAAGATAATGCAAACAGAAAATGGAGATGAGGTTATAGTATTACAAATAACCAAGATATATAAGGTATATAAGGTTATAGTATTACAAATAACCAAGATATATAAGGTATATAAGGTATATAAGGTATTTGTGGAGACCTTTTCAGTCTTTGTAGTGCTCTTTGGAGGGCAAGACACTGGAAATACAAAAATATCATCACAATAATATTTTCATTAAGTCAGGACATATATGTGAGTTGGCAATATGTTAACCCCTTCAGACTGAGAAATAAGGCACATGGTGGAGGAAGCAAGCATTTGCGACATCAACTTAGGCAGAAAATGCTTGCTTCTCCATAAACAGACCTAATGGCCAGCTGAACATCCATAATTACAAAAGTTCCTGTCAAAGGAACATCTTTCTAATGACTTCAAGTTGTTTATCTCCAAGTCTGGCTCACGTCCACCTGAACTAATGCGTATCTTTAGCTGCTTATCATAAATGTGCATACTGGTATCTAACTTTTAAGAACAAAGGAACCGAAATGTCAAAGTAGATCACTAATTTTTCCTATTCATAAATGCTCATTGCTAGTTCTGAGTCATTTGGAGGGAATGACACCTCCTAAACACTATTTGTATTACTGGTCTCCAAGGAACTCCGAGGATTGAGTTCTTACCATTCTGCTAGGGTGAAGTCTCCGTCCTTCAGCGCTGGTACTTTCTTCAAGAGGCTGATTTTGCCAGCCCCTTCACTATTTGATGGCCCTAAGAACATGAATGGACAAGTCAGAGGTTAGAAGAGTGTCCGCCAATGAATCATAAACACCTGTAACAAACTGGAAAATCTGTGAACTCTGCTGTTTCTTTTCCTAAGTCATATTTTGAAAATGAAATTGAAGAGTCAATGTAAAAGCCATCTACAGCCTGCAGTCTGCTCAGGCATGTCACACAGCAAGGAGCAGTTCATTTCTACACAGGAATTCAGTTGTTTGACTCTGGTAGCAACAATACTTGCAAAACTTTCTGAAAAATCATTCCCAATGAGGCATCTAGAAAACAGATGAAGATATTGGTTCTGAAAACACTAACTTGACTTGAAATCTTGTCCTATGGTTTCAGAAATGGGGGAAAAAAGACTTAAGATGAAGAGAAGCACTAAGTGCTGTTTGGAAAGGCTGAGTTTGTATGCAAAGCACCCCATTGAGAGTGAACGGATGCTCCTCTTTCCAACATACAGCACCAAAACAAAGTCATTTTCCTTTGGTTAACATGGCTGACACTAGTTGGGATGGAGTCATGATGGAAAGCAATTTAAAGCCTTTGTGCCCACGGAGATCCCTGCAGCAGCTAATTAATTAAAGACAACCCAGGTTGCTGATAAGACTCATGGAGCAGAATCCTTCCCTTGTTTGACTCCAAAAAGCAGAGGAAATCAATCATCCCCAAAGAAAGCAAATGCTGTCAGCAGAGCTGATCCCTCAGCAGACATGCAGCAGAGGGTAATTCCAGTTCTTGCTGGGAGGGGAAAAACATGAATATCAGCAGTATAACACTGAACTTGCAAAGTAACTCATTCTGCCACCATGGCCATTCACCAGGGTCAGAGAAGCTCTGACACCTCTATTCTGTGTTAGTCCCAGCTATAAGCCAGCAAATAAACCTCCTCTTCAGGAAAACATAAGAGGAAGAAGCCATCCCATAAAAGAATTCGAAGTCCACAGTCACAGAAGTTTGAAGGCATTCATAGCTGACTATCTAATCAAGTTTTTATTTTCTCATTGAAGGCACTGAACTTGTGAGTCAGCAGTTAAATGCCAGGAGATTGCATAAAACACCAGGAACTGGTACAAAAAAAAAAAAAGAAAAGATTGAAGGGCTTTGTTTACTTTGTTTGTCTTACATGCTTTCTATAAGGAGACATGCCAGGGTGCAGATCCTGTTCAAATCAAACCAGTATGACCAGCAGAAGTTTTCATAACAAAAATCCCTTTTGTCCAAAAAGAAAAAAGAAAAAAAAAAAAGTGCTGTTAACTAACAAGGTTCTGCATCCCCAAGAACCATTTGCTGCCATACAGAAGGAGGTGCTAGTGGCTGCTTTAATGGACAGTATGAAACATCTCCAAGCAATAAAAAAGTCTTTGGACTACTAAGCTGATTTACAACTAGCTGCAAGAGAAGGGATGGGAGAAAGCAAGATTCCTGCACTGCAAATTACAGAACACAGCAAAGCCTCTGACTACTTTCCCAGCATTGACTTCATGTGAGATAAATCAAAGTGCAAACATTACTGCCCTATTCTCACTGCTAGCTGACTAGCCCCTGCCTTGCTTTTTCTTAGGGAAAAGCTTTTAAGTTCCAATACAAGTAGCTTCACTGGAGAGCAAGGCTCACATCCATCTGCGGTCTGAAGGGATTTAAACCCACAGCAATGTTTCTAGCTGCCTGCAGTCACAATGCCCTCAAGTTTAGCTGGGTGAGAGGTTCTATGCGCAGAGCAGAAGCAGGCAGCAGTGTACAAAATCTCAGAATAAAGGGTTTCTAAAGAATTGGAGCCTGACTGTGTGAGGTAACAAGCCCGTTAATTGAGAAACTTCAGCGTTCAAAAACACTCCTAGAAAATCAAGCCAGTTGGCAAAGCACAAGGGATCTTTTGTCTATGATTTATGTCACAAAAAATCTTTATGGAAAATTGTGTACATCTCTTGTCATCCAAGGAGTTGCTCAGGAAAAGAGCCTGTGCATTCAGAGGGGCTCCCATAGCTAGTGGTCACCAAACACAGCTTGGGCAAGGTGCGTACAGCTCAAGTGGTCCTTAGAAAAAACACAGCATAAAATTGCAAGTCAGTAGCTTTGACAAATAATGAGCAGTCAGTTCTTGGACGTAGCTGGTTGGCTGTTACAATCTACTGTTTGTTTATTATCCAGGGTAGCAAGCAATTGAGAAACAGTGATATGAGAAGTAAGCAGTGGGTCAGGGCAGCCTGAATCAGATTTCAGCCCGTTTTCATACTGTATCAGTCCTAACTAACACAGCACTACAGCAGGTTTGACAGGAGGCCCACATTTGTTACAGAGACTGCACATGGAGCACAGAGAGAGCATCTGACTTGCTTTGGTTCATACAGACAAAAAAGACCTGAGCAGAAACTTGGCCACTGAGCTGCAAAGTGATAAAAGCTTTGGTATGAACACTAATTCCAGGTTGCTCCACTGGGACTGGTTGTTTATTGCAATAACAAAGAGATCAGTGTTGGTATTTGTAGTTTAGCAGAGTTTAATACTGTGCTCATTTCTTGTTGTGGCCCATCTTGATTGATCCTGTGGCATTCCTCTGACTTACAGCTGTTTAACATCAGTTGCATCTGGTGTAATTAGTAATAGCAATTAGTATACTCACAAGGGTATATATGTGTACATATAAATATGTATATATTTATGTGTGTGTATATGCACACTGTGTGTATTGTTGAGCTTTGAGGAATAACTTAAATTAGAATATACACCGTCAAGAGGAAAGACAGTCTGCACACAGGAAAAATACCTGTGTAGGGAAGATCTACTGGTGGTGACAAGTAGACAAAATTCTACTTAAGAAATGGGAAAAAAAAATTCGATTGCCAATCTCATCCCTGCCTAATAATCTGTTCAGCCAAGGATTTCCAAGCACTGTGTTGCCTTAGGCAACAAAAATAACAAATGATTTACCTGGAAAATACAATAAGCAAACATTCAATAGTCTTCTTATACAGCTGGACAAGTCTGAACAGCTGAATGTTTCTAAGTACACCAATCCCAGAGCAGTCACTGTCACTGTGACTAATTTGCTAGAAATGGCTGGAGAAACATTCCTTGGGGATCCACAAAAATAGCCACAGCACGGCTATGCGACAGCTCTGGGAGATCCATGACCCAACCATTGTGCTCAGGAGGGCCTGCAGGGTGAGTGTTTAAAGCCACACAGCACCTGATGAGCTCGTCCTTCCCTCTCTGCAGGCTGGCAGCAGGTTTAGCTGTGGTGTGTGGCCTTGCCACCTGTTTTATGTTTTGTAGGAAGGATGGGACGCTGTCCTGTGAGGGTACAACCCCAAAAAAGTCTCCTCTGAGCTCTGCACGCCCCTGTGAGTAGGTGATCTCCCACCTCCACTGACTCCTGCATTTTGCCAGCTTCCAGGTGGCTGCATCAAAAGATGCATGGTCAGTAGGTCAAGGGAGGTGATCCTGTCCCTCTGCTCCGCACTGTGAGACCTCACCTGGAGTTCTGCATCCAGATGTGGGGTCCTCAGCACAGGAGAGACGTGGACCTGTTGGGGTGTGTCCAAAGGACACCATAGATGATAGATGGAACACCTCCCTGTGAGGACAGGTTGAGAGAACCAGGACTGTGCAGCCTGGAGAGAAAAAGGCCCTGGGGAGAGAGGAAAGCAGCCTTCCAGTATCTAAAGGGGCTGGAAGAAATAAGGGACAGACCCTTCAGCAAGGACTGTGGACAAGGAGAAATTGCTTCAAACTAAAAGAGGGGAGATTTAGATTGGATGTAAGGAAGAAGTTGTTTACAATGGGGTGGTGAGGCACTGCACAGGGTGCCCAGAGAGGTGGTGCTGCCCCATCCCTGCACACAGCCACGCTCAGGGGACGGGGCTGTGAGCACTGCTGGAGCTGCGGGTGTCCCTGTGCACTGCAGGCAGTGGGAACAGACAGCCTTTGGGGGTCCTTTCCGACCCCAACCATTCTGCGATTTCACGTGCTTGCTCCCGCTGATGTCGAGCGTCCCTAAGCACTGATGCTGCCTCACTCCTCCTCCATCCCACAGCGGCCACAGGAACACACCTGCAGCCACGCACAGCCCGACGGACATCCAACACTCCGCTCCGAGCAGCCGCAGGGCTGCCAGCACCCGGTCCCGACGCCACAGCTGCAATAACGGCGCCGGGAGCTCACCTGTGCGGGGCCGCTCCGCACCGCTCGCCGCCGCCGCCGGCTTCTTCCCCAGCACCGAGTCTGCCAAGAGCCGAGAGAGGAGCGCTGAGCGCGGGGCTCCGACCCCCGGCCCCGCCGCCCGCCCTGCCAGCCCTCCTCACCTTTGAAGAGCTCCACGTGCTTGAACTCGAACGGGATGTTGTTGGTCCGGGCGAAGATGTAGATGGAGCGGCAGGGCTGCGAGAGCAGATCCAGGTACAGCTCCAGCCCCATGCTGCCGCCGCCGCCGCTCGGATCCGCGGGACGCTGTGCGGACGGAGCCGCCGCGGGGGCCGAGCCGTGCCGGCCGTGCCCTCCTACGGGCGGGGACGCGGCGGGCGGCCCCGAGGCGCCCAGCCCTGCAGGGCCCCCTGCGGAGCCGTCCCAGCGGCAGGAGGTGGTGCTCCCGTCCCGCGACGCGACGGGCTGCGCCGAGGCCGGGAAAGGAAATGCAGCTGGCACCGCGCGTGGGGCCGCTTTAGGAAAGGAGCCTTGCGGGGCGGTGACGGCGACTGAGATCCAAAGACGGCCGGCTGTCACACGGTGCCCTTGCACACCGGGTTCTGGCCCCGCAGCCGGCCGCTCGGTCAGCACGGGCACCGCGCGCACCAGCGACCCTCCTTTCCCCTTATTTCTTATATAGGATTAATGCTGAACTCGAGCCCTGCGTAGCCCCGCAGCGTTTCACAGCTCTGTGACTCGAGGACAGCGCTGGGGAGTACAGACACGTGTGTCACACCGACAGCGGTTGAACCGATCATAGCAAAGTCACCCTCGGTCAGACCCAGCTCTGACACCTCCTTATCTGCACTGCTCACGTGGCACGGACAGCCCTTCAGTCGCACACAGCCCTTCAGTCGCACACAGACCTCAAGGAAAGGAAGCTGTGGGACAGCTTCACTCATGCAGAAAGTTGGGAAAAGGTTTAGGTACGAAGCAGTGAGCTCTTCTTGGGTAAATCCCAAACTGGAATACTCTCAGGTATTTCTTTTGTACCATTTTCCAGAACTGCTGCTCTGACAGTTCCTTATCAATGGAGATTGCTGTTAGAACTACCACCTGTAAGTGACCTTTGGCTAAGCTGTGTCCTGACACTGATTCTGCAGTACCATGCACCGGTCTTTCAGAGGAATTCTTCAGATTTAGAACCACGCTATAAGATTTTTCTGCTGTTTTTCTTATCCTGACTAGCTTTGAGAAGGGCTCTCTGCACTCTTTAGTCCCCATTCAGGATACGTTACTCTATAAAGCCTCTGCATGCAGCAGAAGCACAAAATGAAGGTTTGTAGAGTACTGTGGCAGGTGCTGGACTTCTGTCAAACTCCTTCAGAGCAAGAAAATATTAAATGCTACCAGAGTGGGAAAAGGGAACATGAATGTGCCTCTGCCCAGGTAAAAGAGTTTTGTGTTTAAAATGCTTGCAGAATGCTCCTCTAAACAAGAGCTGAGGAGCTCTCAGATCCCAGTGGTAGCAGCAGGATGAGCAGCGTAGGATCACTTTGCTCTTTTTTTAATTCATACTCCTGACTGGGCTTCCAAGGGCTTTTCCCATGCCTTCTGAAAATGTTCTGTTTGTAAATCCTTCTATTGTTGCTGACTGCACCGCATCACCCACACAGTCAGAGATATTTTTAATCTGGTCGTGTTACATGGCATTTTATTGCATTATTCTTCTCTAGGTCTCTAGCACAATATTTTGATTTAGTTCCATCACCCCAAAGAAAGCTTTTTTCTCCCTGTACTTGCAGGCACTGTCAATAAAAAATGCAGTAGATGTCTTGGGATGTGTATCTGTTTTCTGTAGATTGCTCTGATTTTGTGTATCCCAGCACGATTTGACTCTAGAAATCACAGGCTCTCACTTATTTCCAAACAGCTCCTGGCAAGAATTGAGGAAAGTGAGTCAGAATGGCATGTTAAGCTGTCACAAGACGTGCAACCCCTCTCCATATTCAGCTCAAAGGGGAGCGGACAATGAACATTGCACTGCAGCAGGCAGAACTCTTGCACAACCTGTTGGGTTTGGCAGATAGAGAGGGCTGCTCTTGGGGTTTTCAGCCTTGGATCTGGAACCAGCTAAGATCAAATGACACAAATTAACCAGATGGGGGAAGCGGAGGGACAGCAGAAGGCAAAGTACAAGGACGAGATGCTTTATCTCCATGATAAAAACCAACAGCAAGGCAAGTCTGTAGTAAAAGAGAATAAAAAA
Organism: Phasianus colchicus; assembly: GCF_987193195.1. Taxonomy (NCBI): domain Eukaryota; kingdom Metazoa; phylum Chordata; class Aves; order Galliformes; family Phasianidae; genus Phasianus; species Phasianus colchicus. The sequence continues at coordinate 5,316,862 of NC_143453.1, forward strand.
CTTTTTAACAAATGTGTTAACAGTAAAAGGAGGGCTAAGGAGAATGGCCATCCTTTACTGGGTGTGGCAGGGAACATGACCACTGAGGATAAGGAAAAGGTTGAGGTTCTCGATGCCTCTTTTACATCTGTCTTTACAAGTCAGACTGATTATTTTCAGGGTTCTCTACTCCCTGACCTCAAAGCCTGGGATGGGGAACAGAGTAAAACCCCATGAGTAAGATGGAAGCAGAGACCTACTACTCCATCTGGACTGTCACAAGTCCATGGGACCAGATGGGCTCGACCTGAGGGTGCTGAGAGAGCTGGCAGAGGCGATTGCCAAGCTGCTTTCTGCCATCCATCAGCATTCCTGATCAACTGAAGAGGTCCCAGGGGACTGGAGGCTTGCCACTGGGACTCCCATCTACAAGAAGAGCCATAAGGAGCATACAAGGAGCTACAGGCCTGTCAGCCTCACCTCTGTGCCAAGGAAGGCTATGGAACAGATCATCTTGTGTGAGATCACACAGCATGTGAAAGACAACTAGGGGATCAGGCCCTGACAGCCCGTGTTCATGAAAGGCAGGTCCTGCTTGTGACTGAGTGATCTGCCTGGTGGATGAGGGAAAGGCTGTTGATGTAGTCTACCTAGACTTCAGCAAAGCCTTTGACACTGTCTCCCACGGTTTTCTCCTGCAGAAGCTGGCAGGGCTTGGACAGATACACTCTTTGCTGGGTAAAGAGATGGCTGGAGGAATGGGCCCAGAGAGTGGTGGTGAATGGAGTTAAATCCAGCTGATGAGCAGTCACAAGTGGTGTTCCCTGGGGTCGGTACTGGGGCACGTCCTGTTTAGTATCCTTAATGATGACCTGGATGAGAGGATGAGTGAACCCATAGTAAGTTTGCAGATGATGCCAAACTGGGAGTCAATCTGCGTGGGGGTAGAATGGCCCTACAGAAGGATCTGGACAGGTGGATTGCTGGGCTGAGGCCAATGGGATGAGCTTCAACAAGACCAAGTGCCAGTCCTGCATTCGCTTTGGCTCACACAGTGGTTTCACGTGCACAAAGCCCAGTCGTGAGGTTCTGCAGGGAAATAGGTATCAAGAAAGCTCTGCTAACAAGCTCCATTTGAGGGCTGTCTGATTTGGCTCTTGTTGTCCCTGGTCTGTTTCTACTTGAACAGAAGCTGAGGAATTTATTATGCTGGCAATAGAAAGTTTGCTCTCTACAACAAAGGGAGAAGTTGGAGGAGTCTGAAGTTACACAAACAGTGCTAGAAGAGGTAGCAAGGAGGGACCTATTTTATTCAGAGTGAAGCCCAGCCAGCTGGATGTGGTAAGCTGCAGGTTGTAGAAGAAAGGAAGTGGTTGGCAGCGTGGCATAAACAGCCTCTTTAGGCTCAGAACTACAGGCAAGCTGCTACAGCAGAGCAGCACCTACACTTACAGGTCAGGTGGCAACAATGCAAATACTTTCAGGGCAAGTTACTGAGTTTGCTGGGCAGAATGCAAGAAGACAATAAAAATTAGAGAAAACAAGTTATTCTCTGCTTGTGTCAGCTCAGAAAATAAAAGCATTTTGGGGGCAAGCCTGCTTTTTTCACTACTGACATTTAGGATATCCTGCAAGCTGGAAGAGCGGAAAGAGGATTGATGTGGCTTAGCTCATACCTGAGGGACACGCACTGCGAGCTCTGCTTCACGGTGCCCTTTTGATCTAGAGGGCAGGTTTACTCAGGAAACTCAAATACAGAACAGACAGATGGCTTATTCCCCAAAAGTACAGGTGCAGCTGAAAGGATACGTGAGGCTGTTCGAGCAGCTGTTTTCATCTTTTCTGAGCACTGCTGTCACTTGACCAGCATTAACGCGGTCGATGCCTCACAGCCACTGCACCACGCAGCCATCCCTGTGGCACTGTGAGCACCTGGCAGAGCACAGCACTGACTTCCAGCTGAAACCAGTGCTAAACAAGGAGGAAAAAACAGGCAAACTGGGACTATTCATAGTTCTTAGCTGGAAAATGGAAGGGCAGAAACAGGAAGAGGGCAGGAAGGCGTGCAAGGGGAGGCAGTGAAGAGGTTATGAAAGGGAACCATGCCAGTCTGTGTAAGGAATCCAGGGCTGCCCCTTTCCCAGTTCTGTTTACAAATCCAAACAGAGCTAGGACACATTGCAAGTGTAACGATTAACTTTACTGGAGAATATGTGTGACAGAAGAGTAGTGGAACGAGAACATTATTTCAGCATTAGTTAGCTTGCTTGCTAAGCACTGCACTTGCCCTGGGGCTGGCCACCAAGCCCCCCCTGCCCCCAGTACAGGCCCAGCCACAGCAGCATTCAGCAGCACGGAACCTGGTTTAAATGCCTTCCACAGAGCTGCCTGTTGGGAGGGGATGGAGCACCGATGTGGCTTGAGGAAGGATGAAGGCTACCACGTGGTTGGCAGTGGTTTCACCTAGAAAACCAGCTTTTCTCAACTGTGCATAAGCTATGTAGATGATGGCATAAGGCTGTTGTTGAGGATCTTCGTTCATGGGATTCACCCCATCCTCATCTGAAAGCTTGCACAGCTCCCTTGCTCCAATCTGTAACACAGCAGCCTCTAGTGGCCAGGTGCTCCCTTACCCTCTGGGCAGGGGCAGCAGCCAAGGGCTGGCTGGCTGCAGTCTAAGATGTAGTTTTCTTCCCTTCTAAGTTGCAGAAAGACTGTAATTGAAGTGTATTTTCTGGAATGTCGTTTTTTGTACTACTATTGGAGGAAATACTGGAATATTACTAAAAGCTTACGCAAAATAATTTCTTTTAATCGGAGTGCGACGCCCTTGGTTCTAGTTGACTTGCTTTAAGAGCTGTTGCTTGAAGTGCTCCCGCAGCTCAGGTGCAATTTTATCAGCAGTCACGTTCTTGGCATTCAGGATCTCTTCATGAGCTTCCTGGAAGAGCTGCTTCCCCACGGCTTCTTCCACCCTCCTGCGCCACTCTGCTAACTGGGGCCTCTCCTCAAAGAGGTCGTAGCCAGAAGCAACAGGCTGCAGAGAGAGCAACAGAACACGGGCATCAGGCTTCCCTGCCAGCAGCCAGCCAAGGTGTTTGCCAGGGCTGGGAGCAGAACGAAGCACAGAGGCAACAAAGACATGGAGTTCATTAGGCGGAGTTCATCTCTGCTGCTTAACCTGCAGGAAGCAGTGCTGTCCCCTGGGAGCTGCAGTGGATGTATAACTGTGGCAGACCCCCAAACTGTGTCACATGGAGCACACAGGTCCACACACACCAACGTGTCTCTCCCAAATCCCTGTGATTTCTGTAGCTCGTTTTATGACACTGAATCTTGGTAGTGGGAGACAATCAAATAGATTTATTCTCCCCTAAAACGGAAGGTGGCTTTATTCCTAGACAGCACAGCCAGTGCTACAGTACTTCTGCCTAGGAAGGAGGGTGAGGAGTCCCTGCTCTGCTGCTCAAAAGACAAAGCAGTGGTCAATGAGCACCTTACGTTCAGCTCCCTCAAGACAAATGCGGTTCAGCTTCTCTCCTGAATTTGTGTTCTAAGAGAGCTGTTCTTTCAATCTCTCCTTCATCCTCCTCTGTCTACTTTGTAATTCAACTTCTTTTTTTTTTCCTGGAAGAAATACCAGAAAACGAAAATTTTGTCCAAACTTCTATACAGAGAAATTGCCTGGCAAACTCAATTCTGCTTGTGGTCAAAAAGGAACAAGTTTTAATCCCACCGAGGACTAAACTGCAGACAGAAGAACCTGTCCTACAGAGATGGTGCTGCTGCCCACAGCCCAGCTTGTATATCTGACAGCACCGTGATCGATGCTCACCTGCATGAGCTCCACCAGGGCTACGAGGTCTGCCAAGGAGATGTCATTGCCCACAATGAAGGGCTTGCCCTGCAAGAACTTCTCCTCAAACTGATTCAGGACAACATTCAGCTCCTCAGTAGCACTTTCCACTTTCTCTGGAGGCAGTGGCTGGCCTGCAAGGAGAGGTATCAGCACCTGGCAGGGAAAAAATAGACACTGCTTTTTTCCACGTTTCTCTCTAAATGAAGTCCAGGCCTCAAACTGCCTTCTTCTAAGGATCCCCCAGTGTCCGTGCCCAAGAACAGCTGTTTGTTGAACAGAACAAGCTGTTGAACAGATTAATGTCAGTAACCATCCTTGCTTCCCGTCTGTCTGCATCTCCTCCCTAGAAAGTCTGAAATTTCAACCACGCGAGTCTTCTCTCAAGGGAGGGCTGCATCATCTTTAAACAGCTGCATTTTGTTTTCCAGTGGGATGTTCTTTCTTTCCACGAAGCTGGGCGGAAGGCAGCGAGCTGTGCCTGCTGCTTGCTGTCCATGCAGGGTACATTCATCATGCATGCTGCTGGGTCTGCACTGACTAAGAATGAGCCCCACAGACTTCAGAGCTATGGCTGCAGCAGGAAGGATTCAGGCCACTTCACTTGGGTGAATACCTGTCTCTACTAAGCAGCCACATCAATCCCAGGTCTAGGTTTGTTCCTGTCACCTGGTTTGTGTGCTCACTTAGAAAGGCTCAGCACACAGAGGGATGCCGTAGCACCCTCAGCTCTCAGTTTTTAGGGTATGATGGCCTTACCTTACTTAGGAACAGCTTGCTCCCCTTCCCACGAATGTGGGCTTGCTGCCATGACAGGTACTCATCAACTCTGGCCTGTTTCTGCAGGTCAGAGGGATACCAGTGATCGGGAGTCTTGAATTTCCGGGCCAGGTACATGAGGATGGCAACGCTGGCAGAGAGCAGGACAGAGCAGTGAGTGGTAAGCTGAGACAAAAGCACCTCATCCTTTCTCCTTCTCCCAAACACTGCACTGCTGTGTGAGCAGCAACACAAATGCAATTTAAGTCGGGTATAATAGAGAACGTGTAATCATTGGGTGGTCACAGCACATGGCAGAGTTTGCGCTGGCTTGTTGGTTGCTCATGGACAGCAGTCATCCATTGCATCACCAGCAGGCCACATCTGCCTGGCCGTGCTACAGTTACCCTGCAGACATTTGAGAGCACACATAAACCACAGAATGAGCTCATTCCAACTCAGAGCTTTGCGTTGCCAGGCCATCCCACAGCAGGTGCCTTGTGACAGATCTACGCATTGAACTACAGCCCCCAGCTGAAGGCAGAGAGCAGAGGACATAGGGCAGGTGTCTTAGCTCAGAAACATTGCCTGCATGCAAGCTAGCTCCAAGCAGCAGCTCAGAGTTTTCATAGCCAATGCTGTCTGAGAACAGGCAGAACCCAAGCATTAGGACAAACAGTACTTCAGCAGAGGACTGAGCTTATTTGTGCCTTACCTCTCTGCTAAGGTGAAGGAACCATCCCTCAGTGCAGGCACTTTCATCAGCACGTTCACCTTCCTGAACTCCTCGGTCCTGTGCTGCCCTGAGGGAAATGAGAGATTTTTTCTCATCAGTGGTGCTCAGCACCCACCTGGGATCAGCTGAGGAGTCCATGGGCAACACGTGGACCATTTCTGGCTTTGACTGTACAAATACAGCCCTGTACCACAGGGGTAGATTCTGGCTTTGCCTTATGACGTCAGCTTACTCATTGCCTGCATGCCAGAACAACCTCTTGACAAAGGTCAAAATGGTTCAGAGTCCTTTCATACCAGCAATGTTTGTCAACTCAGGGCGGTATCAGCACAAAGTTTGTGCTTGGAGGTACCTGTCAGGGCACCAACACCAAGCAGCTTTGGGGGGAAGGGATCTCAGTACCACAAACACAGTGGGTTAACCACGGGGACAGTGAGAAAGAAAGGAATTTTGCCTTTCTTTTTCTTTTCTTTTTCCTGGAAAATAAGAAAATTCATATTAAACTTTATAGTCCTCTGTTTAGAGGAAACAAATTCCCATGGTTCCATATAAAGCCATGAGAACTTTATTACAAACATATGAATGAGCTCTTTGGGTGAGTTTTCCTTATCATAGACCAGAGCAAACACAGAGGTGAGTTTGCTTTTAAGCCGTCTTCCAGGTCTCCTCTGTAAAGCAGGCAGAGAGTAAAGCCAACCAGAGGTGTTTTGTTCCTTTGGAGTCCCACTGTGCTTTGTTACCTCTGGACCCAAGCCCAGACACCTTCATTCATGCCAGCCTCTCCCCAGCTCCTGGTTTCAGAGTCACTCATTTGCATCTCCACGGTCACATCTCTCCAATGCCTTTCCCCCTGTCATGCCCTCCTGTGAGTCACCTGGGAATCTTTGTGCCCCAGGAGATGCTCTGGAAAAGGCTTGTTTTCCCAGAACTTGGCAAACCCAATTTGTGAGTAATTCTCTTTCAGTTTTTCCATTCCTCTTCATGCTCTCACTGCTTGCCTGCCAGCCTCTTCTCGTTTGGATCAACGTCTCACCACAACCACTCATTGGCAAGAAGGGAAAGGACGCTGTATGGGCTTTTCCCCCAGCTGCAATCAGCCCCTACTGAGACAGGTCATTAAGAGGAAAGCAGCATCAAGTGCATTCGGTGAGCAGCCAAGGCATGAAGGGAAACACCCAGAGAAGAAACCACAACACCCAGAGGTTTTTCTAATAACAATCTCTTGTTTCTCTATCAGTTTGAGCCTCGGAAGCCTTCTCATCTTGCATTGTTTTTAAGCCCAACACATTCACAGAATTTCACAACAGAGCACTAGAAAGGCAGAAAGGCAGTTTTTACCAGCTAAGAAAAGCGATACAGATCTCCAGATGTCCTCTGCTGAAAACATACAATACTTCTCTGGCAGGTTCCTACCCACCGTCAGTCGGTTTTAGAACAAACAAAAGCCCTCCTCCCTTCTGCAGCCCTCAACCTTCCGATTCTGGCTGCTGCACTTCACCCTCTGCATCTCCCAGTGCTGTCAGCACGACTTCACCCCACCGTGCCCCACTGCAACTCCCAGGGGAGAACCACACCGTGCTGCCAGGCGCAGCGCAGCTCAGAGCTCCCGGAGGTTACTTAGAAGGGGCGAACCCCACGCTGCTGGATGCACTCCCCATCTCCTTTTCGGGGCCGGCACACCCCGAGGAGCGTTACTTCTCAGACCGACGCCTCTTTTCCTGCCCCCCATTTTCTGATAGACTGTTTTCACAGAGCTCAGCTCTGCAGAACCGCAGCACGAGGTGGGGACGCGGCCAGCAGCACCGCCCCGTAACAACCGGAGTTTCCTTACGGGACAGGAACCCCCCGCCCGCTGCCGTCGGGGGGGCAGCGGCCCCTTCCCATCCCCGCTCACCCTTCATCAGCTCCACCCGTTTGAACTCGAACGGGATGTTGTTGGTCCGGGCGAAGAGGTAAACCGCCCGGCAAGGCTGCGAGAGCAGATCGAGGTACAGCTCCAGCCCCATCCTGCCGCTGCCTCGCTCCGGTGCCGTCCGTTCTGTCCCGCAGACGCCGGGACGGGGCGGGGCAGCACGGCGGAGGCGGACCCGGAGCTCCCGCCCCGTTCCCGACCGGCTCCGCTCCGCTCCGCACCGCCCGAACCGAACCGGAGGTGATGTGCAGCCGCCACCCAGAACCCAAAGGGCGAAGTTCTGCCGCGTGTCATCAGGACCTGGTTCGGCTTAATCGCTTACTCACTTAATGATAAGAAACGAAGGCAGCTGATGAATGGGATGCTGTGCCCGGGCAAGTTCGCTCATGGGAACGCGCAGCTCTGGTGTAGGGAGGTTGTACACAGCTACACCGTAACTAAGCAAAACCAACTCGACAGACAGGTACAGCACCCATGCAGCAGGAGGACAGATGCAGGCTCTGCTGCTGTGACAGTCACATGTTGCTCCTGCTGTGCTTACAGCATGTGAGCACCTTTCCTGACTTTCATCCCTCCGAGCTTCCAACACCCTCCCTTTTATTTTTCCTCCAGCAGTGTATTGCCAATGATGGTGTACATTTATATTGTTTTACAAAACAACAAAAGCCAGAGCTGGATCTCTTCCTGCAGGTCTCCAAGGGGGCAGGTGGAGGCTACAGCCACAGGGCAGTTGTAAGCCTGTCAGGGACAGCTGAAAATACCAGTGGTAAACTTAATTAAGGCTTTTAAATTCACAGTAGACAGGAGATGTGTTACTGTTAATGCAGACTAAAACTTAGCATAGCTGCTGCTACCCCTTGTACTGAAAGGAAGGAAACAATGCAGGCAAAGAAATAACAAAAAGACACAGCAATACAACCAAAAATCCACTGTCATCACCTTTGTATTTCAGAAACTTTAAAACAGCATATATAAAAAGTCTTTTTAAAATATTCTATGTCTATTTATTTAAAAGCTGCAGTTCATTCAACCTAGAACGGTTCTTTGAACAGCATCTTGTTCCAGGCACTGCATTGCATGCATTCTTATGCTTCCATGAGGATGCAGATCCTTGCACAACATGGCAGAACTGAGCTGTCCCATTTCAGAGGCACAAAAAAGGCACAACCCACACATCTGATGACCAGCAGCTCCATCAGGCCCGTGACCAAGAACTGGACATGGCTCTTCTGTTCACTGGAGGTAATTTTACATATGCCAGCTGGGTAATGATGCAAAATCCTCTTCAAAAGCAATTGCATCTGCTTCTCGAAAGCCAGTAAATTAACCCTGTTTCCTGTGTCCTTGAAATGAGAATGTAATAGCTGACTTCAGACCAATAAGCTTGAGGGGATGAGCACCGAGCTCAGGAACCACATCTCCTTGTTACTGTGCCAGATATCTTCAGTGCCATGAAACACAGCCACCTCTGCCTGCCTTCATTCAGATTCGTTTCTGTGCTCGCTCGACCTGTTCAAAATTAAAGTTGAGAAGGTGACTGGAAATGCTTCTGCCCAGGGTCATACAGAAGGAACTTTGGGTAGCAACGTAACAGTATCATGACCTGTTCTGCCCTGCCCCTAATATTCCTAATCTGCAACTCAAAATCGTAATTCTTCAAGAACAAATGTTTGTCAAGTCCTCAAAGAAGAGAGCAGAACACTTGCTCAAATCATACAGCACAAAACTATCTGTTACAGTTCCCTTGTCCACCAATGTGGCAAGTTAAATGCTATCCTGCTTCTGTCCAAAAGCTCTCAACTTTCCTACTGGTGTGTAAAGGTCTGCAGAAAATGCTTTCCTTCACACCAAAACAGGTATGTCTCAGTCCAAGAGAAGGATTCTGGACACCAATACTTGTGCTTGTCATGTCTTGCAGTGAACTGTGTAAACTGTAGTTTTGAATTTTTAATTTCCTTCCCCATTTTCTGCTGTTCTTCCCTCTTGCACTTACCTTGACTGTCCTCTCTAGTTTAGACAGAGCCTCCTCATATTGCTGCACCAATGGCTTTAACGACTTGCCCTTGACCAAGTGCTGCTTTATGTCTGGAATGCCAGCATCCTTCAACATCAGCAGAAACCTGCGTTCCTGCACAACAAAGCAGACACAGCAGAAAAAGAAGTGAGTACCTCCCCTTCACAAGGGGCAGCCTGCTGTTTCTCAGCTGGAAAATGAGCATATTTTGGAATTTTCTGCCTAGTCATGGAGTGACTGAATAAAGATTTTCCAAGTACAAAACAGCTGACTGGAGAAGGTAAAAAGTAACATGAACTTTCTGTTCCTTACAGTCCTCCACCTTTCCATTTCAAATGAATCTTATATCGATGACATACCTGGATTCTGAGGACCATGCTGAAAGCTAAGCCTGCCTTTCCTGCTCGAGCTGTTCTTCCAACACTGAAATCAGAACAAGGAACATCAAGTCAGTTCAGTCATGCAGTAGTCACTGCCAATATCTGCTTCAGGAGCCTGACTCTGAAACTCTCCAGATTTAGGAGGAAGTCTGGATTTTTATGTTTAACAGGGCTAGCCATGCGTTACAAAGACTGAATGTTTCCAGAGTCCATTTACAGCTGCTGAGCCTCTGCAGTGTTCTGAGCCCCTGAAAACCCAACCCTGATGTTCTCCAGGACAATGTTTCTAGCTCCTGTAAAATACATTTTATATAATAGGGTGCTAGATTTCTGTTTTACTACTACATTGCTCTCATGATGCCATGAATTAGCTTCTGATGTAAGAAGTTAGTTCTACATTGAAGACAAAAGGTATTTCAGCTCTGGATTTTTTTAAGTGCATGTTGCTTATACTAAGTATTTCAGTGAACACCAAGCTCAAACATCTTCCTTTTGCTCCTGCTTTGTCTTACCGGTGAATGTAAGTCCTGATGAACTGAGGCGTGTCATAGTTTATTACACAATTCACTCCTTTAATGTCAATCCCTCGAGCAGTGGCATCTGTACTGATTAACCTGGTTTTGAATGTACATACAGTTGTTTTCAGGTAACATCTCTGCCATTACACAAACACATACAAACCAGCTGAGCACAGCACAACTACTGCTAATCTGTTAAAACTGGGCAGTCAACTTCTGAGCTCTAAGCAGCACTGTAAGTCACATAGTGTAACTGGCATTAGCTGCCAGTTCTAAGTGCCCCTACAGTTAATATGAAAAGCTATAAAGCATTTCCAGGTTCTCCAAGCATGCAACACTAAGCCAGACAGCTGCCAGCATACCACAAGTTACAAACCTGTAAACTATCTGAGCATTCCTTAAAGGTACTGAATGCAGACAGTGATGTGTTTGCCAGTAATCAAACAGGGTTTGGACAAAAAGAAAATCCAGAAAGTAAACTTTTACTTTCTTTTGGGGGACATTTCACAGATACAATCCCAATACAGTTATGAACATCACAAAGTGAATCAAAATTATGGATAGAAGTAAACCTGTCTGCCAATCTGATTGGGCCAGGTCCCAAGCCCATTTTTCAACTGATTCCTGTTTGCTGTTTTACAGGGGAGCCCTGTCTAAATATCTAACTAGTTTTACACACTAGAAATAGTATATGTCCTAAGACTTACAGGAAACTCATTTAAGATACTCACAGTTGTATCTTTCCTTGTTCAAATTCCTTCATGGTTCTCTGTCTCTCATTTGGAGGTAACCGAGAAGAAAACTCAGCCACAGTGATTCCACCAAAAGCTTGAACAAGCAGGAACAATCTGCAGGTGGATGGGATAGAAACCATCACTTAACTCTGTAACATACTGTGGCAGCTATCTGCCAAATGACCTCATGAATATATTCACCTGTGAGAAGCCTCTCTGGAGTTGGTAAAGCACAACACTCGAGTAAACTTCTTTGTCAGCATGAAGTGCAAGAGGAGCAATGGCTTGGAATTCAGGTCACAAGGTACATAACTTTGCTGCAGTCATCAGGGAAGAAGACAGACAAATTACTTCTTGCCAGGGCTATCTTCCCTGAAACTTACTACCTGTCCATAACCTACATAGGCTTGGATGTTTTGCAACTAACAGCTACAAAATCAGATCCCACAGTGCCACCCCCTATTTAGAACATGTCACAGCAACACAGCACAAGGCAGAGGCAGGAGACCTATGTTATTCTAGTGCTCTCACTTCTCTGTGGCAAGTAACAACACGCACTGCCTTCTTGTCTACAGATTGATTTGCATTCACATGCCTTAAAATGCATGTTATACATACATATGTAAACTATAATTTGAGATGGACAGTTGAGAAGTGCTACATTACTGCTTATCTCCACTCCCTTTTGCAAGCAAACTTAATTCAGTATGAAGGGTTTAATTTTAAAGAATTCCAGTCCAAATCAAACAAACAGTAATGAGAAAACAGATGAGTGAAGGCAGAGCTCTTGGAGTCACAAAAACTCCCAAAGCCACTTTCTTTCAGCACTTCTGTAACACAAGGCATTGAAGGAAAGGTGTATTTGTTCACAGGCTACAAACATCACTAAATATCCCAGAGTTAAACTAATCTCAAAGTCTAATTAATTCAAACACCTTATTTTTCCAACAGCTACCAAATAGGTTACTTTTATGGTTGCAAGAGAATTAATCTCATACCGACAGCCCCTCAGGGAGTGTGTACTTCTCTTCAGAATCCTGTTCAGTCTCTGTTCCACCTTGGAGTGTTTTTTTCTCAGAGTAGACAGACGTGAAGAGGCGAGGCTGAAACAAGCCCAACTGCTGCAGCTTCTCTGGGTCCTGAGTCAGCGTAGCTGAAAACAGCAGTTTCTGTAAGGGTATCTGAGGGTAACAGCAGCTGAAATAAACAGCATATGGAAACTGAACTCTGAGGATAAGGAAAAGGAATTCCCCCACACGTGCTTTCAGATGATGTTATGAGGGAAGTAATTAACTCTTTTTGACACCCGCACTGGGCCCTTCTGGTCAGATCTTTCCCACTCTTGTTTAACAGTGGAGCTCAGAGATGAAATTGGATCAGCATTCTCAACTCAACTGCTCAACCCTCATTTGTTACCTTGGCACACATCCCTGCACCCCAGTCACCCCTGCCCCAATCCTAGTCACTTCCTTCCTTCACTGCTGATCTCAGTTTCTGATGCATTTCTACCACGCTATTCGAAAAGAGCAGCTGCAGATGCACAGTTCAGCACTTTCCTTCAAATTACTCAAGTTTGTGAGAGGGCAATGCTATTGTTTGCTGTGTAAATGACTCAGAGACTTGCAGTATTTGTGTATTCTTTGGATGCTGCTTTAGTCTAGTTAAGGAATGCCTGAAGAAGACAATACTTAGATTTCAGCTTAAAAGACGTCCTTTAATATCAGCTGTTCACTGTCTGCTTTTTCAAGCTTTGAAGAAGTAGCTGCCTCACTTTGGCAGACATTTCTCTGAATATCCTTGCAAACAGTTCAAAGCAATGCATTTTGCAGCTTACCTAGCTGCTGTTACAGGCCCTGGTTTGGTCCTCTGAAAAAGTGTATTGGAACCAGCTTCATTTTCTGCTTGGAATGCAGCTTTGACAACTTGGTTCAGCCAATTCTGGTGCATGTCATCAATCATACGGTCAGCTTCATCTATGATCTGAATTCACAAAGACAAAATAAACTACATGTTAAACACTATCTTGACCAGTGGCAGTTTTTTTTTTTTTTTTAACTTACATCTATAACAGTGAGCCAGAATCCAAGATCTATAAAGGCTTCTAGTCAACAGAAATGCTTACTTTGCCCATCTTTTCTCAAATGAAGGCACACATTTCTATCCCAAAACTGAATTCTGCTTTCATTTCAGTTGCTCAGTAGCCAACTGGACACTCAAACTACACACAAGTTCATTTGCACTTCTGCAAAGACATGGTTGTATTTAAGAGAAAACGCTTCAAACCCTAATTAAGATGGAAGCCATGTCTCTGTACAGATTCCAATATGGTGGAATTAACTTGATACCCCGATAATTAACCCTGGGGGAAAAAAAAACAACTTTATTTTTTAAACAGAATAGCTTCATTCCAAGTTTGTGTCTGCAAGGGCAAGTAAGTGCCACGAGCTGGAATAGAACTTCTCATCTTAAGGCAGCTGCCTGAACAGTCTAAAGCACAGACCAAGTACATACAACAGTTCCAACAGAGATATATTTATGCACTGTGCAAGAACAAGGCAAGAATTACAGACAGTGCACTGCAATGGGAGATGTGTGGAGCTGACTCACCAAGAAGCGAAGCTGTGTCAGGCTGAACCCTGGGGTCTTGCTGATGTGATCTGCGAGCCGCCCTGGTGTAGCCACAATAATATCAGCAAGGCTGCAGTAGCCTGTCACCCTGCAAGAACAAGCAGCTCATCAGTAAGTTTCTCCTCACGCTGTAAAGCACATAACAGAGATCCTTGGTAAGAAGGCCTGAAGATTTTCCTCATGTTTTTTCATTTATAGTAATAAATGATTCAAATATCCAATTTACCAGCAAACAAAAGCAATACTGGGCACTAAATCCTGCTCTCCATTGTACTGCCCCAGTTTAAACAAAAAGTAACATTCTTCAATGCAAGTCAGAAAAGAGCACTTAAGAAAAGTTGCTGCAAAAACCAATAAGTCATTTGTTTCTGTGGGCACACAGTAAGGGTTTCATTCTACTCAGATAGTGAAGAGCCCTAAACATCTAAAAATGTAACTACTACAAGAAAGAATTGAAGCAGGCACCTGGGAAAAAACAAAAACAGCCTCTAGCATATCAACCCACTATCCAAAATCTTTCTTGCGTGATGGTGCAATACAGCAGCTTGTATTTTGACCTCTGTTGTGAAGATTAGAGTTTACAATCTCTATAAACCTTATCAAAAGACCACTTAACCTACTTTTTCTGGACAAGCATTTCCTGCTCCTTTGCGAAAGATTTCTGGCCAGTAATCAATACAACCTTCAGACCTGTCCCATCGGTGTAAATGTTGAACACTTTACTCACCTGTAAAGAAATGGGCTTTGTTAGCTGCAAGAAAATCAGTGAAACTGATACTTTACATTAACAACAATCCCACTGACAAAGTATTCAGCCTGCTTTCACAAACAGCTATGCAAATATTTACTGCATTAGCCCTTCTTTCAGCACAGTTCTGCTCATCAAGAAAGGTAAAGAGCTACTTACCTGTTGTGCCAGTTCCTTTGTGGGCAGAACAACCAGAGCTCGCACTTGGCAAACTACCCTATCCAGCAGAACCTGTAAAAACAAAGGTCAAATGAAGCTCTAACACAACGGGGTGAGAAGGAGTTTCTTTAAACTAATGAGAAGAAATAGGCTTGACATGTCCTCCCAGAGTTTTACATTTCTGTTTTACTCCCCCACATCCTTTCAACTCCTCATATTTTATCAGCTGTCTGCGAAAGAGCAGTGGGCACAGTGGATTCATGTAGATCCTTCAGATAGCTCTGAGCAAAAAAAAAAAAACCCTGCTGATTTGCATTCACAAGTAGATGAGGAAGCCGGGAAACTTTTAAATTCAAATTCTGCCTGAACAAAAGCAACCTCAACGTTTTCTGTACAGGCATTTTGCTGGTAGTAAAAACTCACCTGCACTATTGGGATGACAAAAGACAGGGTTTTACCACTGCCAGTGGGTGCTGAGACACAGATGTCTTTGGGGCGGTATCCTCCCTGCCCCACCAAATAGCCATTGGATGCACTCTGTAGAACAGCAGGTATCACCTCTGCCTGAACTGAACAAAAATGGGAACACAAATTACTTGCAGAGTTAATTAACGAGACTAAGACTAGTTTATCTAGGAAATCCGTGTTGTGTACAACAAATCTGTTTCTACATCTGTACCATTGCTGCTGCTGACCTAAGACTGGAAGAATTAAAACCAGTACAGATGCTATGTATTTTTTCCCCCCAGGTCTTTTTCTTTTGTGAGCTTAGCACAGAGATTTCCTTCCCCAAGATTTCAGCTATTTCTTATGCTGAAATAGACGTTACTCTGTCAAATACGGTTTTCAACTCATGCCCCTATTGTTGTATTCATATTGGATGGTACTGGACAGATTTAAAACCCATGGATGCTTGTCTGTGAGCATCCTTTTTTTTTTGAAGTACACAAAATATGCATCAGGGAAAATCAGCATTATCTGCCAAGGAGCAAAACAAACACTTTCCATAGGCTTTGAAGTCATTCAAGTTTGCTGCAAGAGAGAATACAAGGACTGAAGCAAAGAGTCCTGTAAAAACAACAGCTATGACTGCCATCTGTGAACTCTCTTATCTCCCTGCCTCACAACTTGTCCTCATAAACCAGCAATCTTGTTTTATCTGCGAGGTTTAGCAGCCAGGGAACTAAGCAGAATGGAATGACAAAAGCAAGCTCTCCCTCTTTTGGCTTCTGTGAGCTATTACTTCAAAACATTTTGTGTAGTTGCATTTATGACTACATAACAGCCTTCAATTACTAGAACACACACTGTTATGAAAACAGAGATTAAAAACCAAATTCATTAATGCATTAAGCTTGCTTCTGTTTCATGCTTCATCTCGTTGACTACACAAAATATACAGCAAGAGTGAAGGAAATATGTAAGCAAATTTAGAGAGAGAAGAACACTAACAAGGTACCTGGAAAAAAGGACTCTATTCCATTCATTTGCAGCTTTTTCAACAGCTTGGGGTGAATTCCTGGGACATCCCTGATTGGAATTAGATTCTCTTTGATACGTTTTTGCACCAGCTTGGGTTGAGCAAGCCAATGTGGCAAGAAAGGCTGTACCTGAGGTGAGAGAAACAGAGAGTAGCAAAGTGTTTTTGCCACCAAACAGACATAGCTTTATACTAAATACATGCTAACAAGGCACCTTTTCATTCCTAGATGTCATCAAAATTCAGTCAAGGCAGTTACCTTCTGCACGGGCTTTTTGTCATAGTCTCCAAGAACTGCCAGGCTGGAAGGTGGTGGTTGTGCTTCTTCCCCCAAGGCTGCAGAGGGCAGCTCCTCCTCTGCGCTTTGGCTTCCTTCAGCTCCTTCACTGCTCTCTTTCTTCCTCGCTTCAGCCCCTTCAGCTCCCTCATCCCTCTTCTTCCTTTTAGAGGATTTTTTTTTAAGGTTGCTCCTGCCTTCCCGTTGTTCAGTGTCTCCTTCAGAATCTAGGTAACAGCAACGCAGAGCTATAGATCACAGCGTGCCACATTAAAGGGATACGGGGAATGTTTTCCATCACAGAACGTAACCAAGCTGCATACAAGCACAAGAGCCAAACGTTGCTTTGGTGCTATGGGGGCAGCTGAGAACCGTGCTGACACGCGGCTCTGTTTCCCTTACACTGCACCGATCCCCGATGTTTGCGATACCGTGTTTTTTACTAGAAAAGGAATCGCTCGGGTTGCAGATGACAGGATTTACTGTCGGACAGCGGTGAGGGCGGCGGTGTCTCCGTTACCTGCCTCAGGGCCCGGCTCTCTCCCTCTCCTCCTCTTCAGCACCGCACTGCCGGCCTCGCCTTCCTTCCTCAGCCCCCCCCGGCCCTGCGCGGCGCCTTCCGCGCTTCTCCTCCCCTCCGCGGCTTCATCCTCCGGCCCCGCTCCGCCGAGCTCCTGCTGCCGCCTCAGCTGCCGGGCCTTCGCCTGCTCGCGGAGCCGCTCCAGCAGGGTCCGAGCCCGCTCCTCCTGCGCCTCGTCGTCCGCATCTTCCTCCTCTCCGACGTACCTGAAACGGCCGACAAACAGCCCGTCACGCACAGCCGCCGCGCCCGGCCGCAGCCCCGCACCGCGCCGCCCACCTGCTGACCGCGAACAGCGCCATGGCCGCCTGCGGGCGGCGCGCCGTGATGACGTCACAGTCTCGCGCGACAGAAGACTCGAGAAGGGCGGGAGGGGGCGCCGACGGGCCGGGACCGCCCGCGCCTTGAGGGGAGGCGGGGCCAAGATGGCGGCCGAGGGGAGGCGGGAAGCGAAGTGGCGCCTGAAGGGAGTCTCGAAGCTGCGAGCGCAGCGCTGACTGCAGGACGGCCTAAGGATGTCTAGGGCAACAAAGAGGTCTAAGCGCACCTATGGAGCGCAGTGAGGTAAAAACGGCCCTGTGGCACTGCCGCACTCCTCCCACCCAGCATAACCACGCAGTGCCAGCTCCTACACGTGGAAACAAACCCAAATCCTCCATTTGTTTTAAAAACCACGGCAATCACCCAGCCCACAACCGAAGGCCGCACCAGACAGTTTATTTCTAAATCTTTATTTGTTTTCTACACAGAGAAAACAGAGGAATGTTGAAGCAGCAGTACTGAAACACACTAACAAGGAGCCATCCATCTGTGAGCGCACACAACACGCACAGGGCCGGCTGTGTGGTGGTCTCTAACAGGCAGCACGAGGGGAGGAGTGGGAGCAGCCTCTGGGCACGGGAGGGAGAGCTCTATGCAAAGGTGGAACCATTCCAGCCCACGTTGGCAGCATTTATGTCGAAGTAGTTGATGTACACCCTGCAGAAGAGGCACAGGAATACATAAAAAAATGACTCTTGTTAATTAGTCTGTGTAAGCAATGAGTGAGACAAGGCAACAGGATAGAGGAGAGCGCCCTCCTGCCTCCCAGGAAAAGAGTTTTTACTGAAATCTGTTTAACACTGTGCAACAACCTTCATCAGCTGATATTCCTGGAGCCTCTGGAACTATACTTTCTATCCAATACAAGCTGTTCAGTCAGGAACAACTCAGCCACCTTTTGGGTAGCAGCCTGTCCACAATTCCAGAGACCAACCTCTTTGTTTCAGAGCACTGCAGCCTGCACAGCAGACCACCACACAGCCCAGTGGCTCTGTGCTTCTTCCTTCCAACACAGGGATGTGAGGCAGCAGGCTGGTTCTCCTGCCTCTCAGTGCTGCACGTGGGCACTCCCCAAAGCTCTACTTGTACATGAACTGTGTACAGCCTGCTAGTTCCTACTTGCCTGTGAGCTCCAACCTACTACTGCTCCTCCCTCCTGCTTTCAGGCCCCACCATGAGGAAACATCACACTCCAGGAGTGAATGAATCTGCATTGTGGACTCTACCACCTGCCCAATGCTCAGGTGTTCTTTCCTACAAGGCTTTCTGGAGAGCTTCCAAGGGAAAGATGCAGGCAACAAACTTTTAAATGGACATGAAGAGCTGCAAGAGATTACTTTGTATTCTCTTAAGCACTTATTGCTGGCTTTTTATATTTTCAAATGAAGTTTCCAAAGCAGCAGATGAAAAGGACCACATCCCAGCCCTACCTGTCTGCAGATACGTGCAAGTGCTTTGCAATCATATCGCACAGCAGCTTGGTGTAGGTCTTGTTCTGCTGCCCTCCGATTTTGCCGATGCTGTAGAGGCTGCAGAGAGCGCAGGGATCCGTGGAGCCCCCAAAGGACATCATCTGATCAGGTACGATGTGCACAGCTATGTACTGCAATAAACAAGCGGGCAGAGGTTTAACAGCGCGCAGCCCTCATTGTAGGTAGAGCGTTGAACAGCACCGAGCATTACGCAATAGCGCCGTGCCCTCCCTGAGGCCGTGGTGCAGCACAGCGCGGGTGGCAGCGACCCCCGAGCCGGGCTCTGAGTTCAGGGGAGGACGAAGGCCGCGTTTGGACCGCGGCCACGCGGCGGAGATGGAGGCCGGAGGGCCGGGCCGGATCCGCAGCTCTCAGCGCGGCCCATCGCCGCAGGGCAGCACTGCCGGGCCGTGATTGCCCGAGCCGCAATGCTCGGCTTGCGGCCCCCGCGTAGCGCTCCCCCCCCCATTCATTCCCCATTCATTCCCACGCGGCCCCGAGGAGCGGCCCCGCACGTTGCGCTCCCCGCCCGCCCCCCGGCCTCACCTGCGCGGGTTTGCCGGTAGCCTTGGCCAGCTGCTGGGTGAGCTCGCCCAGCAGGCTGTCGGGAACGGCGTCCTTGCAGACGTTGGTGTGGATGGTGAACATAGGCATGGCGGCGGCGGCGAGGGGCTGCGAGAGGAGAAGAGCGAAGGAACTGCGAGAGACGGCGGGGCTTGCAGTGCGCGCGGGGCTGCGCCGAGCCGGCCTTAAAGGGACCGCGCCCTGCGGGGCGGGGATCGGGGAGGTGCCTCCGCAGGGCCGCGCACCGAGCAGCTCCGCTGTGCCAGGGCCCGGCCGAGCGCGGCTGCCGCTTTCCGCCGTTATTCCTGCTCGGTGTTACGATGCCGAGCATACTTAGAGCGTGCGTTACTGCTGCACGCTGGAGTTGGGCTCTGCTGCTCCGGGTGGCTCGCACACAGCCCTACACGCGTACGTGGATTCTGCAGAACGGGGAGATTAGCCCTGACTGATACGTGATGCATTTTTTTCCTTTTGAAAAATCAAGTAATTCGTGCTTTTTTTTTTTTTTTTTTTTTTTTTTTTAATGTGCGCATAACTTTAACACCACGTGAGGGAAAACTTGACTTGTGAGCATGATAATCTGTGATGTTCTTCAGTCAAATTGAAAGCGATTTCTAACTCCTCGTTTCCATCTTCACACCATATTTTTCTACAGGGGGGAAAAAAAAAAAAAAAAAGCAGAAGGGATATTTTTTTTAGAGATGAGTCCATTGGGCGGCGAGAGGCAGCCTGAGCCGAGCCTGCCGCTGCGCCCTGTGATGCTGTGATGCGGCGCACGTAGGCTGAGGAGGGCATCCGGCACTGCCTGAGCTGCTCGGAGTGACTCACGGGAAGGCAGAGGGGAATCAGGGCTCTGCACCGACGGTTTCCAGGCAGGAACCAGACGCATGAACTTTTAATAAAGTTTTACTGCATCTGCTAGAAAGCTTAACCGTCCATCTGCATGGCACATGTGAGCGCACACAGCCCCGATCCAAGAGTGGAGGATGCTGTTTGAAGCTGCACGGGCTGTCACGCAGCAGTCCCGGCTCGTGTTGCTCACACAGTGGAGAGGCACCTGCAGTTTCATGCTGTTTTATTCCTTTGGCTCTTAGTATTTTCATGGCTTCTAAAAATGAAGGAAACTGAAAGGTAAAATATTTTACAGAAGTGTATCAAACAGCTTTCTGATGACGTGCAACAGTCACACAAAGAAAGACAAAAGGAAAGGCTTTTACATTCCATAGTAGAGAGTGTAAAGCAAGACTGGTAACAAGTAGGGGAGGTCTCGCTGATACTTTGTCTCTGAGTTACCTTAGGAACGTACAGTTCAGTGTCTGGATGCTATGAAAATAACTCAGAAGGCATGTAGCACAGAAAGGATTCCAAAGAGATGTCGGGCAGGCTGAAGTCTTTCCTGGAGACTAACTGCAAAGAGCAGGGCTGGGGAAATCTCTGGTTGCACTTGTGCATGCTTGACTTCATTGCAATCAAAACCACAGCTACTGGAGCAGGGATAAGAAGCCAAGTGAGCATCAGAAAACGGAGGTGTCATTCTTTGACCTGGTGGCTCTATGAAGGTGGCAGACTGCTTTCTGGAGAAGGGAACTGCCTCCTCAGCTAGAGGACTGCTGTGTTTGGGGGCTGCATACCCACTGTGAGAGCAAATCTACCTGCCATCATGTCTCGCTTTCTCAGCATTCAGCTCTGCCAGGCTGTAAGCAGGAATGAACCATGTTTCATAAGATACATTGTATTTAGGTTTGAGGAAGCACCTTGCTTCCTTGGTTGTGCTGCTTTGATTCCTTGACCAGTTGCCATGTGTTATCCCCAGAAACCTCTTCTTGGAGGTTGAGGCACAGGCTTTTAGTTAGAAGCTGTTGGCTGCAAAGCAAGGCTGTGATAGGAACAAAATGGGGTGTTCACAATAGTGCTTAAAATAAGGGTGAGATGGGGTTGTAATACCAGAAAAAAAAAAATAGAAATCAGATGTATTGTGATTTTTTTTTTTTTTTTAATATTAGCATTGTTTTTAAAAGAGATTCAGGAAACAGATCTGTATTCAATCTGTTTTACTTTGGAAGCAAATTATATTATCTGACCTAGGGCTTGAATAATAAATATTTATATGGAAATCTTCCTTTCATAATTCACCACTTTGACATCTGGGAATGGCTCACTGTGCATCTCCCTCATTTTGAACTGTGCTCTAATCTTCATGTCAATGCAAATTGTTCTGTGGATGAAAAGGGGAAGGCAGAACAGTGGACAGTGGGTTTTTCCACTTGCTCCCTCTGCCTGTTCTGAGCTCTGAGACACACTTGCAGCACAAGTGTTTCTGCAAAGCAACTACATGTCCACGTAGTTACATGTAAGGTGGACCTGGGCTGCAGTCCAGCTATTTTAAGTAAAAGGCAGTTCTGTCTTCCTCCTTGTGAAGGAAGACCCATACAGCACACTGATAGCTTCTTGACTTACATTTAAGTACATTTTGAAATCAGGTTGAGATAGATGTGTTTAAGCTTGGCCAGGCTGCCCAGCACAAATGGGGCAAAGGCTTACCTACATGGAGAATCATCTTCAAACAGAAGATTGCATTGTTTTAAAGAGAGGCTTCTATTAGGAATATTTGAGAAAGCTCCCTCTCATCTCAGCCATGGGCCTTTCCACAATAATATGAGATTCTCAACTCAGGTTCCCACAGATGCTGTTGGCTGCTGGGAGAAGAGTGCAGCAGGCTGGCTGGGTGTTCCTGCAGCAGGAACCAGAGCTCTGTTCTTCTCAGGGCTGCACTACCTCTCTGCAACTTACATGCTTCTTACTGCAGATTCTGCAAGGTGCATTCAGGTGTTGCTCCCCCTAAATACCTTGTCTACTTGCATTCTGGAGCTGGTGTTGTTTTTCTGCTTCTTGTTTTAAGACTATCTCAGGATGTTGTATTTAAAACACAGAGTGTGTTCTGCAGGACTGGTGTACACATTCAAGAGAAGCACTAGAAATGCTTCTATCTAAATCAAAGCTTTTTTTTTTCATAGTCCTCCATCTGTACCCCACAGACAGTGGTGAGGTATTGGTATGTATTACTCAAATTATCAATTTAATAACATGGAGTTATTGCATCTGTACCTGGGCTTGCACACACGTGAGGTCTGTGGTATGTATGGTGACTCAGCCTCCATCATTTTAACCAAGACAGATTTTACAGCCTTTGGACTTGGCAGCTCAGGTAGTTGCTCCTTTCCTCTTTTTAACTGGAGAGCTGCCCTACTCATTGGGCATTTAGCATCTTCAAGCAGAATGTTAACAGAAAAACACTGGATTGCAAGTTTGGGATTAATAGGTTTAACAATCTGTGGAAAGTCATGTCAGACAAGTGAGCTCACTTGTCAGATGGTATTTTCAGCTGTTTGTTCAGCAGATGACAAAGCAATTTGGAGTAGACTTTGTTCTCCTGTCTTCCCAATGTAAAGAAAGCATGTAGCACAAAGGTCTGTGGAGCCACTAAAGGACATCTCCCAATCAGGAGAGATCTGTATTTCTAGGTACTGCTGGAAGAAAGAGTATTATCCTCCTTTGCCACGTTTGGAAAAGCTTTGAAAATCCCAAAAGATATCTGTGTACTTGAGCTGCTAGGAAAATAGTTGTATGCCTATCATGTATGGCTTTGAATTTCTCCTGTATGTACTTCTATGCATTCTCAGACCTCATAAACATCTTTCTGTAAGTCACGAAGATGAGAATGTTTGAAGTACAACCACACTCCCATGGTATGCCATTTGGAGATGTGCACTGTCATTCCAGTTTATTGCAGAAAGGCTGTTTTCCTAGCTAAAAGGACTAGAAGCTCATAAAATAATTACGAACAATCCCAAGTACTTGTAGATGCTTTTTACCACTTTCAAGAAAGCAAATACTTTTTAACTCTTGCTCTTATTAACTTACTTTGCAGCCCAGATCCTTTTATGCCTTCTGTCTTTGTCTTGAAGATTTTGTCCTTCCAGTCTCACTTACCATATCCAAAACTTTCATGTGTTAGTATCTTAGTATATAGATTCAAATTCTTTTCCAAGACATTCACTGCTGTGATAAAGGCCCAAACAAGGACATTGTACCATTTAGGTCTTGGCTTCTACTAACTGCTCCAGTTGGGTAGGGATAACTGTGGGAGAAAAATGCAGCCCATGCGCTGGGTGCTCCTCCCAGATGTGAGCACCTGCCTCTGGCTGGCAGCAGGTATTCATTCCCCTTTTGTACCCAAACATGCCTGAATCCTAGGGCATCCTAAAAAAGAAAAACACCCCAAAAGCCATGGGTGGTCTGGAGTTTGCTATGCAAGCAAACACTGCTGAAAATAGGCAGGAGGCACACAAGCACACATAGGTGTTTGCTCCAGAAGAGTAAATCATAGAAATGCTCAGCGTCTGGCAAAAGGTGATCTTGCAGTGAATGTTGATCACTGTAGATAATTGCAGCCATCAGCCCTGCTGTGCCCATGTACTACTGGAATGTGGTTCTGGGTGCTGTGCCCACTTACACTGTAGAAAGGAGAACTTTGTGATGTCGTCTTTACTGACTGCATGCTTTGGGTGGGAATTTTGGGTACTCCAGGAGCCTGGTGACCTGCAGTACACCCAGAACCCCTCCAAGCCAGCAGGCTTTCCCTGCCTGTGTGGGAAGTGAATGCCACTGGGGGTTGGCAATCACATTGCTCCAACCCTGCATTCCAGAGAGATTTTGCACCTCACTGGCTCCTGCTGCAGTCTTTCCTGGTGAAATAAATGTGAACCGACACAAATGAGGTCTAGATCAACATTCCCCTCATTAAACAAAATACAGCTCAATCCTACTTTTGTTCTTGATAGCAGAAAAACTGGAAGAAAGTATCTATGTTAACATTAATGAGCAGCCCGCAGTCTTCCCTGCTGCTAATACATAGTGTCAGGTCCTCACACTGGGGAATCCAGGGATCAGTTCCTTTGGCATCCATCTGGCTTCTGTTATTACCCACGTTTATTAGCAGCGCATCGCTGGAACTCAGCAGCAATTGACCTTCTTGCTAAAACAAGCTAGCCTGAGTACCAGGGGTTGTCTGGGTAATTAGTCTCGGCTGTCATTTACAGCTTGTTTGGGTGCCTGGAACATCAGACAGCAGCAGATGAATGAAGGGGATCCCACTGAGATCCCACTTTCTCAGCCCAGCTCTCCCCAGCCAGACTCCCTGTGTCTCAGCCAGCTGTATGCCAAATGTCTGTACACACATGCCTTTAAACATCTATCTCAGAAACAGGTTATTGTTAGAAAATAAATCAAACTGAAATATTAATCTCCATTATTTTCTCCTCAGAGCAATTTGAAAATGTTTGTTGAAGTAGGTTTTTTTTGCTTTTTTTTTTTTTTCCCCAGTACAAAATAAACCAAAAGTCTATTTGTAAAAAAAATAGAAATAAATCAGGATTTTTTCGAATGGTACCATTTCCTGTGAGAGGAACGCTCTGCATTCCAGCCCACCCTAATCCTTTCCTTCTCTCTGCCATAACTTCAAGACTCTCTCCCTTTCCTATTGTCTCCTTTGTCACGAAGGAGTTTGCGTCCTTTCCAAAAAAAAAAAAAAAAGTCTTTGTTGTTCCCTGTATATTTCTAAGTCCAATTCCATGTCCCTTCCACACTGCTGCACAAACCTGCTCCAGCTGCATCCCAGCCCTGGCCTCTAGCTTTATATCCAGGGGCTGTTATGCAAGAACTACCAGCTGATGATCCCCCTCCCCCATACAGCAAGTACTTGTTTGCAGGATCGATGATTTATAAAAACATTATTTTTTTGTGAAGAGAGGTAGGACACATCGGCTTCACAGAAGTAGTGCGTTATGTTCCTGCATGTGTTGAGGAAAAAAAACCCAACTCCATTTATGGTTTAACCTCTTTTCTGTGCAAATAAGTCTTATGCAAGCCTAAAGCATTCTTCTGACTCTTCTGAGATAGCTAACTTCAGTCAAATGTGGCAGAGATTGATTTCTTGCATGTTTAATGAGGTTGGCTGACTGTGCTGAGTTCTGTTACTGGTCCCAGAGAAACAGGAATGCTTTATTGGATATCAAACAATCTGCCTGGAAGAGACTCAGTTCAACCATTCTTCTTCAGGTCTGCTGGCTTTCTATCTCTGAAGCAAGTCAATTTGATGAGGACATCCAGCCACATAATTGGCTTTTTAAATCTGTAACCACAAAGCAACCAATTTCTCACTGATCAATGAAAGCTCAATACCATTAACCATCCACCATCACTGAAACGTCTGTTGGTCAGAACCTCCACTGGTCCCCAACGGAGGAGAAGGTGACACCTGAAGAAGCCTTCCCTCCCTCACACGGATGCTCAAAGAGTTTCTTGGGCACTCCTGAGGGGCAACATCCTCAGAGTGCTATCATGGAGGAGGCTAAAAGCTTTTCTCAGCCCAAGCCCGTGTTCAAATTGGACGTTTTTGAGCTGCAAAATAAAGTTGTGCTCCACAATGTCTAGCTGCAGGAACATCACTGAGGACTCTCCAGCCAGGTTCTGTATGGCGTTAGTCAGTAGCTGTCAGTGTGGAGCCCAAGCTAACAAGGTACATGGGAGCTTCAAACTGCTTTTGAGTGCTGTGCTTTGCTGGAAGTGATGCAGGAACACTGATACGATGCTGTCTCTGAGCTGGTAACCACAACACAAACTCAATGAAGAACCCAACTGGAAGCAACAGAAGCTTTTAAAACTTCCTTCCAAAATCTCACTGAAATCTTGCTGCCTTATTCTACTAAGGGAAAAAAGCTATTCCAATCTTCTCCATGACAGCCTCCTTCTTCATGCTTGTCTTTTCTAGAAGAGAAAGAATCTCACTTGATCCTTGCAGTCTGACTTCTCTTGTGCTTTTTCCCTTTGGTACATCTCTAATCTGCTCACCTCTTTCTCAAGGTGGGGAGCCTGTGGCTGAGTGGAATACTCCTGCTGAGGTTTAGTGCTACCTTGTGCACAACAAATGAGATTTCCCTATGCTCACACATCATTTTAACACTTAGTTTTGTTGTAATCCATGATAGCAGAAAATCCCCAGTAGTATATATCATGAAGACCTATGAGCTGTGACAAAACTGTTTCAAATGTGCTATTAATTCATCCCTTTTCTGTGTTAGTGGATAGGCTCTCCTGAATCCGAAACATTCTAAAAATAACAAAAATACTGAAAAATCCAAAAATAACTTTTCTGGGCATGAATCCTATGTAGAAACATTAAAAACAAACTGATGTGACAGCTCCATCCGTAAGGAGAGGAACTGATTTCTGCAATATTCATGAGTCTCTTCTGCAGTGATTTGTTGGAAGCAGGTGGTATGATCCAAAGCATTTAGTGACACATCATGCTATAGTTGTTAGTGGTCACCTGGAAAAACTTAGACTGTATTTGTAATGAACTTCACAACTTGTTTTTTTCTACTGGGTACAATAATCTCTAGGTATTTGCAGCTTGCTTATGTAACAAGAAAAACATTTCCAAAACAAACTCTTTTCTGAAAACGTCTGATGTCATTCCCAGAAGCTGATGTACTAGCCTGGAAACCAGACCCTTAGATGCCACAGAAGCTCTGGAGAGTGTGCTTTGTTTTATAGGAACCACTGAACCTCTTTTACATACAACAATAACAGTTCAGCCAGCCCTTCTTCCTGCCTGGAGTTGCTAAGATGTTCTGCACTGAGATTCCCATTCTGTCTCCAGAAGGAATGTCTCACACAAGAATTTCACCTTCAATATTTTATTCTATTTACATAGCTGAAATGCTTTTTCCTATTTTCCTTTGCTAAGATTTGAACCTACATTTTGCTTAATTGCCCCAAACTATGTATCTAGCTTTTCCTCTATCAGCCTTCAAGTCAATTATTTTATTTTATTATTGACTTCTATTTTATCTCTCTTTCATGACTGACGAACATTCGGTCTGCTTAATCCTTCCTTCCCTCCATTTGCCTCCTTAAGGTATTTGGTTAAACATATTTCTGGATACTCTTCAGGGTGTACGTATGGTCTTGGAACAGGAATGGTTCCTGTGGACCTCTAGCAAAATGTTTGACAACTATAAAATACATTAGGAAAAAAGGTGATTTAGTTTTTTGTTTTTTTTTTAAGAAAAACAAATTTATATCCTGTAGATCTTAAAACTAAGTGACAGAATTTCCTGTTAGAATATCAGCAAGAAATAAAACTCTAGCATAATGAATTTCATATGTGTATTAAAAAAAAAAAAAAAAAGGAAAAAGAAAACACATGGAAGAGCTTGTGTTCTATTTTAATGATTCCTTTTTACTTCCATTGCAGCATTGTTTTCTGTCTTTTCTAAAGGATGCAGATTTCTCCTTTGAACATTCAGAGTTTGGTGCAGAACAACTGATCCTTAGGGAAGTTATTTTCTGTAACTGAGATTTCCTTTTTTCCAAAATTCAGCTTGTTGAACTCTGCCATTATCTCCATGATTGACTTTCCCTTGGTCTCAGGGAGGTACAGGTAGATGAAAGTTGCTGATAAAGCAAGGATTCCCAAAAAGATGAGGAAGCAGAAGGGACCGAGGTTATCCTACAAGCAGAAATGAGAAATACTGTAAGGAAAATAAGAATCTCATTTCCACTTCTTTGCCCTTGGTTGTGGATCTGTGTCTTACTAATGGAAATTCAAAGGTTTGTTCAATACATGAACCGGAATGAGTATCACAACACTGGCTGTGTTTGATCTGCTGCTTCTCTGAGAGGTCTGGGATATTCCTGAGCAGGTTTGGTGTTCAGACAGAGCTCTAAGCTTTGCATATCACTGCAATTTATTGCTATAATTTAGCTCTCTGTCAGCTTTCAGAAGTAGATGAGCTTCGAGGGAGGAATCTGGTTAATGACTTACAACAATCAATGGAAAAATCATCCCGAGTACAAACAGTCCCATCCAGTTGATGCAGCCAACAATCAGAAAGGCTGACGGTCGGAATGACTGGCTGAAGATTTCAACCATGATAGTTATAGAGGCTCCAGCTGTAAAAGAAAAGCAGAACACAAGCAAGGTATACTTGTTTCCTCCATTCCTCAGTGCACCTTGCTCCTGCTGAAGATCCTTGCAGTGACAATGCTAAGATCAGGCAGAGTAGTTGGCCTGCTGGCAGATCACTTCTGCCATGGGACTGGAAGACCTTGATTCCAGAAGGGTTCTACAGATGCTAATTTAGGATTTCAGGTTTCTCTCGTACATGCTGGAATCCTTTTCCTGGTGCCAGTGCAGTTCTGTATTGCATTGGCAGCCATTGTTAATGGCTCTTACTGCTCCTGTAGCCATTTCTGCCTGAAGTATGTTATCAGCTATAAAGCTTAACTCAC
Organism: Phasianus colchicus; assembly: GCF_987193195.1. Classification (NCBI taxonomy): domain Eukaryota; kingdom Metazoa; phylum Chordata; class Aves; order Galliformes; family Phasianidae; genus Phasianus; species Phasianus colchicus. The sequence continues at coordinate 5,345,333 of NC_143453.1, forward strand.
TGAGTTAATGAAGGGTTGGTTACTACCATTCACCTGGCAATGCCTAGAATCCTATTTTTGGCTGAGTATTTTTAAAAGAGTTCTGAAGTTTTGTTCTTAAACCCCCCGGAGACAGTCTATTTTAAATCATTAGGGTACTGAGATTAGCAAAAAAGTTTGAGGTGTTTGTATCCTTTTTCTTTCTCCCACTTGTACCAATCTGCCCTTTCCTTCTATTTTCCAGAATTTTATCATGGAATTAGTCTATTCTTCCCCTGCCAGTTGTGTTGCCAACCAATATGATGCAGAATTTTCTCTCTTACTCACACGGTCCAATTCCATAGAAGATAACGAATAGGAAGATCAAGATAACACTGAAGTAGTGCAGCCAGAAGAACTGGTGCTGAAAGTGAGAAACCAGTGACATCAAACTGTTAGATATGTTAAAGTATGACAGAGCTCTTTTTCTTCCACTGACTCCAGTTTCTGTACTTATTCATATATTCAGGCAGGACCAGAAATGTGGGTTGATGCTGGGCAAGTAGCCAGAAGGCTACTAGATCTTTACCTGCAGTGACAGGGTGGTGGTAAGGAGTGCTAGCACAGAACACATCAGTGTATATCCTCTCCAGAGCAGCACCTTCCTCCCAAATCGTTCTATAAGGATGCTCTGAAAGGCAAAAAACAGGTCGTAAATCTCAGTTCTCAAATGAAAAAACTCCTGTCCTCCACATGTGTCTTTCTCATGAGCCTTATCTGAATGATAGTCAGAAATCTGAGGACTCTTAACTCCAGATGAATTTATCAGCTTTGAAGCTGATATTTATTGTTATTTATTAGTCTCTCCTAGACTGTTTTTAGATAGTTTTCTTTCTTGCATGTTTGTATTTATCAAATTGTGTATGCAAATGTACACTCATCTAATCCCAGCCATCAGATGCAGCTAATCCAGACTCCTGTTCCTTTGGAGCTGTGCCCCTGACTCTTGTGTTCTGCTCATGCCTTCTCATGTAGTGATTACTCATTGTAACAGAATGAGAAAATATTTTTACAAAATAAAAATGATTCTAAAGATATAATGGATAAGAGCTGCCTTTCATCCTTCATGTGGTTTTACAGAAGCAGGAAGGTGTGTCTTAGGTTATGCAAATCTTCCCTGAGCCCACTTATAAGAAATGAAAAGCACAGTTGACCACATTACATTTTTTCTTCCAACTCCAGTCTCCAAAGACTTACACACAATATAGAAGATAAGCATTCACATAGCCCAACTCCCAGGGACACATATGGGATAAGATGTTCTTCAAACTTGGCTGTATGGAATACTTCAAAACAATAGAAGTATATCTGAAAAATGCAGAGAGGAAATGCACCTGTGAAGAAAAGTTTAGCAATTGTGATGCACATCACTTTTCATCTCTCCTAGTGAAGTTGGAATATCAGTATGGAAGTGGATTGTGTCCTTTCGGGAGTGAAGGATAACTGTATAGGTCTGTGTTAATAAAAGCATAGCCAACAGCTTGAGGGACTTGGTCATTCCTCCCTGCATGGCACCAAAGTCAGAAGGACTATGTAAGTTTTGGGCCCTTGTTGCAAGAAAGACACTGAAAAACTAGATCAGGTCTGGGTACCAGCAAAGAGCATGAGGGATAAAGGTGCATGACATTAGAGGAGAGGCTGAGGTTTCTTCACCCTGGAGAAGAGACGGTGGGACCTAATTGCATGTGAGTGTAGGGAAGATGGAGCCAGATTCTTCTAAGAGATATGCAATGAAAGAACAAGAGTCAATGGACACAAGTGACAGCAAGGGATGATTCTAACTGTATATAATACAAATATTCTTCGCAGAGAGAATGGCTAAGCACTGCTGCAGGGACCCAGAGAAGTCATGGAATCTCTAGGCTTCCAAACGTCAACTGGTCCAAGCCCTGAACAGCTTGACCTAACTTTGAAGGTAGCTTTACTGTGAGCAGTGGGATATGGGCCAGATGACCTCTGGAGGCTTCTTTCAATGGAAATCATTCTGTGAGTTTCTTAGTCTAAGCTGGTGTAAGAAATAGTAACTTGAAGAGTTTTGTAATGCTGCCTAATGTTGTTTATTGTTCTGTGGATAAAGAGAGCACTCAACTGCATTGATTCCACAGAGCTGCAAGGTGGTCATGACAGTCATCATAATGTAAAGCTGCCAGCGCATAGATGGCTCTTTTATTAATTCAAGGACACGCAAGGTTTTGGTGCTCGTCATTGCAACCTTCTCCTTCATAATGTCATCAATTTCTGCTTGATGGTCTCCTTCCCCCCAGAGCTTCCTAATGGCTGTTGGGGAAAGAGAGGGGAGTGCATTATTCTACCAGAATATCTCCATCGTAAATGATTACATTAAATCCTTATTCTGCTTATCAGTTGATGTAGGTGCTTAGTGTCTGGTTTGTTGTCTGCTTCTGTCATCTAGCTGATCCTGAGTCAACTAGATAGGTAGATAGATCTTCTGTCTAGGCAGATAGAAGAATGTTTCCCTCTGTTGTCAGTATGGAGTGTCTTTCTAAAGCTGAGTTGACTTAATTGTAAACAAAGTAAACATTTATGTACTCTTTATTTAATAAGAAATGGGCTTCCCAAACCGTTTCCTTTAAAGAAATAGTTACTGTCCAAACTGGACATTTTAAACATGCTGTTATGCATCTATCTTTCTTTTCTGAACTGACTAAATTAGCCTGAGTGAACTGTCCAGTTAATGCAGATATTTTGCTTTAGGAAACTCAACTGCTTTAGTTAGAACTACCTCTGCTATTGCTTCATGATACACACCACTGTGCTGAACAGCTCTGTCCTGCACTTGTATCTTCTACCAAAGCTGCCCTATCACATGAATTAGGTGGCAAGTTAGGCACTCTACCTTTCCTGAAGGCTTCCTCATTACCCTTCTGGATCAGGAGGTAAGATGGTGAATCAGGGAAAAATGGAAGAGTAACCAGTTGAAGCAGTGCTGACAGTCCACTAGATGCTAACAACCACGGCCACAAAGCTTCACTTCCTAAAATCTCCCTGGAAAGTGCATGTGAAACAAAATTATGAATGTTCAGGAACTTCTCCTGAGTGGTGAGGATTTCTCAAATTCCATTCAAGGGTGCTGTGGAGCAAACACCCATATTGATGATTTGGCAAATTTCACAAATCTGGCTATTTTTATTTTAAAAATTTTTAGGAATTTCTTTGGCATCTTGAAATACTTTCTAAAGATGATTTGGATTCTATGTAATGTCTAAAGAGCTGATGAGACTGGTTTGACCATTGTTTGACTGTAGGACCAAAATGTCTTGCAAAGACTTTCATGTAATTGTAGTAAATTTCTGAGGCCAAATCCCAGAATAGAAAGGGAGCATCATGAAGAAGGAATCAGACCATGAGTAATTTGCTTTTCTTTCTCCTATATTTAAAACTATGTTTGCCTCAAATTTGATCAAAAGTTTTCTTCTGGCATAAGATAAGCCCTGTTTTGGAGAAGATTAAAGGGTTTCTCAGTCATTGAGTAGATGAGAAGGTAAGTATATAGAAAGATTTCTATTGCTTCTAGTGTAACACAGTAGAAAAACAGAAGAATTTACCGTAGTCCAACAACCTGTCCTGTGAGTTTCCCCAGTGTCAGAAAAACAGAAACTGTGGAGTTTGTAAATCCACGCAGCTTCTTGGGTGAAATCTCTCCTACATACTGAGGATGTATATTGAGAGAAAACCCTTTAAGATAAAAGATGATAAGTGACTATTAAAATACTGAGAAAAGAGGAAATTTCTGGCCCCATCCTGTCTTCCACTGTTTCCATTCACACTGATATTTGGATTCAATTCTTGCAAAGGGATAATGACTTTCATTTTTATTAAGGGCCTAATACATTTGCTTGGTTCTTTAAAATCATTACTCAAGAGTGAAAATACCTGAGGAGAAAATCCTGGGACAGCAGGGGTGCTCGCTCTGCACAACGTCATGGGCACATACCTGTACCAATGCCATAAAGAAAGCGTCCAGCCAGAATCAGCTCAAAGGATTTGGCTGTTTTACTGACGGCCATTAAAAGTGCAGCTACCAGCATGATCAGGTTGGTGACAATCTGGCATTTTTTTCTGAAACAAAGAACAATACCAAACCATGAGAATTTAGTGTGAAACGAGAATCTCTTTTGACTGTTTTTTCTTTGACAACTCGGAAAGCATGGTGGAACCATTCCTGTTGTTTAAAGAAATATCTGAAAGAATTTTGACTTTGGATAGTCAAAGTTGTGCTTTAAAATTTCACAGTCCTTTATGTTTGAATTCATTAAAGTTTGTCTCAGGAACTCCTCACAAAATGTTACTTTTTTTCCCAGAAGTAATCTGTCTGTGGCTCTCATTTTAGTATGGATCATATTAAAGGCACTTTTGGACAGATGGATGTGATCTGAGGTATTGGGAGATGGCAAAAAGCATTTGTCAGAGGTGTGCTTCATGCTTCAAAAAGCACCCTGTGTGAACTGTGAGCTGATATGCTCCTCATCACGATGCCTCAGGATCAAGTCAAAGTTGTTTGCACTCATTTTTGCTGTGCTGCTTGCTAGACAGGAATCTGCTTGCACATTAAGAATGCCCAGAGATCCTCTGTTTAAAAGACTGTGATACAGGTTATCACACACAAAATAATCCATGGGAGAACTCATTTTTGTTTCCAGACATGGGAGACCCTATGAGTGTGGGATTAGGCAGTGTCCCACAAGAAATTTCTTGGGGGCACTTACCTGACAGGAAAGAACAGAATGGCAGGCAGGCTAAGCTGGTTTGTTAAGACCCACACGAGGGGCCTCTGGACCAGTGGATTGTGGAGCAGATCTTTAAATGGTTCACACCAAGCAGATAAGTTTGCCAATTTCTCTGCAAATGAAATTAGTGGTGTTATACACAGACAGTGGGAAAAGACCAGACTGGTGAGGAATCTTTTCTCCTTCCAGAGAGAAAAATAATTTTGGAATGATTTCTAGTAAAATGTATTGCCAAGAATGGAGATTTCTCTTGGAGAATTTGTTTTGGTGCTGCCTGTATCTTTTACTGTGTAGTTTCAGGGAAATTAATTTTTCCAGTTCTGTTCACGGGTTCATTAGTTTAGATATGAATATTTGATACAATGTCATCACTCCAAAACAGCTGTACGTAAGTAGAAATCTGGCTCTTTGTCATCTAAGAATGTGTTCTGCATGCTGTTTTCCAGGTGTTTAGAGAGGCTGCACGTAGCACATTACAGCAGAAGAGTTTTTTACAGCTAATTTTTGGGTGTTTGTAAAGCTTGGTAGACCATTCAACTAGAAAGTGTTGGATGTGCTCGTACACACGATCAGTTAAGTCTGCAATCAGGCTGCTTCGACCAAGAAGAGAAGGGTTATTCATTCACCTTGATATTTCCCTGTACTTGCTGTACTTGGACTCTTGAGCTATTGAGCTCTAGAAGCACTTACTTTCTGTATCTGGTGGTCAGGTAGCCACAGCAGAGGCTCCCCAGGAAGCCTCCAATCCCAAAGACAGACACAATGAAGGACCACAACAGCATGATTGTCTCTGGATGGAGGGGAGAGCCATGTCGTTCTATCCAGGTTTCATTAATAAACTTCCTGATGTGCTGAAAAGGAAAATGATTTTTGATTGGATAATGGGTGTCAGATTCCTTCATCTTATTTGGCTGCTGTACTTCAGTTCTAACCCAGACTAGATTTCTTTTGAGAATAACTTAATACAAGACTTCTTCGAGAAACCGATATTTCTTTGAGAAATACCAGATTTTTTGAGATTAACTTTCAGAATAAAACAAGTTAGTTGAGATCAATTTCAAAATTTTCAAATTAGTGTCAGTCAGTAAGCTTGAAAAACAGAAAATGTGCTGCTGTCATTCTTCTCCATTTCAGAAAGTTTTATTTGATGAAATTCAGGAATTGTAGGAAGGCATTGGTGGTAATCCTTTACAATTAAATCAGGAGAAAAAGGGCTGAGGAAGGAGAAGTAAAATTACAAATCAATTTCAGACAGGTTAATGCAAGGTTGCTCTCTCATTTATGGGCTCTAGCTATGAGAAGCATCTTTTATACACATGGAAGACAGTAATGGTGCTGAAAATGTAATACTGTGACTTTGGCATCTGTGTATTTGGCCATGTTTTGCCTGTAAGTAGCATACAGGAGAGGAGATCACATGCATAGCACACTAGATAGGTAGATGAATTGAAAAGCAAGACCCCCAAAGCTTAAAACTGTCCAGGGAGATTGCTACTTACCACAGAGGGGGAGTTGATGACAGAAATATGGAATCCATATGGGAAACTACCACCAATTCCCAGCACTAGGACCATTTGAAATAGCCCCTGGAACTGAACCTGCAAAGTGAAAATAAGTACTCCATCAACTTGACGTTAATGTACTGCTTTCATTTCTGACTTTGTTGTTATCCTTAAGCTTAATAAAGGAAAGATACTTTTAACATTTGCCTTCTTAAGAAAGGCATGGGCTGAAAAGAGAAGATGGTAATTTGGAGTAGCCTTTGTAATTGCAGTAACACAAAACTCTCCCTAACACAAAACTACCCAGATGTATCTGGGGTATGTGATGCTACTGATCTGTATAGAAGACACTGTGCTCTGTGTTCTTTTCAAGTCAGATAGTAATCATAGAGTCACAGGATGGCTTAGGATGGACCTTAAAGATCACCCAGCCCCAGCTCCCTGCCATGGGCTGGCTGCCCTGCACCAGGTCAGGCTGTCCAGGGACCCAACCAACCCAGCCTTGAGTGCCTCCAGGGATGGGGCACCCACAGCTCTGCCTCAGCACTCTGAGTAAAATATTTCTTCTTAATATCTAACCCCAAACTCCCTTCTTTTATATTAAAGCCATTCCCCTTTTCCTATCATGAGCTTCATAAGCTCACAGTTTCCTGGAGATCAGTGCCTGGATGCAGAAAAGCTGGCATAAAATACAATCAGATGGAGCAAAGTCAAGTAAATGTGTGTAATGGTGGCTTGGATGATATTTAGATCTTTCCTTATTCTAGTTCTTAGGTCCATCTTTCAAGGCCCTGTTACTTTATTTCCCCACTACTGAATTTCCCAAGTTATCTCATGACAAGAACAAAGAAGTAATGGATCAGGAGATTCTGAATTTCCTTCAAAGTTCTGTCTCAGATTCAATGGATTTGCTTATCAACAAAAGGATTCAAACAAGTTAACTCACCTTCTCATTCTTCCTTTTTTTTTTTAATGGGTGCATGATAGATTTAGAAATTAAGGATTTTAGTACTTACTGGAAGTAAGAGAAATAGAGTGAGAAATACTTGTTAGAATTTCTTCCCCTCTTAAGACTATGGTAACTCTTGATGGATGATATCAAATGGATGGATGAAATGAGGAAGCTCATTTCTTTTGCAGCTTGTCATGTATATCGTAGCCTTTTGCAGCACAGTTAATCCATTCATTACTTAAAATTAGTCATGAAAGTAATCAGAGTGCCTGCTAGTTTTCACTTATTCAGAAGACAAAAGTACAGCAGCATTGTCAGACAGTGGAACTGCAAGAACTTTTGCTCGTTTTTATTTTGTCTCCTTGCATGAAAAAGACCTTTCCATGCCCCAAGCCCCATTCCTCTTGGCGATGTTTAAGTGCAGAAGAGAAGGATGATCGCTGTCCTAAAAGAGCTTGTAAGAGCTTTAAGAAATCTGGATTATGTTAACCTTGCCCTTTAAATGTCAGGGACGTGAGAAAAAGTGACACTTACTCACCAGGTCAGAGAAAAAGGTGGCCATCTCCGATGAAAGAGCTGATTCCTGTTGCTTACTGACTGGTACCTGCCAAAGGAACCGAAAGCTCACATTACACAACAGCAGCGTCAGTGAACTAGTCCCACGTTACTGAAGTTAAAGTTTAGTTAGAAGGCTTTTGAGTTAATTACACTTATTTCAGCTGTTGTACAAAGTTTAGAATTGTTGGATTAAATATTTCAACCAATGGTTACGTCTAGCTCAAGTAACCAAGACGGTCTCACTCGCCAGGATGCTGTATACATTATGAACTCTCTTTTGTCCTTGGGCAAGAGGGAACAGAGACATAGATTTTAAAAAGAATTGCAATAGCCATAACTTGCTTAGTTGTCAGTAGAAACTAAGAAACTTAGAGGCAGTATTATCTGTTGGGAATTTTAAATGGGGCTCAGATAGTGATCTACAGGACATTTGGAAAGAGCCTAACCATTCTACAGTGGCACATTGGGCTCAAAAAGCTGGATAGTTAGGAGTACTGAATTTTTCTTTACTGGGAAAAGAAGATTCAGCATCAGTCCAGTAACCTTCAGAGCTGGAGTGTTGTCTCTTACATCAGGCAGAACGTTTTCAGTCTTTAACTTCGTTTATTTCATGGCTAAAATGGTTTTATACATGTTAAGCTGCAAAATGGCTGAGGTATCATTTACATTTTACACCTCAGTTAAAGAAGATGAAGAAATCAGAAAGAAATTATTGTATGCAATACGCTAGAAAATATATCACCTGCAAAGAATATTCACAAATTCTCCAGCTGACATCTGAGATGTAGTGCCACCTGGCCACTTTCCTCAACATTATGTTGTCTCATAATGAAATTGTCTTTGATGTAAGTTGAGAATACGTGGTGTTTTGTTTTGTTTTATTTTCTGATTAGGTCTCCAGCGGTGAAGCTGTTGTTAGATCACAAGTGAGAACATCCCTTTGATGCTAGGAATTAATTTATTTTTCTGGAAAGTCATGCAAAGTTGGAATGACATACTGTGCATGTGCCAAAGGAAAGAAATGCTATGCAAGTTGCTAGTATCTGCCTTGCTTAGATGGCACTGGGGGAAAATGCAATGTTACAATCATCCAAGACACACATATGCAAATAAAGTCTAACTAGCCCATGTCTGTTTTTAGTGTCTGTGTAACAGCACTTCTCTGATCTAGTTTGAAAGTTTTTGTATCTGCCTCAGAGTCAGTATTTGAGACAATCCTTACACATCAGCCCATGTCTCTGAATGCATACATGTGGTGCTCCTGACACTTCTGAGTGGTTCACCTCTTTGGCACCCCTGGCTCTCTGGGCTGGACTTCCACAGTACTCTGAAGTATCAATATGCTGCAGTCTTTCTGTTTCAGGTAACTGGGAGGTATGTTTAGGTGGCTTTTAGCAACTTTTATTCATTCTGACCCCAAAATATTGAGGGAGACTGGATTGCTAAGGCTTGAATAGGTGAGCAGAAGTGCCAGTATACCTACCCAGCATGTTATATGCCATGAATTATTGCAGATATTCCAGCTTTATATTTGAACTATACATTTTTGCTTTTTCATGCCTTGACCAGGCTGTTACCAGAACACAACTCGCTCCACTGAGCACAGGCAAAGGTTGACCTGTGCTCCAAATAGCTGTTCCACTTCGTTGTCACATTAATGTTCCATAGGGCATCCGCTCACTTCCTGTTAAGGATCATATGGAGAAGACTTTTCTAATAACATCTAATGAATAACAGATCAGAGGAGTGGCTCATTGGAGAGTCAATCCAGCAGTGCTACATGGTGACATTCTGCTTATGTTTCCAAAGATTTGGGGTATTGTTGCATTGAAGTATGTGCTCAGACTGGCTGGTTAGGAAAAGATCATTCTGTTTTACCAAAAGTTGAGATTTCTACAAGGATAGATTTGTCTCCAAATGACTATTAGTTTCTATTTATGTTGTTATACATAGAATCATAGAATCTTAGAATGGTTTCGTTGGAAAGGACCCTTAAGATCATCCAGTTCCAACCCCACTGCTATAGGCAGGAACACCTCCCAGTAGACCAGGCTGCTCACAGCCCCATCCAGCCTGGGTATGTATATACACATATACAGAACACTGCAAAATTTTTAGTCTTTCCTGACTCTAGAGACTCTCCATGTTTCATAGATTATCTTTTAATGAGAGGTCTCAAGTGTTCTTCAATACAAAAGATCCTTCCAGTCATGGAAGGATCTGCACACCAATAGTTTTTTTCTAGTCAGCTGTTCCTGAGGGGCGTCCTATTGTTTGGAAAGAAACACTTGTGGAAGCCAGAAGTGTTATTATAAGTTCATCTGCCATTTTTATTGTGTGTAATGTTTCCAATAAAAGGTAAGCAGCAGTTAAGATGAACAACACAATTCGTATTTTGAATAGCCACATTGGAGTTGAAGTAAATACACCAGTCAAAGCAGTATAGAGATAAAAAGGAACATTTATTTTACTATGTACAGCTAGTGTTTAGGTTTTACTTTGTATATTGCACTCCACTGCGTACTGTTATGTGTTTCACTGCCCACAAGGTAATTGTGGGCACTCTGATCCTGGAGGGGTAGCAACAGGCTTAAGGCGATGATGCTGATGGGGTGATAGCACTGAGTATCTGAAAGGACTCCCTGTGCTTCTGTTTTCTGGCTATTGGGTTCCATCTGTGACTTCATTAGCTGTATTGCCACTGAAACAAGTAAAGTTGTATAGGAATTTTTTTACTCATTCTTTATTCATTTCATGAATAAATCTGATCTTAGAATCAAATGATTGATTTTCTTTCTTTTTTTAATTTTAAATAAAATAATTCAATGCAATTCTCAGCAAGGAGAGCTGCTGATATCGAAAGTTTAAAATCCAAAAGGCCTGAATTTTGACAAACTAGAATGAAAGTCTGATAACAGAAAGAAATTGTGGCATTAAGTACAGGAGTCTGGAAAGATGTGGTTGTTCAGTCTAAAGAAACTAAGATTTTCTGTCCTATTCTGTTATTTCTTTTTCTTTAATCTGTTGTGAATTGAAATCTAGTCAGAGATAGCAAGCCAAGAACTTTACTATTGCTATTTCAGGGTTGTAAATACAAACTCGTGAATCTCACAGAGAGAAGGGACCATAAGTCTTCCTTTTCTGTGTGGTCAGCAGAATGTTTAGAAATTCTACATGCAGTTTCAGTGTGTATTAATTTTTCTATTATAGAAGAGATTTACACATCAGCAAGTTGAGTCAAGATGTGCATGAGTTAGACAAGTCTATTCCAGTGATATAAGTCATCATCCCTTTTCTAAGCTGCCCAGAGTGGAGTGCTTTAGAACCATGCTGTTTTGGCAAAAGAAAAGCCTCGCAGGTGATGGATAATGAAAGCTGATAGTCCATTTGACCAATATGCAACCCAGAAAACAACAAATGTCATTTCTTCCTTCCTTTCAAGAATGCTTGCTACCTCTGTACCAGCCAGTCACAGCCTGGTGCAGAAGGTGTAACCCTCCTCCATGACATGGTTTGGAGTTGCTGGAACATGCTTCTTTCTGAAGTTTAGCTTATCAAACTCTTCTGTTATTTCCACAATTGACTTCCCTTTTGTTTCTGGAAGGAACAGGTGGAAAAATGTTGCTGAAGAGAAAAGTACCCCTATAAAGATGAGGAAACAGAAGTGCTTGAGTCCTTCCTGCAGGGAAAAGCAGAGTGAGAAAGAGAGCAAGATAAGCATATCTTTTTGTTTGTCACATTCCTGGGACGTCTCCTGCTGCTCTTCTTCCAACTCCCATGGCCAGCTGTGGAGCATGGCATGCCTGGGGAGCGCCCTGGGGTAAGTCACTCACCACGATGAATGGGAAGGTTGTTCCAATCACAAAGACACCCAGCCAATTGAAAACTGAACTGATCACAAAGGCGGATGGTCTACATGACAGCTTGAAAATTTCAACCCTCATGGAAACTGTGGCACCACCTAAATAGGAAGAGGAGTAAGAATTACTTCTCAGTGTGTTTGATTTGAAGACTTGGATCTGCAAAAAGATGCTCTTGTTGTTGGCTGGCATTCAAGAGACTCTTTTCTTCTAGAAAAGAAAGTGTTTGTGGCATCTTATAAACTGTTAGACATCACTTTATTTAAATATTAATTTCTTCAAACAAATTTTATTGGAGAGATTTAAGAATTGAGTGGTTGGCATTTCAAAAAATCTGACATCTTCTCATTAAAAAAGCTGCATAAGTGTGAAATACCAATTATTACTACAGCAAGAATTCCCAGCATGCTATTGCTAGATCAATGATGAGCAGTCTTTCCAGATTCACTTTCTGGGCATTTCAGTTATGGTCTTGAAGTTGCAGAACTTTGACGGCTTTGAGTTAGGAAAATAATTTCACCTACCGTGTGAGAAGGCAAGTATTTTAAAAATAAATAAACTTTATAAGTTCACAAGGAGTTGGTAGTATAAGCTAGGAAAAGAATTAATCCAAAGTACGTCTTCTATGCTGCTGTTTATGTGGGATACAATGTGAGAGTATATGACAATGAATTTAAAAGTATCCTTGGTTTTCTTTTTCTCTTTCTCTCTTTTTTTTTCCTAATTCTTTCTAAAAAATCTGCTTTCACTCTGTTTCTCTGTGATTTTCTGGTGAATACTTTTTGCTCTCTCCTTTCATCAGTCTCTCATGATAAAAATTCAAACCTGATGGCAATGCAGTTTCTGGCCACCGACTGGAACCATGATGCTTATGTGCCTACAAGGTTAGGTTAAATGAACTCACCTTTGTGAAATGCTGCATACTATATAATGCAATATTTCCTCAGCCATATTTGTAAGATAACATGACTTGATCCTTTTACTTCTTTTGAATGAAATACTCACCTGGCCCAAGCCCAAAGACAACTACAAATAAGATAATCAGACAGAGGCTGCAGTATGGCATCCAGAAATACCAATCCTGGGAAAACACAATAAACAAAGAAAAAAACAATTTGTGAGTGAAATCTGTGAATAATTGTAGGTTACAAAAGTTTTCCAACACTGTCACTTCAATAAAGAACATATGGTGTGTGAGAACTGGGAGAGAAATGTGAATCCTTCTTCCTATGGACAGAGCCCTGAGATTTTTTTTAGGTGTGCAGAGAATCAAGTTTGCTGATGCAGAGCAGCTGTCAAGTTTAGATGCCTTCAATTAAAGGATATCTGAATAGTACTTTTCCACCGTGTACTCCTTTCTCCTTGTTCCCACAGTGCTTCCCCTTGGAGATATGGTAAGGCCAAGTTATATCTTTCTTTGCTTTTGACAGGGTAATAGCTAGAATAATTTCTACTGAAAAGGAGCTTTCCTAGATCTTAGTCAAGAAGACATAGGACACAATCCTTTAGGAAATGATCTCTCTCCTATATCCAAGACCCTTCATGATTTAAACAGAAATGGAAGTCTGCTGCCACCTTGCTTCAATGTTAATTTTGCAGTAGTATCTACTGAACAGCTCTTAGATGAATACTGGTAACCCAAGAGAACTGTTTCTGAAGAAGTTACATCACTGGCATGGTAATAAAGAATTGAAATGCTCTGCAGTCCATGAACCAATATGTGCATTCCCAGGGAAATTTGCAGCAAAGTTGAACTGTTTTTTTAATTGTTACTTATTTATTAAGAAATGCGTAATTAGAAAGGACAATTTTCCTATGACTGCATTTTGATCTGTGCTGACCAGTGTTCAGTGTTTGCAGCCTGATGATATCAGGAATCGAGGCTACCTTCTCTGTGCTTTGTGCACTCCTTGCTATAGTCTTGCTTAAAGGAAGGCAGGAGTGCAGACAGTATTTGCTGAGAGAAAGATTAATCCTATGTGCAGAGGGTTATTTGAGAACTTCTGAGCTTCACTTTCTCAGAAAGATGTTTCTACCTACGAGCAGAGGTACGAATAGAACAGAATAGATAATGGAAAGAGAACTACCAGGAGAAGAGTTTCCTAACCTGTAGGGAGAGGGTCACTGTGATAGCAGCTAGCAGTGAACCCATGATGAAGTAGCCTCCTCTTATGAGTGTTTTCCTGCCCAGTCGCTCAATGATGGAGCTCTGAAGGACAAAAATCACAGCTGGTGTCAGTGCCAGAAAAGCAAACAGTGATGCATTTCCATAGTAACATGACTTGACTTACACAGACTACAGTGGCTAAGAGTTCTGCAAGTCCGACAGAGAGGGTCATATAGTGGACCATTCTTTCCTCAAAGCCAGCTGCCTGGAGGACTTCAAAAGTATAAAAATAAATCTAGAGGAGAAAAAAAACAACAAACACAGAACAGTAAGAGAATAAAGAATATCATTTCTTACCCATGTCTGTGTGTGACACTGACCTGGACAGGAGCTGGCAGCAGGATCATGCAGCTCAGCTTTTGAGTAAGAGTTGTGCACTCTTTCTGGTAGTATTCACTTTATTGGCAGACAAAAACATTGTAAAACATTATAAAATTAATTAATTTGATGAAAGATAAAGTTCAGTGATAAACAAATCTCCAGCTGCTGTAATTAGGTTTGCATAGATCTCATTTAAGTGCTTTCATAAATAACCAGTTATATTGTCACTTATGGAGCCCATCCAAGAACAATGTTGTCGGATATACTCTTCCTTCTCAAGAAAAAAGAGTGTGGGTGATGGAATCACGAGGAAGTAAAACAGACATCTTTTCTTTTAAAGTATCTCTGCTCTATTTGGAGATTTGCTAAGATGATACAGATTTCAGTTTGAACTGTGTTAGACTCAGCTGTGTGTTTCCTTCACAGATGTTGCTGCAGCGTGAAGTTAAACGTGGAAGAATCGTGCAGGAAATTGCAAAGCTGTGGCTTCAAAATGATCTTAGAAAAATTCTGATCTGAAGAAGGCAGGGAGGACTGCAGAAGCCGCCAGAACTGTGAGCATGCTTTAATGGCTAAAGATAGAGTGAGCATATTGCCATCCCTCCACAAGTGTCCTCCTTAGAATGCTGACACATGGGAGCAGTAACATAAAATTGTGCTGTAGATTTTGCCAAGAGAGAGTGGGCTTGTTGTAGGAACAGATTCTGGGGCCTCATAGAAGCTGCCAAAAATGGCTGATAAATAACTCTAAATACAGAGGATGGTAACTCCAGCAATGACCAAGAGCTGTCATATGGAGAGCCTGGTCAAGCTTTCCAGGCAGAGCTGCTATGTAGAAGGGTTGGCAGATAGCAAATAGTGGCTTGGGAAACCTGGGAAAAATGAAGGGAGATCTTGAGAGCCATGATGTCTTCTTTAAGGCTGCTGTAAATGTTTTGAGACTTTAAGGGGGAAATGCACTCAACTGCACTGATGCCACATAGCTGAACTGAGGCGGTCAGAATAACTATCATGTACAGCTGCCAGCGGATAGCTGGTTCTTTCATTAGCTCCAGGACACTCAAGATCTTGATGTTTTTCATTGTTGCCTTCTCTTTCATGATGTCATCAATCTCTGCTTGGTGATGGCCTTCACCCCAGAGCTGCCTTATGGCTGTAGAGGAGAAGGAGAGTGAGACCTGCCATGTTAATTTGTCTCTTTTGTTTGGTGACTGAGGAGTTTAAGCGGGCTGTGTGGGCTGTGTCTGCAGTGTGAGGCAAAGGTGTCCTATGGTGTATTACAGAGCCCTGTCACCTTTTTCACAGAGGGGCTTGTTCAGAGAGAGGGGCTTAGTGAGGTGCACAATGACTTCCTCCCTGCTCATGGGTCCACATTAATCCCTTCCTCATTCTCTCAGGGTACAAGCTTGGTACACAGCCAACAACATAGAGTTGTGTAGTGCCTTGTGGAGCCCTGAAGTGCAAACTGCCATTTATCATTTATCATTTATTATTTATACTGCTCAGGGCATAACAGCTTAGTATGAAAGACTTTGTAATATAGGAGTAGTTTAGTGTTTTATATGAGGACCACAACAAAAATGTACTTAGTGGGTATTCAGAGTCATCTCAGAAACTTTTTTCTGCACTGGGAGAGAAAACTCACAAACCAACTGAAAGCCAAGTAAGGAACATGAACACAGAGCACTGTTACCTTTCTTGCAGCTTTCCTGGTCTCCTTTATGCATGAGGAGATATGGCGGGGATTCAGGGAAGAAGGGCAGAGTGAGCAGCTGGACCAGTGCAGGAATTCCACAGGAGGCCATCAGCATGGGCCACTGGGACTGGCTGCCCAGCAGCTCCCTGGCAGGAATAAAACAAGAGTGTGTAGAATAAAAGTTCATTGCATTGGTTTTTGAGAAGAGAAAGAAATTGATGGAAAAGCAGAAGAAGCAAAAGATAGAGGGATCCAGATATGAACTGGGTTGCAAATCAGTTGTACTATACCTTTGTCCTGCAATTTGCCCTATGGCTTTTCCCAGTGACCAAAAGAAAGAGGCAGTAGAGTTTGCAAATCCACGTAGCTTCCTAGGGGAAATTTCCCCAACATACTGATGATGCAGAGGAGTAGAAAAGCCTTGAGGTGAAGAGGAAATGATGGGAGAGAAGAAGAAGACATTCATAACCATGGGAAATAAAATTGAATGTAAATAACTAAGCAGCACAGAATATAGCTGCCTCATGCACCAAATTGTTTCTCATACCTCAGCCTAGGCATGAGATTTTTAAGTACTAGGCTTTCTAACCATTTCTACAGAAGTGGTTCCTGCCCTCTTCGTACAGTGCAGTTTACTGACCTTAAGAACTGTACACCTGTGGGGTGTTGCCTCATCATGGTGTCTGTTTTGAGTCTTACTATATTTTAAAGGAGAATATGCAAAAGCTGAGTAACTAAACAGTGAGTAGTGTTTAATTTGCTTGTAGTTCATGTACATAATCTCAACCCTGTTTGAAATGATGTTATAGAAGAGCTGCTACGTTAGATCCATTGTGGGTTAAAGTATATGGTGCTTCAATGTTGGTTTGTACGTGACTTGAGAGAAGATGCAAGCATTTTTTTTTCAATGTACAGCAATAATTTTGATGATTTGAAGCAGAGTTGATATTTACAACTATCAGTGAAGTACTTAATGACTCAGAAATTCTGAAATCTAGCCTGGGAACAAGAGTATTTTCTTTATATGATAGTCACAGCCCTTCTAATCTGGTTTGAAAATATTGTCTGCTCCTGTCTTTATGTATTGGCAAAATGGTGGAGATATGCAGTCTCCATAGCAAAAAAGACAAGATATGGGTTCTAGATCATAGCAGGGTGACCATGAGTGAGCGGTTCTTGAAATAATGTTGTTCTTCAATACATCTGTATGTCAGTAATTTACAGAACTTGGTTATTTGAAAAATAGACACTAATTTCTAATGAAGTAAGTTAAAAAAAAAAAAAGAAGGCATCCTTGTGAATATCCAAAACTAATGAATAAGCAACATTTTGTGTAGGAAAGAAATACAAGACATACTGACACTAGCACGGATTATTTTCTCTGCACTTCCTGCAGGCAGTGATTTTACTAGATTGCATCCAGCTCCTTTCACTAACCCCAAGGACTTACTGCTTTGAACCAAGTTGAACACCCTTGCAGAACATTCCATTCAGAGTCAAAATGAAATGGCCATGACTTTGAATGGTCTGTTTCTCTGAAGCCAAATGAGAGCACTAGATTTAAACTATATTCCATATAATTCTGAATACTGTCCACCAAAATTAAAGTAATACTATATCTATTTCTCCACTAGAAAAGTTTTCAATTGTATCAGGGTATTTATGAGAACTCTGAATATTTATGCACTTGGCAAAGCTGAATTTCATTTGGTATCTGCAAAATTATTTGTAACTGTACTCCTTATAGTTGGTTGACGTAGAATATCTTCTGACAAAGGATCATGGACTTCAAGATTTTTTTTCTCTTAGTGAAAGGTTATCTATCTTGAATAAGGATGTAATATTTAACCTGTGGGAGAAATCACTTACCTACACTTACACCACACAGGAAGCGTCCAATGAGAATCATCTCAAAGGACTTGGACATTTTGCTGCAGCCCATGATAGATGCTGCAGTTATCATTAATAGATTGTTGCACAGGAGACATTTTTTTCTGTAAATGCAAGCAAATAAAACATTTTTGTAGATCAGGAGAGAAATGGCATTTAAGTTCCTGCAACACAGGAGCACAGAGTGAAATCATCTTGCTAACTTAGTCAAGTTATGCATATATGATCCTGTACAATATAGGTCCTTCTACACTATTGGCTCTGGACACTCTGTGTCCCTCTTACACAGAATTATATTGTCATCCAGCTACCTCAGGGTCTGAACAGGGAGAATTCACTATAGCCAAGGTTGGCAGAGAAAGGCACTGGAAAAAAGGTTACTTCCAAATCCCCTGGAAGGCATATGTGGGCACTGTCATTTCTGGGACAGGACCTGCCAGCCTGTACTGTGTCTCTTCTGGGTCACACATTGAAGTTCATTTCCCAGTAAACCAGGGAGAGTGAAATAAAGAAGGGGAGCAATGTGACATTGATGTGGCACCTAGGAGCATCTCAACGCTGCTGTATTGTAAGCAGCATCTCCAAGAAACCCCTCTGCCTTCAGCTGGGAGCGACCTTTCCAGTTGAACCCAGCCTCAGTAACTACATCTTGTGTGACAGGCTGTAAACATAACTGGTTAGTTAGTGCCACAGGATATAGGCAAGAAGCAGCAACTTGGCATCACCGCCAAACTGGCTGTGTACAGCTGTTAGTGTACCTTTAAATCAGTCTCATATTTAAAAACTTTAAAAACCTCAACAGTGATTTCCTTAAATTAAGATTCAGTTGACAGATTCTCATTAAACATACATACTTGCCATACTTGACAGTCAGGTATCTACTTCCTGAAGCACCCAAGAGACCTCCTATACCAAGGATGGACACGATGAGAGACCACAGGAACAAGAGGTTATCCTGATGGATGGGGTAGCCATATCGCTCCAGCCAAGTTTCATTAATGAAAGCCTTAACATGCTGAGACAGAGAAAAAAGGATCATTAACAATAACTTTGACTCCACAGCATGTATTTTATTACATTTATAACATAACTTTGTTGCTTTAGATAAAGTCTCTATTTCATATAGACTCTAAAAGTTTGCATTAGCCAATAGACATAGAGTAATAGAGTATGCTACGTTGATTCCCTGTTATTAGGAGATCATTCTTTGCTTGGTTGTTCTTGAAATTTGAGGTGCTAAGACACAGATCTGTAATGAGGAACTGCACCTGATCACTGCAGTTTCTAAATCCTTTCTCACTTAGAACTCTGTGCTCTGAGCCTGAAAGTAACACTTCTGCCATAAGGTGATTCCTACTAAATGATAATGTCTTCCCTTAAGTTCCAGTGTCTCAAATGGAAGTTTTACCTGTGGTCAGTGGAGAGAAGCAGTTAGAGCACAGTTCACTTGTTCTGTTTGACTTCCCTATGTGAAGATGGGTAAGCTCTGAGAGTGTCATATGGTATCACTGGAGTAGCCACATGGGACATCCGTCTCCCTGTAAACTTGCAGCACACCTGTCAGTGCTTTTTTTGAGGAACAGTTCTATTAACAACAAGTTGCAGATCTCTCTATTTTCTTCTGTTTTCAACACTTTGACATGTTCTGCTTTACACAATAGCATAGTAATGGAAATTAATCATAAGAGGAGAATATAGTGATTAAATCCTTGCTAACTATCAAAGAGGAGCATGCCAAGAAAGGGATGTGGACTTGGTGATGCCATTTACCAGTCTATGTGAGCTTTTACCTACCTGATTCATGTAGGTGATTGTAGAAATTTGAAAGCCAACTTGGAATGTTCCACCTATCCCCAGGACAATGACCATTCGGAAGAGTCCCTGGTATTGTACCTGCAGAAGTAGAATAAAATCTTAAGCTTGTAGCTGCATCAGGCTGCTCCTTAATTGTGCCTCTCATTCTCCAGAAACACCTCACTTGTTCAAGGATTTTGCAGATAGGCTCTGACAAAGATGGAAGAGAGTGTAAGAAATGCAAATAGCTGCAGTACCCTGAAAAAGTGTGTAGAATCACTTCCAAAGTACTTTTTGCAAATAGGAGCCTTGTTGTTTTAACAGAGATAGTGATTTTGATTTCTTTCATCCACTGATAGCATACAAAAATATCCCAGATGTCAGTGCCCCACCATGTACTCACCAGGTCTGATAGGAAGCCAGTCATCTCTAGCTCAGGGCTGGTTCTCCAGTGCGCTGAGTGCCTGTGTCATCACTGGCTTCTATGTCTGTCTCATTCCTGCTGCTATGGCAGTAGGCATTTGGCTGCAGGGAGCTGGGTTAAATTTTTACTATTTTGTCTTTGCTTACTTATATTTACTTCAGCTGGACAAAGTTAACAATGCTGGATTAAATATTTCAGGAAATAATTGCATCGGGTCCAGTCTGCAGGGGGAAAGTTTCAAAACAGAGGAAGTTTTGCAGCTGGCCTTTGGAAAGAGAAAGGAGAGCTCAGGAAAAAAAAAATCCAAGTAGTTTTCCAAGACCAGTAAAATACTTTATTTCACTGATAAGAGCTGAGCAACATCCACTATAATCTGCTCAATAGGAAAAGTAACTAGCAAAATATTTAGGTATTGGTATTTATTTAAGCAGCAAAGATTTTGTGTTCAGTTTCATAATCACTGATATAGTAGATAGCTTTTATTAGATGAAAAAATAGGCAAATTCTCAAACACACAGCTCTTCACTGGGCTTGAGATAGAAGTAGCACGTTTCAAATCTTAATTCAGATGTTCTGATTTATGTCTTGACTGTCCCAAGGAAGAATATTTTTTGTCTTGTGATTATGAGACTGTTGGCCAGGGATGGTGAGAAGGCACCAGGAGATGTTGTGCCCTGTTGGCCAGGGATGGTGAGAAGGCAGGAGGAGATGTGCCCTGGCAGAGGCTTTTGGAATAGAGTGTCTCTTCCTGAAGGCTCCATGCCAAACCAGCCAGTAACTAAAATCCACTTCTTTATGAGAGTAATCAAAGTGAGTAAATACTCCTTAACGAGGTAGGGTGGCACAGCTGGGTTCTTCATTCCTCAGGCTTCAGCTCTGAGCATTACAGACACAGAACAGCTCCAAATTCAGTGTTGCATCTGCTGATGCATTGGAAAGTAACCTTTGATTCCCAGAGGCTCCGCATTGATGATGTGAAAGCTGAACTGTGGCTTTACTTGGCTTCTTCTAGAGACCAGGTTTGGAAAAAAGAGGTTTGCCTGGGGCTATTGTATGTCTGATGTCCTGTGCTATTGCTGCTTTCAGTGTCTTCTGCTTTCTCTAAGTCATGCCAGGGGACATTCAACCACTGCCAAGGTTTGGGCTGGGTGTGGATGTGACAATGGGGTTATGCTGGAGCCATCAGTAAATTCCTAAGCTCAGGACTTGTACTTCTAGTTCATAAAACACAGAATGCAATTATTGACAGAGGATTTTACTGCAAATGCAGCGAGTCTAAAGAAAAGAGAGAATAGATGTTAATAATAAAACCTTAGTTACTTGTGTAATTGCAAGTGTTCCTATACAATGCATAGCAAAGCTGTTTTTCCTGGCTTGCAGCAGCATTTAGAATGATTTAGCATTTTTGTGTTTTCTCTTGAACACCAACAATAGTAGCATTTTGACTGTACAAAAACAGAAGCAGCATGGCTATTAATTCATTTTTGAAATTGTTTTAAAATTGTAACGTTTCCTGCTTATTGCATACATGCATTTTCTCAATTCATATCAAAGTGTAGGGTTTTCTATGTGATTCCTACTCTCCTTGCAAAATAATTGCTGAGGATCTCAAGTAGCAGCGATTCCACTAATTCACAGTAACATTTCTCTGACATTTCTGGGTCTTTCTGGGGTTTCTGAGCTACGCTTGATTTTATAGAATAGTACTGTTTCATTTTATCAGTAATTTTAGGAGACAATGTGATTGGGAGACTTTTACTGTTCCTTTCTAAAGAATAAGTCCAATGAGGACAGGCTGTTGGCTTCTCCTTGTGACCTGTGCACGTAACACCTGTATTGCACTCAGCTGTCATCCTTTGTATTTGTGCTTCTTTACAGTTGTTCAGTACTGCAGTTCTCCTAAAGGAATTAATAGCAGTTGGAAACTAGCAAACCTTACAAAGTTACAAATGACCACAACATTCTGCCAGCTCCCTCCTCCTGTTCTCTCCATGTATGCTGGCTCAGGTGGTTACGCTGCACAGCACAATTGTCCAGCTCCTAGAGAACTGCTCACAGTGGTAGGAAGCAGGTTACAAGTCAGAATACCAAATGAGTAACTGTGGCTGTGATAATTGTATACCTTGTGACTCAACAAAACTGCTCTGTTGTATCAGGAATGCAAAGCTGACTGACTCATTTCTACTTTCACCTCAATAATCAGGCCTGATTTTTTAAATTCCACAAAGAAGAAATCCTATTTACAATACATTGTCCTTCCAGTCTCCTCTGAGAGGATCCCAGTGGCTTATCTAGGTTAGGTTTGATACGTTAAGTTTGCTATAATTAAAAACTCAAAATGAAATTCTGAAAAACAAAATCATGGAGACTGGAACTAAAGAAGACTTTTAGGAACAAAACATTTCCTAAGTGAAATCTATGAATTTAGCATAGCTCATATTTTATGTCACTATCACTTATTATTTACTAACTTCTATCAGGTTTTTATGTGTCTTCCATTGATGAAGATTCCACTTGTGTCTATGAAGGAGTATTCAAATCTTTTCCAATAATAGCAAACAAATATTTTGCCTTTGTTTCATCTTGCACTCTACAAACATTAAAGTCCTTACTGACCATACTAAAAACATAGCTCTGCTACTGACCAGCTAGAAGCTAATGTAGGTTTTACATTCCTCACAAGTACTTCCTGTAATGGAATGAAATCTCATCCTAAAATGTAAAATGGCAAATTCTTCTGTTATTTTCATAATTGTACCCTTCACCTCTGAAAGGAGGAGGTAGATGAAGAAGATCTCAGCAAAAATAAGGAACAAGAAGAATGGAGATTTTCCTGGAAATAAATCAGAGGAAGATAAATAAGGATATTTTCATTTGATTCTACTTGATTCTCCTTGAATCATTGATCACAATTTCATTAATTAGAAATCTAACTGCTTACTGATGAAAGAGTGAAAACAATTAATTATATCATCATCTGGTGTGTGGAATCATACTCAAAACATTAGTGACTAGTCACTAACATTAGTGGTTAGTCACTTACCAGGATAAATGGGAAAAACATTCCAAAACCAAGGAATCCTGTCCAGCTGAAACATCTTTCAGTCCCAGCAGCTGATGATCTAGGTGTCTGATTGAAGATTCCCCCAAAGATGGACTTCATGGCCCATATGAAGGGGAGACAGTCATGAAGATGGACAGAGCATGTTGGCTGGTTCTATTTTGAATTTCCTAGTTTCCCCTTTATTTCGTGGTTTATTATGATTCTACCACGTTTGTGGGATGTTACTATGGCACTAAATACTCAATGCTAGTGTTAAATTTCCTGGTTTCCTCATAGTTGTGTAAATGAATTGAAGTCCTCAGACTTACTGAATGGAAGTACACTCATTGCTCCCTTCAGGATCTATGTAGAGCCCGTCACTCTCCCTGTGACAGTCAAGTACTGTGCTACTCCTACTGTTCAATGAAAGATAGGCAGAGTGAGTAGTTAAAAATAATTTGTTTCGTGCAGAAGTCTGAGAAACAGAGAGGCCTTGGCATGGGTTAAAACAACATGCAAACATTAATATTGGCAGGTTAATCATATACTATCTGGTTTATCAGTAACTGTGAGATGTACAGCAGTAACAAGCATTTGGGAGAGCAGATCTTGGGTTTGGCACATTGGTTTTGTAGAACCTGGGAGAATGAATGCTTGAAAGATTCCGTTAGGTGAGAAGTAGTAATGGTAGCCAGCAAGACTATCCCAAAAAGACTGGTTTCTTGCAAGAGGCAGTGGAGCTAAATCAGAGTGAGCCTACATGGAGCTCATAAGAGAGGGACAGAGGGACTCAAGGCTCCCACCTGAACAGCCTGTGCAGCACGGACCAGCAGTCAGTCCTTCTGCAGTGTTCCTGCTGTGCTTCTGCCGACACCTGTTCCTGCAAAAGGACCAGCAAAGTCACAGTGACACTGATTGAGATCCCAAGAGAGGATTCTTTCCTCTCTGTGTGCTGAAGGCACATTTTCTGCACGAAGGTTTGGGAGGCCTGAAAAGAAGATAGGAGAGGGAGGAGAGTAAAATCAGAGAGAAGGAATTGACAAATGAAAGTGGAAGTTTTCACGGCAGAATACGCCAATGATCTGGTGCATTGCCAATGGTGAACACTGATCCTAACTTGTATTTTTCCATTTGCCTATCTAGATAGCTACTCTATGGCATGTCTGTGCAGCACATTTCAGAAGTATTACCATTTGCAATTGCATCTCATTGTGAAATCTGTGTAAACTGTGAATAGAACAGCATGGAAGAACATAGTATATTTGCATTCACCTTTGGTTTCAAGCTGTGATTATTTTCAAACATGCAACTTAGGCATTAGAAATTTCCCTTTACAACATCGTTAGGAAAGTTGTTAGTTCTATAGAAGCACTGTCACAGAGGGACAAAAATGCCATCATGATATGAAGATAAAAAAAATACCTCATTCTGGAAAGCAGCACTTTGCCTGTGTTTTGGAGGCATGGAGGCACAAGGGCAGTGTAATCAGCACTATTTATTTATTTCTTTACATTGCATTTGCAAATACATTTCCCGCAAATCTTTACTCCAAGTAAAGTAAAAGTAAAACTTCACACATTATTGTGGCATCCAGTCCAGCAGTCTTTAGCAACTTCTTCTGTATGGCAGCGTGTTTGAAATGGATGCCAACCAGAAGGTAATGTTCTATTCAAGTATACAGAAGGCTTAGCTGTGGGGAACAGGTCAGTTACACGTGGACCAGAGACCAAAAGCTGTAGTATTAAGAGAACAGCAGTGGTATATTAATTAAAAACATGAGGTATCTAATTTTACATTTTATTCCCTTAACATCACCTAGGGGTACATGCAGGGGAAAGTTAACTGTGGTAGAGTAGGAGCAGTTTTGGGGATTTAAATACTGTGATATGGGAAGATCATATCAAGGACAAGCAAAACTACTGCTGAAAAGATGCAACCCAGGTACAGAAAAGACATGAGAAGTGTGATGGTGCAAAAAGGTCTGAATCAGAAATGAATTCATTGAATGAATGCAAAAGGGACAATAAAGGCCAGAGAAGAGTGAGGGGAGATGTCTGTGTAAGAGGGAAAGTAGGTACAACAGCATCTCCTAAAAGAAGTGATTACTACCCAAGGGCTATGCAAGAAACAGCAAAGTACCCCTGTATGCCAGCGACCTCTGAAAGCTCTCAGGGCCTGAGCTAATGCATGGAGTGTTAATGAAGCCCCAAGCTGCAATTACAATCAGGAAGATCATGGAGTCTAACCCTGAGTGAACATCAGCACTGTCTGGAGCTTTGGGAAGGTTATTTGGTTTCTTTAAGAATGGTAACTGCAACAGGCAACTTCTCAATTCTTTTCCTGGGGAGCTTCTGGCAGCTTAATATTGAGAGCCAGTTCTGCCAGCTGTTGTACTCAGCACTTCTGAGAGGAGCTTTTCCATCCTCCATGAAAAGGGTGGCTGATCCCAGGCAGACAGAGGAATGAGAATTCTTGAGACTGAGGAATTTTTCTGTCATTTCTTTCCTGCACCTTCCGCTTAAGCAATCACCTGTCTGAGGCTGAGATTAATGTTAACTTCATATTATTTCTGTTGACTGATGTTTTTTACAGCAATTACCCAGGACTTAAAATAGAGAGATCAAATATTCTAATATACTGACAGGAGAGGTCCCTCTAAATAAGAGTTTGTAGCATGAATACTCTCTATTTTGATACAGGGAGTGAAAACAGGTGGAATATAAAATCTAAATTAAGCTTTAGTTGCTGGAACATGCTTTATTATCAGAGTTTCTTCTCTGGCTATTCCTGCAGAAGTAGGAAGTAGATTATTTGAAAATTTTAAATAGAAAATACCCTAAGCTCAACACAGATTGAGAGTTCCAGCACAATGATAATCATTGTGAATGGTAAAGCTGCAGAAAGGCAGGACTTATGGTCCTCTTAAGCAGGAGGCGTGGTGTACCATTTGTACCGGTGATGGAAAATGGAAAAATAATTTGTAGTTTTATATAAAGGTAGAAGAGTTTGGAGAGAGAAGTGGTTAAATGCAGCAGCAGTCAGCAGGATTAACAGCTCCTGGAGAGCAGCAGTGGCAAAGTGCAGAACTGCATGCTGATGTGCTGATGTGATGTTGAGTGTAATTGTCCTAATCCAGTACACAGCAAGCAGATATTTACTATCACAGCTTCTGCTTCTTGTCTTGAGCAGTTACTTATTTATAAAGTGGGCTGAATTTTCCAAGTGCCTGCTCTCTCAGTACTCTTCAAAGTGCCTCACTCCTCCTTGCTCCCAGTCCCTCATCTCCTGGCTCTCAACACTTCCTGCATCCTTCTGACTGCATACAGCTGTCCACATCAGCCCTGAGAAGTGTCTGTGGCTATGAATGTCTTCCTGCCACAGAACTGTTATAGCAAGGAGGCACCGAGAAGCAAAGATACATAAAAATAGGACTACTTGGATTAATGACGAACTATCTGTGGGTTGCTTTTTTGATTACAGTTTATTGAGATAAGTCCATGATAAAGTTTAGCTGTCAGTTTGATTTTGAGACAGAGCTTTTTGTCAGCGGAACTTGCTTATTGTGGCTGGTCAGAGCTTGGTGCAGTATATCTTTTCTTCAGTCACGTTATTCTCCACAGTCTGATGCCTTTTCTTCTTATATCTGAGTGTTTTGAATTCTTCTGTAATTTCAAAGGTTGATTTCCCTTTGGTTTCTGGGACAAACAGGTAGATGAGAACTGACGAAACTACCAGGACAGCAATAAAGATGAGGAAGCAAAAAGGACCAAGAGCCATCTGGAGATAAAACATAGAGTAAGATGAGTGACTTCCCTGGCAACACTTGCCCCTATAGATTCTTGCAAGTTGTTGGCTTGTCCCTAAGAAACGAGGAATACATTTATTTTATCTTTTCAGTCTATTCTTAAGGCAACAGAGGCTATCAGAACTCCAGATAAGTTTTTTACATGAATGGTCTCCACATGCCAGTGGTAATTAAAATTCACAGCTTTGGTCATCTACAAGAATTTAATCTTACTTCCTCTCCAGACCTGCTTAGAAAAACAGTTTAAATTGAAAGAGTCAAAGAGAAAATTTGAATCAAATTACATACAACAGCAAAGGGGAAAATCATCCCAGTGAAAGCGAGGCCTAGCCAAATGATGATTCCACCGATTACGAACGCGGAGGACCGTGCTGAGAGGGTGAAGATTTCATTCATGACAGATGAAACAGCTCCAGCTGGGGAAAAAAACAACAAATTAAAAAGCAATGAGAAAAACTGCTGGGTGTTTTGTGGAGATTGGGTTAACTACTCTCCTCAAACTAAATAAATTGTTGTCACTCATCAAACACTGCCCAAGTAAAGTCAGACTACTGTGAGATCACATAAATCCAGGCAGTACAACCACCTCTGTTGGAATTCACCTACCAACTTCTCTTACAGTCCATGGAGGGAGATGGACATCCCTGAAATGCAGTTTCTCTGCACCTAGGATGTATGAAACATGGAGGTGAATGGCTCTAATGGCCTATTTCTCTCCATTGCTTGTAGGTGCTAAGTGGGTTCTGCTACCATGGCAATTCTGTGAGGTTTTAAAAACATTTGTAATCCTCATATATTGCCCTTACAATAATAAAGGCTGGCATTTGATTTTGAAGATTGCATAACTCGAAGTGGTCATTAGTCATGTCAGTCACAGAGTAAAGTTTACTTTCAAGTGAGTGTAATCATAATAGAGAGCTTGTAAATTTGGTTCTGGTATTATTGATGTCTGTGATTCAGAAAAAAAATGAAGAGAGGATGAGAAAGGACAGAGTAATGCTAAAACACAGACTCTGCATGCTACCATATATCATTCTTTAATGGAGTTGAATTTTACAGGTGAATTGAGAAAACTGATATTTTGGAAGAGGCTACTCTGCTTTTGGGCAAAGTGGACTAGAGAAGCCCATATGCATGGAATAGCATTCACATCCTCAAAAAAAAAAAAAAAAAATCCTAGTGACTTTTAACACAGTTTTTTTGCCTTGAACCTATAATCCAGTGAGAGGCAATAGAATCCTGATACATCAGAGTCTGAATTGTTTGAAGTCATTTGTTCAAAAAATTGTTCCTCAGGTCTTAGTTCATCATAAACTGGGGGTCCTCCATTTCCATTAGTCCAAACTAAGCTGCTGATTTGGTATTATTCCATGGCCTGTGTGTACCCCTGTGGTCTAAGTTTTGCTGTTGCTGCTTATATTGTTATACTCACCTGGTCCTATTCCATAGGCAATGATGAATAAAAAGATAAGAATAACATTGCAGTAACGCATCCAGGGGAATCGATCCTAGACAAAGGCAGAAGGAGGGATGACAATGACAATTTCAGATCACGGCTGATCCAAACACATCGGAGAAGAGATGTTGATGAAAAAGCCCACAGTACTGAGGAACAGATTCTCACTAGAACTACTGATATTTCTGTACTGAATGCAGCCAAAGGCCAAAAGTATCCTGCAATGTCATACCTAAAGAAGTGAGTTGAACTGTACCCTGCTCTGAAAAATAAGAAATGAATTCCAAGCTAGTTATAGCATGAGGCAAACTGATTCACCCTAATTGTCTTATTCAGTTAGACAACTTCAGAGAAATGTTTAAAACTTGTGAATCAGAAGATATGTGTGAAACAGAGAGGAGTGAATAGTTTGTGGACTGAGACAAAGATTGAAATGCAGTGCTAAACACTGGCAATGTCAAAGCTGTGCCACTGGGTTCCTCACTCCTTTCCACCACCCATCTTGGGGACAGCCAGAGAGCTGCACTGTGTGTGCAGCTGGATTGTGCGCATCAAGGCTGGAAACTGGTAGTGGTAGGAAGTACACACTGCTTCTGTCACAGGGTGCAGGGGATAGCAACCAAGAAAGGTGACAACAGGATGTTATCTAGGGATTTAAGGGGCAGCAAATGACACAGGAGAGGCTTGGAGAGATCAGGCAGATAGAGAGTTGGAGTAAACTATGCCTGACCAATGGTTTTACAATATATTTTTCTCTGGCTGTTTGAAAGATTGATTAAAGAAGATGAAATACAAGACATGACAGAGGTATAGGCCTTGCAAGAGGGGCTGTAAGTCTGTGTTCAGAAGATATTCTGACCTGCTCTTTTGGACGTCAGAACTAAGGCTGACTATGTGCTGTCCTGCACAAAGATTTCTGATGCAGGTCCACCCCTAGAGAGACATTTGCTTACACTCAGTAGAAGGCTTGTTTCAAGCAACACCAGTACCAGTGCCATCAACAAATAGCCACCCCACAGGAGTATCCGGCGTCCAAAACGATCAATAATGGAGCTCTGAGAAGCAAAAAAAAACCAACCATATATCACTGGGGGCATGGCCAAGTGAAGTGACTGTGAGCCTTCTAATAGTTTAGACATTCCTCTTCAGTTCTCTTTACTTAAGAAAACACAAATCATGTTAGTAGCAAGCTAGTTATTTTATGGAGTTCCTTCTGGTCTCTCTAGAGCCATAAATTACTCTTGCTGCCCAAACATTGCAGCAACTTTTTCATAAACACTGTAATCAATGGAAGCATGTTATGATTCCATTCAAATAAATAATTAGATATATCAATGAAAGGGAGTAGGCATGCATATTTATCTTTGAACAATATTTTATTTATATTTGTATGAATAAGAGAAGGATTTTTATAAGAAATTATGAAGACTGAAGATGGGAAGGAATAAGTAAAAGATGGGAAGAAATTTGGCAGAACCAACCACTTTACAGATTTATGTGCTACCACAGGAAAAATTTTAAACTCACTAAGTGAAGATAAGGAAGTAAAGAATTATAGACTTAAATCACATGAGGAAGAATAAACCCAAATCAGTCTTAAAGTCCCAGCATGATCTGACTTACACAAAAGATGATGGAGATGAGCTCACAGACTGCAACTCCTAGAGCTACATATGGGATTATGCTTTCATGGAGGTTGGCTGTCTGAAAAATTTCCGATGTGTAGAAAGTGATCTGGGAAATAAGAAGCATTTTAAAAATGAAGCAAAGTCAATGGATGTGGTTCATTCTCATCCTGCATCACTTAGACTTAGATTTGTCATCACTGCAATAGCAATAGTATAATACTGGGGCTTATTGGAGGTGATGTAATAGTTTATTCTGTGGCCTTTTTGCAGTTATTCGGAAGAAGATGTGCAGCTGCAAAGCTCCTGCTGGTCTGAGCACCTTTCCCCTATCAACACTGGACAGAAATAACTTCTCTGTCCACACTGCCAGGCCATGCAATGAACAGAGAGTCCAGCAATGTCGCAGTCCAGCAATATCACAGTTTTAAGTACAGCTTACATAGAGGGATTCATAGGCAAGTGACAGAAATGACTCCTAGGGGAATGCCTATTAGCTTGGGCTGTACTGGGCTCAGCCACCTTATATGCATGAACAACTGACAGGAAATATCTTAATGGATAAATCTGCATTATGAAATGGAATGAAAACCAAATGGCAATAGCTCATCTGCTACTTAAAGGTCAAAGAAAATGAATCTGTGGATGGCAGAAATCTCTAGTGTATTTATAACTGTTTCTCATACAGAATATTTGGAGATATAACCAAGAGAATGAAAGCAATAGCACTGTTGCAAGAATTTCTGCTGAACTGGATCTTTTGTATTCCCAGCCTGGAAGTTCCCTTAAAGGTATGAAGAATACTGGTGGTGATACAACAGAGCTTCAGAGACAGAGGCAGGCTATGTGTGTTACACAGATCTAGAGGAAAGTGACAAGTTGGAATCACAGTGATTTGGTTGGATATAGGCTATACTCAACTGCACTCAGGCCACAGAGCTGTAGACTCAGTAGAAGCAGGAGCATGGTACACAGCTGTGGATGCACAGATGGTTCTTTCAGCACCTCTAGGACATTCATTATTTTGGTGCCTTTTGTTACAGCCTTTTCCTTCATCATGTCATCAAATTCCGTGTGATAATTCTCTTCTCCCCAGAGTTGCTTCATGGCTACAGAAGGGACAGAATGAAGCATATTCTCCCATCATCTAATGTACTGATCACTTACAGTTGAGTCCATGCCTTGATTCATCAGTCATTGAGAAAAGAACTAGAACGTTATTGGAACCTGCTAAGACTCTAAAATTTTACCTTACCTTTCAAGCAACCATCCTTGTCTCCTTTTTGCAGAAAGAGATATGGAGGAGACTCAGGAAAGAAGGGCAAAAAGAGCAGTTGGGTCAATGCCACAAACCCAGAAAAGGACAGTAGCACATTCCACATGTCTTCAGTTCCTAAAAGATCTCTGTGAAGGCATACAAGAGTGGATTTATAGTCCAGTAGAATTACTTTTTATAACTAGTTTGGTATTTTTGGATCATAGACTAGCAAACTATATATACATATAACTGTAAAGAATAAGTTAAAATAAAATATGTTTAGACTAGGGAAAGGAAAAAAGCCTGATATCTCAGTTCTACTGCAAGACTGAGATTTTTCTGATAATTTGAGGGTTTTTTTCTAAACATCAGTGAAGTTTGAATATTCTCACAACAGATCTCTGAACAAATACAGTAATTCTGCTTGAGGATATTAAGAAATCAGTAGAGAAAATCTCAGGTCTCAGGGGCCTATTAAGCTTGAATATATATATATATATTCAATATATATAAATTGTTCTTACTAACTTCAGCAGAGAGACTGCACCTTCAAAGATGGATTTAATCCTTCCTCAAGAGAAATGTCTTCCTATCCTCAGTTACTGACGAGGGAGCCTCAGTGACTGGCATGGGGCAGACGTTTCCTTTTTGACAGCAATAATTAAGCAAAGTACAACCCCACTTTCTGTGTGTGTCTGTCTCTAGGACTGGACTTTCCTGACACACAGAAGATAAATAGAAAATAGGACCAGAAGGAGCAGCACAAGTACCGTAATCCAAGAACTCTTGCTACAGCTTTTCCTAGTGCAAGAAACACAGAGGAGGTCACATTTACAAAGCCACGCAACTTCTTAGGTGAGATCTCTCCTGCATATTGAATATGGGCATTCATATATACTCCTAAAAAGAAGACAAAGGAGATCTGAAGCTACAGAAAACAAGAGAGTCCCTTTTCATTTCACCTGCTCCACAGTAAGTACTGTGAAAATGTACATCCCACTTAGCTAACCCATCTGATATCTTCTTCAGGAAGAGCTCTTGAAGGCAAAGGACAGCTCACCCTTATAATGTCCCTGCCCACTGAACACACTGCACTTTGCAATAGGCTTGAGCAGTCAGCTGCCTCAAAATGAGATGTGATCTTCTTACCTTTTCCCAATCTGTTCTTGTTCCACTGGGGTTACTCTGCATGCCTGGGAACTCCTAGCAGGAAGATTTCTGTATCCACCCCTAAGAATTCACGTTAACATGGAGTAGTGGGGAGTCCTACCAGAACAGATGCCCTCGAGTAAGCGCCCAATCAGGATCATCTCAAAGGATTTGGCTCTCCTACTGAAGCCAGTGTTCAGTGTGGCTATTATTAGGACCACATCATTGATGAGCAGACATTTCTTCCTACAACAGAAAACAACATGTTGGTATGATGCACATTTTCTTCTTCATCATTAACTAATTTCTGCCTGTTCTTGTCTCGATTTATAGACTAAGCCATGATCATTTTAAACTCCATTGCTTACTGGAACGATATCTGATTATGAAAAGCATGATATTCTCCCAAAAGGGTGGGAAGGGAGAAATTAGGCTACTCTTTTCTATGCTAGTATCTTGTGAACACACTATGAGACTGAAAGAAATTCCTGCAAGGCAGAGACTGATAACGAATTGTCTTCTTCACTTCTTTCCTTTGCGTCAGACTCCCATCCCAAACACTGCAGTTATCACCCGAAGTAGGCAAATCCAGCTTTATGGAGACCTAGATGCATTGTCCACCTTCACCTAGAGAGTTTGGGCTTTGTCCTTTATGGTCACACTCGAAAAGATGGTTCTGAATGTGGTTTGACATACTTCTGCTTGCCTTTGATGAAACTGTGACTGTTCTTACAGATGAATGAACCTGTGTGCTTTGTTTCTGCAATCAAAGTGTTGTCAGGTCCCCTAGGGCATTATTGCTCAGTAAAGACATTTCACAGACTGCTTCTTCACTAATATTTCAGCAAAAATATAGGAATTGTATGGCACAAAACCCAGTGAAAATGGAATCAGAAACAATCACATGTTCTCATCTCTGTCGTGTACCCAGGTCTAGATATACATGCTGAGCAGAGCTAACACTGCACCAAGAGGGGGCAGTGAGAATTCTGACAATCGTTGTGCTAGGTGAGTGAGGTTTAATTGCTTCCCTTGTGGCAGCATTAGTGAAATGCTGGGAAATATACTTACTTTCCATATTTTGCAGTCAGGTACCCACTACACAGAGACCCTATCATTCCCCCTATGCAGTATGTAGACACAATGAAGGACCAGAATAATGTGAGAGTCTCTTGATGCAGTGCTGAACCATATCGCTCCAGCCAGGTTTCATTGATAAACTTCTGAATGAACTGGGACAGAAAAAAAAAAGTTTTTATTCCTCTGAGACTCTAATCACAGCGGTTCTTTATGTTTACAACTTTAAAAAAATAAATAAATAGATTAATAGTTATTATTAAAATCAAGGATATAGGGCTTTTGTTTGCAAATTAGTATCTATATTAGCCACAAATCCACTGAAATACAGTTTATTGCCTGTTCATATGTTGGCTGTAAGCAGCTGCTTGGTCATTAGCACTGTGAGCAATGGAGTCTGCTAAGGAGGGGAAGGTGTTACTGTACTGATGCTGAAAATAGCTGCTACTTTATTTTCCATAGTCCCTCCATTCAGCTACAGATCACAGCAGGTATACTGCATGTTTTCCAGTTTTCTCAGCCTTTCTAACACTCATTGGGAAGCTCTCTTTGCAGTAGAGCTCCTAACACTTATGCTTACTTTGTGCTTTGATACTGGACAGTAAAGATTGGGAAGGGGCTGGGAATAAATTCATATAGTAACACATAAGAGGAAATTTAGAGCATCTTCAAAATATAAACACAAAAAACAAACAAAGAAAAAACAGTTACAGAAACCAAAACCAAGCCAAAACAAACCAAAACAAATAAACAAACAAAAAACAGTTACAAATATGATTTTATGAAAGGTTTGCTTACTGGAGAAGTATAATTGATCACAGACATCTGAAAGCCACCTAAGTGGGTTCCACCAATTCCTAGCACCAAAATCATCAGCAAAAGCTTCCGGTATTGAACCTGCCAAAGATGATGAAAGACAACCAAAGTTCCTGACCCCAGCAAGGCTTACAGAACCACGAGTTAATTCATGAGATCTTACATCTTTCCATTCCTATGATTAAAAAGCCTTCATCAGCAGCAGCACCACAAAACCAAACCAAAACCAACCAAAGAAAAACAAAAGCAGAAAAGAAAATCATTTCCTGAACATTAACAGCCTGGAAAGATGCAGTCTGTAATTCCTTTAGTTTTGCCAGCCACAGAATTTTAATCATAAAAATAATAGAAGTGATAAATCATAAAAATCCATGAAAGCTTTATTAGCAGCTTGTGCTTGCTTTTGTACTGGTACAACTACAACTTTCATTATTTCCTTTTTTCCATTGATTCTCAGACACTTTGTTCACCTGTTTCCTGGGACTGATCAAGTTGGTTCTCTTAAAACTCTTATTTAAAAAAAAAAATATATATATATATATATATATAATCCCCATAGGAATCTGCATTTTCAGAGCTCCTACTTGAATGACTCCTATGTTGTCCATGATGTACACTGCATTTTAGAGCACTCTTCACAAGCATGTATGTTTTCAGACATTTAATCAGGTCATACTCTAAACAGATGAACATCCTCAAACGTCTTTGAGAGTGCATGGCAGTAGAGTAGAATGTTTTTTCTTTTTCTTCTTTTCTATAATACTGTTTTCCCTGTTTTCCTCTTTCCTGGTTTCCCACATCATCCCTTAAACCTCACTTTTGTATTTGCAATACATTTTCTGCACATGCTGTGGAGTCAGTATTATTGCTGAGTCAGTGTTGTCTCCAGCATGTACTCTGCTCTCTTCTGTTACAGTAAATACTGCTTGATTCCCTATGCTGTAATCTTCAAAGATTCTGCTGCTGTCAGTGACTGGACTAGAAGACAAGATGTTGAATACTCACCAGCTCTGAGAGGAAACCAGCCATTTCCCCTTGAATACCTGCCTGCTCTGGGAGCCCTTGTCAAGTCTGTCGGATGAGTGATATGTTTCCTATGCTTAGATTATAACAAGTTGGGATCATAGCACAGAAGTTAAATTCTAACTACGTGGCTTCTAGTGAATTATGTCCTCCTCCATCACTGGCCAGGGTCTCTTCTTGCTGGTTTAATAATTCCAAGACTCAGATATGCCACATTGATTACAACATTAGTAAATGTTTATCTTTGTATTGGGAGTCTCCCCTTTACTTGCGCTGCTAAAACAAATGTGGGTTTCTGCTTGGTGGGGATCAGGCGTTGGCGTCTTTCCTTCAGGACAGCAGGTTCTCTAGGCAGGGATTTCCTCCTCTCCACTCTATTACAAAGTTAACCCACTTAGTACGGCAGCTGGGCTGTGCTGCCTGGTTTCCTGCATGCTGTAAGATTTTCAGTCAGTGAAAGTGATTTGAACAACTTCCCAGTGCAGAACATGAAGTATTTGAATACTGGAGGGGGAGCCTTGGTCCTTGCTAACACCCAGATGGTCTTGCTTTTTCCAGAACTACACAGAAACCTCTCTATTTCTGATTTGTAACAGTGGACATGGCCTGGTGTGTGTCAAAGCAGGGAACTCATTCTGTTCTGGTTTGGGATCTGATTTTAAGAAGTACTCTTTACCTTGAAAAGATGGTTTTGAACAAAAGATTTTCTTCCTTCAAGCTTCTACTGACATTCTACACTAAATACAGCTCCACATTTAGCAATGCATTGGTAGTGCCTTGATGGGAGGCAGGAAGGGGAGGCTGTGGCTTAAAAGGAAACAGGAGCTTTGCTCAGGAGCATGATAGAAGGGTTACATCCATCCCAAAGTTTGCCTTTTCCCTGGCAGTGACTGGCAGCTCAGCAGCACCGAACCTGCTGTGTTATGCTGACATCCCAATCACTCTGTGTCTCTACACCTTCTGCCTGGGAGTCCTGTTGCACATCAGTACACTGGAAGAATTTAAGCTGAATTCTTCTTTCCTCATGAAGGAAGAGGAAAGAGATCTTCATTACTTTCACATCAGCTGTAGTTATGCATTTTGTTCCTTCACCTCTTAGCACGGACTCCTCAAAGGTTCTCACTTGTAAAACCCCAGAATCCACTCTTCTCTTTCATTATTACTGCTGGACTTTCTGTCTTTATTTAGATTTTCTCTTGCTTCTTACAAATTCTTACTCTCAAACTCCAGTCACATTCACACAGCCCTCCTTCAGCCAATGATATTTGCTGCCAAAGAGAAGTGCAGTCAGATGGCACAGCTACCCACTGGCCTCTTTGATCCCCTGTTGGAAGGGATGCAGGTCTACCTCCTAGCATCACACCAGGACTGTACCCAGCAGAGTATCCCAGCTCTGGCAGTCACAAACATATTTATAGGCACAAGCACAAGATCTGGACACGTGTGCAGTGAGTCTTTACCCATGCATCTCCCAGGCTTCAGCAATGAACAGCTCTGGGACTTTGTGGTCATGATGGTGACTTTATGTTTGTTCCTTCCATGTAATCATAGAGTTCCTTTCTGAGCTCCTGTAAACTTTTGCTGTCCTCAAGTCTGGTGGTAGAAAGGTTTAACTAGATACTCAAACAATGCAGTGTATCTTGCTTCCTGCCAGGGCACACCAAAAGCTGGTTTCAAAATCATTGCTGTTTTCTTTTGCTGTTTTTCACACTTCACTTTCCTTATAACTTCTTTTGTTTCCTTTGCAAATTTGGATGTTGCATCTCAGTTTCCAGACTTGTTCATGCTGTACTGTCCCTTGCAGGTCCCTTTCCCTCTCAAGAGGATTCTACCAGACTAATAGCAAATGTGACAGAGTCAGATGCCAGAGTTCAGGCACTGAAGAGTGAAGTCATGGGCAGGGAACAGATGAATCTGAATAAATCTTAGGGGAAATAGGGCCTTGTTCTTTGAACTGAGAGTGGGAGGCTTGACTGCTAGTAGGAGAGGCACATGTGGCTGGAACTTTCTGGAGGAGGTTTAAAACACCCTGTTTGTGGCCAGACTATAGCATCTGGTTGAAGTAACTGTCCCCAGCAGAGCCTTGTCCTTCTTCTTCTCACTGTCTGTATTTCTTCCAGGATACTCATGCAATTGTCATTTCTATTTGTCCCCTCATGTTTGTTCAGTGCTTTAATATGGAAAAAGCAAGACTTCAATGTCTAGTATAGCTCCTATTCATTTTCCTATGGAGGAGGAAGGAATGAGCCTTTTCACCTAAGATTAGTGCTTGTTCCAGACTTGATACACTTCTGTGATCCTAGAAATCAAATGGATACACTGCTGATTCACAAGTACTCATTTAACCTTTATTCACCACACATGCTAGTTTAAGGCATCATTAATAATTAACCATGTTTCCTCTCATACAGACAGTACTTACTAATAGGGAGGAAAAAGGGAAAAAGTCAGGCATGGAGAGCAAGACCACAGTGTAGAAAGATGCATATGAGGAAATGAGTTTTTAGTCTCTTTTAGAACACAAAAACATTCCTTGTTGCAAATCAGTAAGGCTGAGAAATATCAGACCAAGTTAAGACATTACCTAATACTTTCTCTTCAAAGAAATAGGCAGCAGCTCCCCCAGACCTCCTGCTCCAGGCCTCTCCTGGGCTGTTGGGAACTTCTGCTCAGCATCTGGAATACCTCCTGCCCTCCTTCTGCATCTTGATGGCTGCAGGTCTGTTTCTGCCATATTTTCTCACTCCTCTCTCCCAGCTGCTGTTGTGCAGCGTTTTTACCCTTCTTAAATCTACTGTCACAAAGGTATCATCTGCATTGCTCAGTATTACTGCTCTGGCCAGCAGCAGGTCCCTTTTGGAGCCAGCTGACTGGCTCTTTTCTAACTTGGGGCAGCTTCTGGGTTCACAGAGGCCACTCCTGCAGCCCCCCTGCTATCAAAAGCTTGTCATGTAAACATAACACAGCTGTGAAGGCCACAGCTTTTGGTATTAGCTCATGGCACTGCTACAGATCTTGCTAGAGGGTGGTGTGATGATCAAACAGCAGATTAGGCCTGCAAAAGAAACTACCCTCAACATTTAGATCCTTTTGCAAATTTTATTGCATTGTACAGCATCTGCAACAGCCAGTGGTGGAGGTTTCATTTCCAGAATAAAAGCTCACCCTGATAAAACAGTCCCAGAGTTGGGCATTCCTCTGGCCCTGACTCTTTAATCAGTGAAAGCCAAACACCAGCGTGATCAGTGGGACGTGTTTGCCAAATTGCTGCGTTTTTATTTTCTTGTCAGTAAACTGCAAAGCACAACAAGCAAATGTGTTTCACACTGTATAGCAACGAATAGAAAAAGTGAGGCCCTTTTCCCATACTTTGTAGTGAGAATTAGAGTATTTAGAGACCTAGAGAGATGAGCAAATGCTCAGACACAGGTTGGGTTCTCTAGCAGAGGCATCACTCTTTGTTTCATCAGTACCAGAGACGTGGGAACTGAATCCCATTGAAACTCAGTGCTCCTTCTGTCTGACATGAAACAACTCCAGGCTGAAGGCATGCTCCAGTGTCATTGTTAATGGTGTAGGAGAACCTAGCCCACAGTGGATTAGCCTACTTAGGCTTTCCTGCAGTTCTGCTTTCTTTGCTCGTGCTTTATTTCAGTGGTGTTCTATCCTTGTACGTCCAAGTAGAAGAATCTCAGAAATCTAAATAATGTATTTGATTGCAAAATAAGAAGTTTGGCTAGAGATGGCAGGTTACGCTTGGATGCTTCTCTAACATAGTGTTTCCTTTACTCCTTTACACTTTTCTCATTCAGATGTAGCAATGATTTCCCTCCAAAAAGTAAAAAAAAAAAGAAGATTAAAAAAATCCTGCAGCTCACAGAAACTGGTTACAAGCAGCTCAAGAAAGCCCTAGTTGACTGAGAACTGCATGCTTGCTCTCAAGTCGAATTGTAAGAGGGGAAAACACTGCGTAGCAATTATGTCCTCTGACAGGAGTGGTACTCTTCCTCCACTGGTTCAAAAAGCAAAACACTTTGTCTGGATTGAAGCTCAGCAGCACCATCTTGTAAATAGTAGCAAGTAATTTTGATGTGAAAGCCTGTGTCTTAATTTTCTTCCTTTTCACAACTATGCTGTATGTCTGAGCCTTCCACACTCACACTGTCCTGCAATATGGGAGTCCTGGTTTTGATAGAAAATATAGCTGATCCTGTGTTTTCAGTTTACACAGATGGCAACTTGCAGAGAGTGAAAATATTCTTTCTTTACTCCCTGTCTTCCTTCCTTCCTTCCTTCCTTCCTTCCTTCCTTCCTTCCTTCCTTCCTTCCTTCCTGCCTCCCCTCTCCCCTTCACTCCCTTCCTTCCCTTCTTCCTTCCTTCCTTCCTTGAGCATTTAATTCAGTCCATATTTCAGCAGTTGGAGAGAACCACCAAGGTCATCCTGCACCCTGCACAGCAGGCCACTACTTTTTTAATACACATTTGTTCTGTCTGGGAGCAATAAAATCTTTTTTGTGTAGTGAGGCTTCTGGGCACAAGAGTAATAAAAGAACAGAATATGGAGTGGAGAGTTTGTTACTAAAGTCTAGTAACAGTTGTCAGTGAGCAGTTATTCTGCTGTAGGGCTGCCTGTCCCTTCTTTCTGCGGTAGTTCAGGCGGTTGAACTCCTCCATGATCTGCAGCATGGTCTTTCCTTTGGTCTCTGGCACTACCAGGTAGACAAAGATAGCCATGGACAGACAGTATGCCAGGAAAATGATGAAACAAAAACTACCAAGGCCTTCCTGTGGGAAAAGAAAGAGGGAAAATAGAAATTGATTCATAGAAATTGATCTAAAAATCTTTCTCTTATGATATGTTGTTCCTATTTTTGTATTCACTGAAATACTTGGCCAGGGACTTAGCTGATGTAAATCTTGCTTGCTGCCACTTTTGGACCAGCACTGAGGGTTAAGGTCAACTAATTCTCTGTTCCTGCTGTAAGGAGAGAAGCTGTATGATCAGCAGATGTTGAATCTCACTACTTGACAATTCAGAGGGGTGCTGAGCTGCATTTCAGTCACTTTTCCTTTCTGCTCCACCCTTCCCAACGTGTGTTAGCTCTGTCCCTCCTTGCACAGTTCCCAGACTGCAGAGGCTTCAGTTTCCCTGCTGCTTCTCAGCGCTGGGTGAAATCTCTGGGAGAAGTACAGGTGGATCCATTAACCCCAAAGGAGATGCATCTACAGGGCAAGGAAGAAAGCAAGGGAGCTCCTCGTGACATTCAGATGATTTCTGACTGTGTCAGTGTCCCTGCTGCCCTTTCCATGTTTTCCAGTGTTACTCTGTGTACAGTTAGCAGCATTTTGTGGTTTTACTACATTTTCATTACACCTCTGGGTAAAAAGCAAAAGGCCATCCAAACTGTGGTCAATCCTGGTTGTCTGTTGCACAAAGATCTGGAAAAGGGAAGTAATCTCTGGGTTCAAGAAAAATCTAACCTCCAAACTGAAAATTTCCAAACACCTTGCTTTGCTTACCACCATGAAAGGGAACAAAAGTCCAAGAAAGAAGAGCTGGATCCAGTTTGTAGCACCATTAAAAGCATAAGCAGCTGGTCTGTATGACTGAATAAATATTTCTGTGGGTAGGGGGCATAATACTCCAGCTGAAAAAATGTTGGAGAAAAAAGAAAAAAATTAGAAATTTTGCCAGATGTTTCTGTAACTCATGCTTCATATGACTGTAGAAGTTGATGATTTTATCTGATCTAGGCATGTTTGAAATGCTGCTTGGTTCTTCAGGAGAAAGACAAGTAGGAATGCAACCTGAAAGGAAGCTCTATCTCCTACCACAGTATGGACTGCTCTAAGACTGGGAACATCTACCCCTCACTGAAGAGCAAGGATTCATGCTGTATGACAGCTTTGCCTCTCCTAAGAGTTGCTGTTAAGAAGCCAGGGTATATGAAAACATTCCAGTATAAAACGCTAACCTGGCCCAAGACCGAAGCTCATGATGAAGATAAAAATGAGTGCAGCGGAGCAATATGGTATCCAGGAGAAAGAATCCTATGAGGGGAAACAAAAATCAAATCAGAAATAAAAATTTCATTAATCCAGGTCTATTAGAAACAGGGTCAATCTTCATTATTACATAGTATTACATACATCTGTGTTCTCAACTTCCACACACTTCTCAAGGAGACAGTGTTGGCAGTGATCATACTTGTAAAAAGCTATTGACTTTAATCTGCATGTACATGGCTGGAAACAGACCACTGTTAGTATGATGGTTAGCTGCAAAAACACTTCTACTTCAGCTAAAAAGTTTTTTGGGGAAAGGAAAACAGTATTGATGTCTGCCATGTAACAGGACATGAAGATGTGACCACTTGGCTCAGATGCATAAGTGAGGTCTTACCTGTAAAGCAAGCGTGACTGTGAGAAGTCCTAAGGCCAAGGCCATAGCAGTGTGGGTTTTCCATAGCAGTGCCTTCCTCCCAGCACGGTCCACGAGGAAGCCCTGCAAACAGGAGCACCTGCTGTCAGCGCTCAGGGAAGGTCTCACAGGAGTGGACAAGTTGCTCAGCAGCTGCCTTCAGCAGCAAGGCAGGGGATCTGCAGGGAGCTGGCCCTAGGAAGTGCCCCCTACTTGTCCTACTGGCAAGTGAGATGGTGCTGTGTGATCAGTGCAAAGTACTCCTGTTGGTTCACTGAAGGGGCTGATTGCTGGATCTCCATTTGCAATAGTTTCTAAAGGTTGAAATGAAACAGAAACTGCAGCAGAATGAAATTCAGCTGAAGATCCACTTACACACAGAGCTGTGGTGAGGATCTCGGTGATCCCAACTCCCAGGGAGACATAGCGGGTTTGGGCAGGGGAGAGTCCAACTTTTAAGAAGACGTTGTATGCATAAAAGTAAACCTGGAAAGAACAGAAATGTGTGAAGGTTGCACCCATGTGATCATGTGTACACCAACTTCTGCCTTTTTTGGCAGATAACAATTAATTAGGGCTTAAGTAAAGAGCAAACGTTCTTGATTTTGGCAACTACTCCTCAGTGTTTTTATGAGGCTCATTTGTGCAGATGAGCTTTTACTAGCAGCTCTGCTTCTAACTCAGTAACAAAGATATACTTACCTTTTTCTTCTTACTTTTAGCACTAGCTTTTGTTCATGTTACAGGTTATAATTCCACCCAGCAGCCTTCCACAAGTTTTAGTGTCTCATGTGCAGGACACAGAGCACATACAAGTTTTGACAGTACTTACTAAGCAATTGGTTTAAATGAATATTGTGTATCATCTTTAAAACTTTGCAGTGATTCTGATAGTCACAATTTTTCTGAATGTGAGTATTCCTAACATATAAGAAATTCCATTTTAGCATTGTAACCCTTGCTAAACCACAGTTCTCAACTTATCTCAGTTCCCAAACTTTGACGGGAATGATTTTTAACAAATGATAACAACTTCCCACCTTACAGCCACTGCTCCAATTAGCATTTTACTCATTGCAGAACACTTCTTGCCACGGAACTGTAAACAGTGTACAAAGCAGAGAAAAGCAGCGTGCGTACCACATTGACTCCAATTAACTGCATGCATGAGGAGACAAGAAAGAGAGTGATGAACTGCCAACGGACAGATTTGTCACGAATAAGATCACAAACACTCTTAGATTTCTCCCCACGGATGGCTTCTTGCTCTGCAATCATGTCATCCACTTCGGCCATGTGGTCACCGTCCCCCCAGAGCTGCTTCACAGCTGCAGGGAGAGGAGGAGGAGAAGATGACTCTGGGCCCAAGCTCACCGGCACACATGAATGCAGAGGATTCCTTCCTGCCTTATTGAGTGTCTTATTAACGCATCAGGCTCTTTGCTTGTCTGAAGTTCCTAGAAATCTGGGTTCAGCTTATACCCAAATACAATTCATTCCTATCTATTTTTACCTATAAATCTCAATCACGACCTCACCATTGACCAGCAGGTGTTTACAGTATTTCCACATAAGAGAGGCTTAAATTTTTATCAATCCTTTTTTGAATTCCCCCCTGCTAAAGGTACAGTTCTACTGCACGCACCAAAACAGAGACAAGAAAAAACAATTCCTATGATTAAATATACAGCCAAAGAGTTCTCTCCCTTCACACTCAAAAGAGCCATAATGGCTGTTTCTCTGTTTATGTTAGCAGCTGCCATTAGGGTCACTGAAAACATGGAATACTCATAGATATGGACAGAGCATCCATTCATTACACAGAAGGCACAGTTTCCAGGCTCTGACTGCTAAGAGCACAAATGCTTTGTGACCCATTTCCTTACCTTTGATGCAACCCTCCTTGTCCTTTTTGTCGATGAGCAGGTAGCGGGGAGAGTCTGGGAAGAAGGGGAGGGTGAGCAGCTGAATGAGGGCAGGAATTGCATTTGCTGCCATGAGAACGGGCCACAGAGCTTCTACTCCCAGAACTTCTCTAAAACAAAAGGATTAAACTGTCTGTATTTTGATCTGTGTTTGCTAGGAAGGAGCATCATTCTTCAGTCTTAACCATTTATATGATTTCTGAATTTCATTCAGTTGAGAATTGGTGATGAGACAATTTGGTTTGGCTGCACACTTCAGCACACCTAAGAAAAGTTGTTGATTTGCTTATCCATAGACATGAATTGACATATGCATAAATTTTAATAACAGAAGAAATGAAAGAGCTCTTACCTGAGACCCAGAGCAAATCCTGCAAACTTTCCCACGGCAATGGCAGTGGAAGCAGTTATGGCAATCACCCCACGCAGCTTCTGTGGGGCGCATTCTCCCGCATACATGATATGGATATTCAGACCTAAACCTTCAGAGACAAATGACCGTCAGACAGGGCAGTACTTCTCATATGGATTGGATGGGAACGAGAAATTGGCCTGTCATATACAGTTAATTTAATGATGTTTGTGTTTTCTTATTTAGTAAAAAAATGCACTCGGTAATCAGGCACAAGGTAAAACCTTGTGATCCTCAGGCACTGCTCTCCCAGGCTTTTAATCC
Source organism: Phasianus colchicus (assembly GCF_987193195.1). Lineage (NCBI taxonomy): Eukaryota > Metazoa > Chordata > Aves > Galliformes > Phasianidae > Phasianus > Phasianus colchicus. The sequence goes on from NC_143453.1 coordinate 5,389,538, forward strand.
CACTTATAGGAATGCAAGTTTACCTGCACACACGCCAGCAAATAATCTCCCAATGATGATCATCTCAAAGGACCCAGACAGCCGACTGAGTGCCATGAGAGTTGCGCTCAACAGAGCAGGGATGTTGGCAAGCAGCATGGACTTCTTCCTGGAATTAATTTAAATCAGTGTCATTCCTGGCCAGACGGAAGTGATGCAGCTTGTACATTGGTTAAAGACTGAGATCAGCTGCAGTGAAGTAAATGGGAAATTGGAAAATGTTGTCTTGAACTGAAACCTTAGTTGGAGCTTTTGATGCCTACAGCACTTCTTGTGTGTAATGTGTTGGAGCTAATATCTACCTCGAAGAACATGCTGTGTGAGATGCTTTCTGTGAAATTCATTTTTAAAAGGTATGTACTCTCCGGATGATTTCTCTGGTCTGGATTGGCTTTGGAATTTACAAGGAACAGGGTATTCTTGTTGTGATCATTGGCAGTTTTTGCTATTCTGTTTCTTCAATGATCTTTCATATGAAGTGACCCTGGGCTGCTCACAGGACCTCTTCACAAGCAGTGAAGACATAAAGATGTAAACACTTGTGCTTGCAGGTATGGGTGTAAACAGAAAACTAATGCAATCATTACTCCTACCTTCCAAATTTAACAGACATGTATCTGACAGACATGGAGCCCAGGAGCCCACCAATGGTGTAAATGGACACAACGAAGGACCACATCAAAGTAATTATCTCTTCACTGGGAGAAGATCCATATCTCTTCAGCCAGGTCTCACGTATGAAACTTTTGATGTACTTTAAGAGAAAAAAAGAAACCAATGAACTCAATCAACATGTTTTCTGATCATTGCACCTTTTTTTTTTTTTTTCAATTTCTCTTTCCTGACTATTTGTCTTGTTTAATACATTTCTGTCAATACCCTGGCTGAAATCTAAACCCAGTAAAACGAGAAGGAATTTTGCCACTAACATAAGCAGAGTCCGTGTTTTAGAAACATGGTGTAATAAGTCATAGTAAATATCAATACGAAATAACAATACTAAATATCAACTGTGAATGCCATTAAGAGAAGGTCAAGATGATCTTCTGTTCACATGCTGGAGCACGATTTGTTATACAGTTTTCCCCTTCATTCCCACTTGTTCCTCTTGTTTACTTTCTGCATCCTGCCTGCTGCTTTGGATAAAGTCTAGGTTTGACTTAAAGTGAGGTCAGGATTTGTCTCCTGATGTGTATCATTCTGGGGTCTCCCTAACCTACTGTTGATAACCTCAAAGTGTCCTCTTTCAGGATAAGGGTTCCCAGTGCGGTGACACTATGAACTCAATGTCCTCAGCACTATTTGAGCTGACAAACACCTCTCCTTTTTCAGCTGCGGGTATCAGCGCTGACCTGGGCTCTAGAGCTCCACTCCTTCCCTGTCCTGTTTTGCTTTACAGGTGCTCACTCAGAACTGGTGTGCATAGCCAAGGACCTGGAACAAAGGAATCCAGGAACCTTGTGGACAGGAGAGTTTCTTGCAAACAATCCAAGTCAATAATGGAAAAATGCCTGGCTACGGATAGCCCTCATCCTCCCCTTTCCCAGTTCCATGGCATCAGTCAGAAGTTAGAAACAATGACACACAAGAGTAAGGCAGCTGCTCTGAGAATCAGGCAACCACAAAAAGTCTAGTTTCGAGTGCAAAAAGAAAGACCTTAGTGATTACAGATAGAGGCAGGAATGCATGAGGACACTGAAATCCATGCTGGAAGCTCAATCGCTGAGCTGTCTGTGCTTACCTCAGCAGGAGAGTTGATAATGGAGATCTGCAACCCATACTGGAAAGTTCCACCAATGCCCAGGACGAAAGCAAGGAGGAAAAGATTGCAGCTCATTTTCTGGCAGGAAGAAAAATCAGCATAGAAAGCTGTTCAGACATGCCCTCAGATGTCCTGTTCTGCCTGTGGGATCGCTTGAAAGTAATGCAGTGGAAGACCACAGCAGCTAAAGCACAGGACAGGGAGACATTTGTAGAAAGGAGAAACAAAGTTTGTAGCTGTCTCCCAGAACAGGTTTTACACCTCAGTGCTTCTGTCTTCAGCTTTATCAACTTAATCTGCATAGAATCGCTAGCTGTGGGAGCATGGTACAACGTGCAAGCATCATGCGCACACTTTCCTCCCATTTGTTTCCTCCTCCTCCTCCTTTCCCATTTGTTATCTCTCTTAAGTGAATATTTTGTTCAGTAGCTTGACTGAGACAACAGAAATATTTGAAGTTTGGAGGGCATTCCTGGTTTCATAGTTATTCACTCTGATTTAGAAATATATCTGATAGGCTTAAAAATAGCTCCAGTGTAATGCTACATGCGTACCCCATCCCTCCCACTCCCCTGCTCTCTGTTACTGGGTGTCCCAGTGCTTTCTGAACAGCAGTGACAATATGGTAATGCCCTTTTATCTCTGGAACAAATTGTATTCAAAGGCAATGCTGAGCCATAACTGGCAAACATTTACAGGCTGATTTCTAATCAGATGAATGCCGTTGTTTCAATGAGCATCAAACTTATCCATGTCGCATCATTGCTGGCTTCAGAGGAATCAGTTCTGAATACATTTGGTATTTGGCACATTCATATATTAAATGATGACAGTCTTATCTACTTATCTTGTGCTTATCAAAGCACTAGGAAGAAGTGAGAATTGTGGTCTCTACCACTACACCCATGCTGCGTGCTTACAAAAGATGCCACGTATCAGCATGAGACTCACCATGAGCAAAAGAAGCAGCAAATCCCATTCTAAGTACGAAGTTTGCATCTGCAGCAACTTTCTGACTGTTATCCCAGTTCTGTATTATAACACCATTACTTGGCTATTCTTTTATTGAGTTCCTTAGGTACTTTGTTATTTCTAACCCTTTTATTGAGGAGGACATTTTCTATCTATGGTCCTCCTCCATCTGTCAAATCATGCACTCTTGTTTTCTCGCTCTGTTCTGAACTCCCTTGGTTTGTCTTTGTCATACATCAGGCATTAAATAGAAAAGTGCTCTCAAATCCAGTTTTCATTGCTTTTTAAAAATATTTCCTTGCAACATATTTGATATCTCTCTATTATGATTTCATACTATTATTTTAAATGCATTTGATTCAGATTGATTTAACTTTCTGTACTAAATTTATGCAACGGGTCCTTTAGAATAGCAGAAAGAAAAAAAAATCTGTATTGCAAGAATTCTATTTGGGTGTGAAAAAAGGAAATGTATACCAACTTGCATGCAAAGGTAGTCATCTCAGCTTGCAGGCTAGATCTTTCCTGATGCTTTCTTGGGACACTTTGGGAAAAGTCAGGCTATATATAGAGAAAGAGGAGCCTGAGATAACATTTCAACCTGTCATTTCATTCTCTTTCACTGTTTACACTCTCTTTGGTTTGTCATGAAGTTCTTGCTATTTGCTTTGAAATGTTGTGTTGGTTACTGATGAAACTGAGAGTAATTTTGATGAGTTATGCATTCATGCCAGGTCAGCTGGGCAGAGAAGCTCCAGCAACAGAGCTGCAGGAGACAAGGAAAGGACAATAAAGAGGCATTAATGGAAGCCAAAGTCCAGAGTCTAGAGCGGAGTGGCACAGACTAGAGTGGACTGGCTTGGACTCCCCAAAACACAGTTTGGGTAATTGGTTATCGTATTAACGGAAAAGGTCCTGACTGTTAACGTGAGCCTCAACACAGAAAAGCTGTCTGAAGCCTTACTCAAAAGCTTGACTAAGCGTGACTAAGCTTGTGCATTCATGCTTGAATTATGGGATCAGTTGATGCTTTAAGGCTACCGGTTCATTGCCTGAAATTCAAGTCTGTGTTCCTGTAACACATTAAGTGCTAGGAAAGCTGAATGTCACTTTTAAATCCTGATCGTAACATAAATCAATTCAATCTTTACTTTTAGCCCTAATTCTCAATTGGCCTCTTTCTCTGGCAGTTTCCAGTGCGTTTCTGGTAGAAGGGGTTTACAGGTGATTCAAACAGCTTAGGGGAAAGCATTTCAGCTGCTGAGTGGCTGCACTGGGCAGTGCCCATGCTGGGATTCTGCACGTCTTCAATTTCTGGAAGAACCTGGGCTGGTCAGGCTGGGACCAAGCTGTGCGGAACCTGAGAGGCAGATTATGCAGAGGAGCACTCAGGGGATAGCAGCAGGAACAGTGCTTCTCTGGTGTGATGGTAATCAGTCCTACAGTGCTTGGGGATTTGATTTTTAAACCATCATGAGTCTCTGAGAATCACTTTTCAAGATCCATTTGTGCCCAGCGCTTCACATGATTAGAAAATTGATCTAAGTAAGTGGTATAAATTCTTTCTGTTAATGAAGGTATGTTAATTCAGTAATAAATAACTATCTTGTTAAATGCTTCAATTAAAATGCAACCAACTAGATCAATTAAAATGTAACTACTGTTTACCTTTGCTTAATCAGTCTAAAGACACCTGATTTCAGGCCATGGTTACAAAAAGAACTAATTGGAGCTGAGGTTTTCTGATGCATAGTCTCAGGGCTGGGTCTGAATGCGTATCACTTGTGGGCAGGTATGTGGCATACAGCATACAGCCAGCTGCCTCTGTCCTTCCAGGGCCCTGGGGAAAGCCAAGGAGTGCTGACTCAAGGTAGCAGCCATACAAGTGACCCAGATGAGGACCTCGGGACATTGCAAGGTTTCTCCCAGTTCCAAACAAGTCTCCCCTCAAACCTGTTCTTCCTGGCAATTTGTGCCAGGCTTCTCCCTCCACCCAGGCATTTTCTCTCCCACCTTCTCTTCACTGCCTCATTTCTATTTCCCATCTTTTCTCTGATCCCCACTGAAGGACGGAATGTTTTGGTATCATCGTGATGGTACCAGCACTTTTTGCTTTGAGTGTGTGCATTCATCAGTCCTCTTTCCATCAGGCCCTCACTGCCCTCTCCAGATGATATGAATGAAGAGTTCCTCTGCATTTCCTAGCTTCCAGCTGTCTTGCTCCAGGTTGTCTTGTCTCAAAATCCTATCTGTCTCAAAATCTCAGTGTTGTCCAAGAGCAAAGATAGCTGCTGTTGCCATGTGTTTATGTGAATGACTTTTAAAGAGCACCAACTGCAGGTGAACAAACATTTATTTTTCTACACTGTAAACTGTAGGTAGTAAAAGATTGTTCTTGCACAGACTCTGGAGAAATACATCTGCCCATGCCCAGCATGACAGTAATACACTCAGGAAACATTATGTTTACATTCATGACATACAAAAATGCTGGATTTTTTTAAATTAAAATTGGTTAAAAATACACAGAAAGAAACTTTAGTTATTTTGCCAATGCTCCTCTTCACTACAACCACAGCCTCAGCAGAGCACAGGTGTAAATGGAGGCTTAATCCCTGCAAGATTGGCAGTGTCCAGGCAGGACCAGAGACAGAACATAGGATTGGATGGCAAGAAACAAGCCATGAAGAAAATCAGTCCAGAGTAAATAGTCTGCAAAATGATGCCCAAACATCAGCTGTATAAGCCACGCAGCAAGTGCTAGAAGCTTTCTTCCTAATCCATCCGTCACATGCCTTTATAGCTGAAAATAATTAACTGCTTGCTATTGCTCAACAAGTAGTGGTCTATTTGAAATCACTTAGTAACAGAAACAGAAGCACTGAGACACAGTTCTGAGAATTTCATCTGCTGTCTGAAAGCAGAATTTAATCATATCAATTTTTGTATCTGAGAGCCCAGATTTAGAAGCAAAACAAACAAACAAACAAAACTTCTGGAGTGCAAGTTGCTGCTTGGTTTGAGAAGAAAAACAATTGAAACTTAGGAGAAATTCAGAAGAAAGTTGCTGAAGCATCACATGGTGGTGTTTGCTGATAAGAGAATAAGGCATCAGCCTATCACTCTTTAATATGCGTGTTACTTAGTATTTTTAACAGATTTTTTAACTTTTGTTGCAATTTAGTAGCTGTATATCATAAATCTGTTCTCCATAAGCAGAAACACAATTGTGACAGCATAAAGTTGTGTGTAAACCAAGACACTGATAAGCTTTGGCTACTAACTATGAACCTTTCAGAGGGTGCATGCATTTATCCAAAACTGTCTTTGAATCTGGGAGAGGAGGGAATCTATTTTTCATTCCCTTTTTTTTCTTTTTAAATCATGGTCCATCCTAAGCTCTAAGCCTCTGGGGCCAAATTTCAGATTTGAATACCTAAACACAGTATCCTACATCAATATTTAGGTATCTGGCAGTATGGCCTGAGTTTCACTGTTGGTTGGAAGTAGGCACTTCACATTTCAACTCACAGAACCTTGCTTTTAAGCAGCAGGAAAATAGTCTGTGTAGCAACACAATAAATGGTTTATCAGGTGTTACAAAATTCAGCTGACGAAAGGGTGGCTTACAGCCTTTGTAACATCTACTGACATCCCTGAGCAAAGCAGTCAGGTTCCTTGTCTCGCTATATCATGCTGCTGTCAGGCATTTCTCTGATATACCGGCTTGAAAGTGTTTCAGTGGAACCACCACGTCACACATGGTTTTTAAGAGAAACTCTCAAGCATTTTGGCAGGAAGGCAGTCCCTGAGAATGTCCCCAGGAACTGACAGAGGACAAACTGTGGATGCCCCATCCCTGGAGGCATTCAAGGCCAGGCTGGATGTGGCTCTGGGCAGCCTGGTCTGGTGGTTGGCGACCCTGCACATAGCAGAGGGGTTGAAACTAGATGATCATTGTGGTCCTTTTCAACCCAGGCCATTCTATGATTCTATGATTCTATGTTACGGTTTCAGCCAAATGGTGGCTTAGGAGGAGTATAACAAATGAAGTAAATAAGTAATGTGATCCTAACAGCTGAATTAAGAGCACTATATTCTCCCCAGCCCTGCTCCTCTCTCTGTCTCCCTGCAAAGAGAACATAACCACTGCTGAATTTCCCCCAGCTGCCATTCTCCTTCCTTCTGCTACAACGTGGTGGACCTGATCTCCTCAGGGCCTTTGTAGAAAGCTTCAAGGCTCTGAGCTCTGAAGTTCCGTTTCCTGAATTCCTCTGAGATTTCCAGGAAGGACTTTCCTTTGGTCTCAGGAAGGAAGAACCAAATGTAGACAGCAGTGCAGATGCAAACCACAAGGAATGGGACGTAGCAGAAATGTGCTAGATTTTTCTGAGGAGGAGGTAAAGAACAAGACGATGTTAGAGACATTCTGTACAACAGCAAACAGGTTATTAAACCCCTTCCCTGCATGCACTAACTTCATCCAGAGGGTACTTGTGTGCTCCCTAGCAAGGAGGACAGCAGCTCTCCAGCAAAGTTTGGGAACTTTGATGTAGCAAGAAAAGTATCTCAAATTGTGTTTTTCTGGCTTTCTGTCTATACATAACTGTATAGAATGGAGATCCCAGTAGGAATTAAGATGGGATTGCATATGGTGGAGTTCTGCTCCCTTTCACTTCAGGAATCAACATGGGGCATGGTGCCAGGGTCTGGCCAAGGGGAATTACATTGCATCTCTAAATCCCAGCCATTCTCAGTAGAGGACGGAGCAGAACTAAAAGCCTTTCATGCCTGCAAAGCTTTACATCAACTTTACATCAGAAATCACCATTGCGTTGCCTTGGGAACCCACCACAATGAATGGAAACGCTGTTCCAACCAGAAAGAGATTGAACCAGAGCAGAGACCCGCAGATCATGTATGCAGCTGGTCGGGACATCTGATCAAATATCTCTGTGGGCAGAATTCCTGTTACACCAGCTGGAAAAAGGAATAGCAGGAAAGTTAAGAACATTGTTGGTAACACTGCTGATAAAAACCAAGAGAGCACAAGCAAAGCCAATGTGCCATTTGTGAGAACAGTGAATTGTATTCAGTAAATTATTCTCACTAGTCAACAATGCCAGAATAAGTGGTAAAAGAGATAAACTGCAGTGGGGAAGTCTTAGGTTAAATATTAAGGGCTGGCTAATTATTTAGTCTCTTTCATGTTGGAATGAACTGCTGGGAGAGGTTTTGTAACCCACATTATTCTCACTGGGATCTGGCTGTGAAAATAGCTCATAATTAGTTCAATCCTATGACACTGTAAGGACAAGAAATTACTTCCAAAGCCATGTGCTTGCACACAACTCCAGACTTCCATGGCACCCAAAAGTTTCAGTGAAACATGTGGGGAACTGACCTGGTCCAAGTCCAAAGCTCAGGATATAGGCGAAAATGCAGGCCATGCTGAGATAAGGCATCCAGCTAATCTGAGTCTGCAGCCACAAGGAACAACAAAAAGCCAATCAGAGCACTTACTGTTACTTGCCACCACTCGACAGCCCAGTCACATAAAAATGTCAATTGCATTTCCCTTAAATAATCCAATGAAGTCCATTACCTGCTGGCTCAGAGCAACCATGAAGACAGTGGCCCATCCTGCCATGAGGATGTATCCTCCCAGCAGCAGTGGCCTCCGGCCAGCGTAGTCTATAATCATGTTCTGCACAAAGTAACACAGTGAAATAAAGCAAAATGTTTGACATCTGTTTAGATTCCTGCTTGTTCCCTCTTGTCCCATTGCAACTCTTAGCTGAAAGAGAAAGGCTGCTCAGGGGAAGGGGTCTGGCAGGAGCCAGCAAGATGGTTGTTGAATGAGACACGAAGATGCCAGGTGCACCTAAACCCAGCCTGTAGCTGTGGTGACATAAGGTAAAAGTTTCATTTTCTAGAGACAGAGTGCACAGATCAGAAGCACAGTGTCCATTCAAACCCTTCCAAAGAGCACTTTTCAGACAACGATGACGATGCAATATCTTACAAAATACAGCATTAACCCCTCTGGACACGAATGCTGAGAGTTTGCCTGACTGCTGTGTTATGAAGTGCTTCCTTGGAATATCAGGCAATGTAAATTCGAAATTCCTCACTGTCAGTACAGCTGTGTGTCAGCAGTGTTTTAAGAGCCTCACACAAGTTACAGACGTGATCAGTTCACAGCTCCCTGTGCCGATGACAACATACGGGATTGTGTCCTGAGGAATTCCAGCCTCCTGGAACACGTAAGCTGCATAAAAGTACATCTGTGGAGAGAAGAGAGGAGAGAGCAGTAAGGGAAGGTGTCTGAAAATACATCCACTTGCTTTTTCCTGAAGGACCATGAAAATCAGGGCTGGGTGCCAAAGGGTTTTTCCTGTATATTAAGCAGGCATTGTAGCACAGACCTAGCATTTGTACCCTGTTTACTTTTTATGCCATCATTTTATATATTCCAATTCAACTTCTCCCACTTCTCCCACGATTCCTCCTTCACTACTTTGTTCATGCCTTCTGCAGCCAGATCTCCAAAAGCAGAGCAGAACACTGCTCCTTCTTCTATAGGAAGAGTGTTAAACTCAAGTGCTTGCACCCATGGCCCGCACAGTGCTGCTGCTGATTACTGCAGCCACCAGCAGCTCACCGAATCGTTCCCGCAGAGCTGCATGGCACTGCTCAGCACGATGATGCTTATCAGCTGCCACCTCACTGCTGGGTTTTGGAACAGCTCCCACGGCTTCTTCGCTCTCTGACCTTTGGCAGCAGCCTGTTCAGCTAGCATCTCCTCCAGCTCCTCTCCCAGCTCACTGCTGCCTCTGAGCTTCTTCAGTGCTGCAAGGACAAGAGAACTCAGGCTTTACCTTTGTTTGCCCATCCCTGCAGGCCAAACAGCTGAGCAGTAGATGATGGTTGTGGGAAGCTGTAGAAGAGCCCATGATTGTGGTACTGCCCCCACAAGTGGTATCCCCTTGAAAGATTAGGGGGTAGGAACTGCAAACCCTTCCCCATTGTTTGACAAGGGAATATTTCCAGTCCATGTCATTCCAGCAGCCATGCTTCTGACTCATACCTCAAGTGGATTCCCTGGGAAATGCAGGCAATTAAGACATTGCTGGTACATGATTCCTGGAAACTAATTCCAGCTTCTCCGTGTATGGGGATTGTATGGTACAAATCTAAGCAAATCCCTTAATATGAACTGGCTGCACATTTGGTCATGAGTTCTTCAGCCAGCATTTATTTCACTTCATAGTTACAAAACATATACGTCATTGTGAACACAAGCTCCACATTTTGACCTTTTCTTCTTATCAAAAAATGTACTTTATAAAGATGCCTTTAAATTATCTTAATAGATCATAAATATTTAAGATTGTAGAATGTTGTTTAGCTTGGAAGGAGGAAGTAATGACAAATGGAATGATACATTGCTTCTCAGATATAAAACCATGGCACCATTCTCACGAGATTGCAGCCTAAGTCTTTGTACAAAAGCAGGATGCAAAGAAGTTAATCACACATTAATCTGTGCTCAGAATTACTTTGGTTCACACAAATATGCAACCAACTACCACCTGCTTAAGGGTGCAACAATTAATGCATCTGCAAACATTGGTGGCACCATGTATCCTGTATAGAACAAGCATGGTTCTGGTTTGTTAACCAAATGTTCTGGCACATCACGGGACTGGAGACATAACCCATAGTACTGGGCTCAAGGATTTTATGTTCATCTGAGGAGACTGGTAGGTCACCCAACAGAATATTTGTGTTGGGAGGAATCTACATTTCAATTTGCTTTAGGCTGAATACACTGGATTGTGTGTGAAGATATGCAATCAACCTTCTTACTGTGCCTTTGCCCAGTCAGCAGATCCCACTGCTCAGTGAGGGGCTGGCTGTCGCCCTAAGCTCACCAGAGATGCAGGACTCTCTGTCTCCACGGTCAATCAAGAGGTATCTGGGACTTTCAGGAAACCACGGCAGAACCATGAGCTGGATTAGGGCAGGCACAGCATTGCTGGCTAAAAGGAGTGGCCAGCTTTCCTCCCCTCCTAGAAGCTCCCTGGAGAAAAAAAAAACAAGTATTAACAAGTATCTTGCTCAGTAAATTCTGCAAGAGACCAGAATCATCTGCTGTGTGTGGGCACTGGAAAAGAAAGGAAAGGGAGGAGGAGTAAAATAGGTGAAATATAAACTGGGCTTCTAGCTTTACATTACCTGAGTCCAACAACCTGGCCCAGCACCAGTCCCAGGGCTGTAAAGGATGCAGAGGTCAAGGCCACAGCCCCTCGGAGTTTCCTTGGGGCACTCTCTGCCAGATACATGGGCTGAATGTTCATGCTTACACCTGGCAAGGCAGACAAATGCTGGCCTCAGCTTGCAGACAGAAGAGATGAGGGCAAACGCAGTCAACTCTTGACTTGCAGGAAATGCGATGTCTGACCTACCTAAACTTATTTACCCAAACCTTTAATTTCACATCTGATCGGACTAGAGGATAAATTATTTTCATGTCTAAGATCATTCCTATTTCGGTATCTTCTATTTCTAATTGATACTTTTGATATCTTTTGGCCTGTTAGGTTTCTCATTCCTGCACACCTCATACCTGCGTTCACACCAGTAAGGAACCTGCTGAGCATAATCATTTCGAAGGATCTCGCCATCTGGCTGAATCCTGACAAGACGGCGGCTACGATCACAAAGACGTTGTTAACCAGCAGGGACATCTTCCTTCAGAGAGAAAAGAGATGGTTGTGAGCTCAGATGTGTGCCAGGTTTGCACATTTCCCCTTGGCCTAAAAGAAACTGCAAAGCTTCAAGTATAATCCAGCACCTCTTACCTTCCCAACACAATGGCCATGGGGCCAGCAGCAACAGCCCCTGCAAGGCCTCCCAGGGGGAACATGGACACGGTGAAGGACCACAGCAGCAGGACCATGCCACTCCCCAGGGGAGCACCTGTGCGTTCCAACCATGTTTTGTTCATGAATGTCTGGATGTACTGCGAGAAAAGGACAGTGCTGCGTGACCACGGACAGAGAGAGGCGTGTAACTGCTTCCTTCTGCATCCATCTTCTTGTGCTGTGCTCATGCTGTTACATCTTGGGCTGAAAACGGCCTCCAGCTCATAGATGTGTTTTTAACAGAGGGATAAGGATCTAAAACTGTAGCTGCTGAAAAGTTGCACTTGGCTTGTGTGTCTGTGTAGCTGTTTTGGATAATTTAAAAACATGCATCATGGGTCCAACTTCGAATTTAAGGGCAAAAGTCAATTTCGTAGGATGTAGGTTGAAAAAATTTTAAATTAGATATTTTAAAACAACTAAAAGCAAGGCTTTTAAAAGAATTCTTGTGACTCTAGATCCTGAATAAGGGTGGCTCATGACAGCAAAGTTCTGTACCTTGACTATGACTTACACAGAGGTGACAACATATTCCCACCCTCAGTACTAGCAGGCTGCCTATTTTTGGTAGCAGGCCACTATCTGCAGCCTGAATGAGAACACCAAGGCAGTGTGTGTCTCAAGAGGAGCCACTCAGACCCACAGTACTTACTAAAGTCGGAGCATTGATGATGGAGATGTTGTAACCATACTGGAAAGTGCCTCCAATCCCAGCAGCACACACTGTCAGGATCAGGTTCTTGTTCTGAAGCTGAAGAAGATGGATGGAAAAAGGATAGCTTTTGTGCACAGAATAAAATGGCTCAGCAGATATTTGGCCCATTGTGTGATGAATATTAGCACAGGCTACAAATGATGTCGTATAATGGGAAGTGCAAATGACAGAAAACAAAATACAGAGTTTTAAAATCTATGGCTTCCAAAAGTGCAAAATGATACTAAGATTCCATATTAATACTTCGCTGCCATTCGCAATTTGGAACTGCTTGAAGACAAAGGCTTGCAAGTGTCTTTTGTTTAATATTTAATGCATATGCTTACAGAAAGTCAGCATAACAACAGCAAATACTGTCAGGGTCTGGTGTTATTGCTTCAATTAATTCAATGCAGTACAAAACCTGTACCCACATGATGAATTACTCAAGAAGCATTTGGCAAAGTTTAATAACTTCTGAATCATTTCCAGCTCCCCTCTAGTATAAGAGATTTTCTCAGGGCTATTTATGTCCAGGGCACTCTTGTTCACTGGCATGCTATTTCTTCTACCCTTTTACTGCAATTATACTTTCTTTTTTTGTTCTTTCATTTCAGCTTAAAATAGACTGCTTTTCCTATGCTGCTTCACTTTTTGTACAGAGCAGACAACGTCTTTCTGATGAAGTTTTCCATCACGCAGTTGTTCCTACAGGTGTTCAGCAGCCTACAGTTGAGTATTCGGTCAAAATATTTTCTGCATTTTCAGTATAATGATGTGGGCGAAATACAAGGCAGGTCGTGGGTTCTGTGTCACGTTCTGTGCCTCCTTGAAGTCATTTCTTCACTGCCCACTGCTCCCATAGCCATTTAATGGGCCTGCTTCATGCAAATCATGGAATCAGGGTGCTGGTATCAAAGAGAAGCCTCTTGCCTTTGGAAGGGTGTAGAACAAGCTGTCCCAGCTGACACCTGGGTGCTCACTGTTACGCTTATGAGCAAAAAACAGTCGTGTGTATTTCCCTTTCTACATATTTCTGTTGATCTTTCCTCCTCTATTGTGTTTGTAAATTCCAGTTCATACTTGCCACCCTTGACAGGATGCTTTTCTGTGTGTCTGACTTTCCACAAATGGATCCACTGCTCCTGCAGAGCAGCACAGCCATGTGCCAGCAGCATCACGTCCCCATACCCACACCTCCATCCTCACTGCAGCCACACTACCAATCCTTGTCTGTTCTCATGTATTCTGTGCCTGTGCTTTCGGCTTCTCTACCTGTACATGAGATGCTGTGCCTGGCAAGCAGTGCCCTGGTGGTGTCCCTGGGCTGGAAGCACTGTCTCGTGTCCCAAGACCACTCTGAGCTTGCTGGGGCACCCAGCCCTTATCCTGACACTGCCTGCACAGTGTTCCAGGCAGCCCAGGGCCAGGCTTGCACAGCATTCCCCACAGGGCAGGATGACATGAAGAGCCCGTGCTTGGGCTGGGCTGTTCACCACCAGGGCAGGTCACCTCAGGCCAGATTTTGTTTTGCTGCGTGAATATGACTCCACTGACCCAGGGGAGGACTTAGATATCCTAAAGCTGGGGAGCCCTATCTGCTTCACCTGCTCGATTTCTTTTTACAGAGCCATCTACCAAAGAAAGGAACGGTTTGCCTCATCTACCAGTAGTTTTTAAATCACAAATTCCAATAATCTTAGCTTTTTTCTTTCCTCAAAGCCTCTTAATGTCATTAACTTCCAGAGGCTCAGATAAGATGTTCTCCCTGGCAGAAGCACAGCAGACTGTTCCAGCCCTGCGGCAACAAGAGGCCGAGCTCTCTCCTGCCCCGTTAGAGGGCACACCGCGCTCACTTGCACTTTCCTTGGCACGGCTTTGCTGTCTCACTGCTGTGAGCCCTTGCTATCCCTGCTCTTCCCACTAACTCCAGTTCTCCAGATGAGAGAGATGCCCTGTGCCTACAACAGCACGCTTCTTTTGATCTTTAACCACAACGTCTAAAAGACAAAACATTCCTCCTGCTGATTTCCCTGTATTCATTCTAGAGCCTATCACCTATTACAGCCATAAGCAAAGGGAAAACGTTTGCTCCTCCCTTCCGGAGCCACGGCACAGCGCCGAGCTGCCCTGCAGGGTTCCTTCCCAGCCGGGCTTCACCACCGCGTGATGTGCAGCTGCCAGGAGAGCCCTCAGTCTGTCAGCTCTAACCCAGGGACTGGGACGAGCTGACGAGTAATTCTACAATAACCTGTAAGGACTTCCATAGCCTTATAAAAAATAGGGATAAAAAAAAAAATAATAATCCGTCAACAATAATAGAAAAGTTTCTTGTTCTTACCAATCTCTGCAGCTTGTTCATCCTCTTTGGTGGTCTTTCCTGTCTTGCCGAAGCTCTCAGCAGTGCTCCAAAGGATTATTTAAATCTCCAGCGTAGGCACTGACACTCAGTGGCGGAGCGCAGCCGCCTCGCAGCCCGTCCAGCTCCGGGCACGAGGGTCCGCGGCGTCCTTTGCCAGGGAAACGCCGGCACTGCGGCGCAGCCCTCCACGAGCGCGGAGCTCTCGCGAGAGCGGCTGACGTGACGTGGGCGTTGCCAGGGCAACGGCGGCAGATTTAAAAGCCCGAAAGCCGGAACTGCCGCCCACTCGTCAGGTGGAGCCGCGGCCGGGTGGTTCGGTGCGACGCTGAGCTGTGGTCAGTGCCTCCGTTCAGAGCTTCTAAAGGAAGAAGCGTCTGTGCAGTCCGTGATCAGCCAGGTTCACGTGTGGTCTGCGCTGAACCCACAGCCTGGGGCTAAGCAGCCCCGAACTTTACCAGTGGAATATCTGGTTGGAGGGGAAGCAAACAGTAATGAGAAATGGCAAATTGGCACCAGAAAGTCTAGCAGGAGGGAAAAGTCTGTTTCAAAGCCTGAGGTGCAGTGAAGAGCTCAGGAACACGGGTAGTCTGATCAGTTCTCCAGGTTAGGGAAATGGAGAGGACTGATAATTAACATCAGTACATGGCTGAGGGAGTGGTGTTGTGAATGGGGCTTTGGCTTCTTATGTCATGGAACTGATTTTGGGACATCTCATCTTCTTGGGGAGGGTGGAGTTCATCTGTCAGACAAGGGGAAGACCATCTTTGGCAGCAAGCTTTCCAATTCAGTCAGGTGAGCTTTAAGCTGGAGTTGCTGAGGGTGGGGATCTTAAAATCATTGCACTTTGAGGCTGACAGTGAGGATGCCCTGGGCCTGGAGTAGGATCACAGGTCAGTAAGAGAGTTCTTAAGGTTCAGGATAAGGGAATTCTGATTGGTAAATCAGCCTCAATGGGAGTCCAACTCAAGTGCCCATACACAGTGCATAGAGCATGGGGTACAAGCAAGACAAGTTGCAAGCATATGCATGGGTTAGGGTTAAAGGGAAGGCAGAGGAAAGGAGACGTAGTGGGGGTCTGCTACGGGCTGCCTGATCAGGAAAACCAAGTAGAAGAGACCATCTACAAGCTAATAGGAGCTGCTCCACGTTCACAAAACATGGTCATGACAGGAGCCTTCAGCCAGCCCGTATCTGTCAAACGGACAACAGCAGTGCACCAGAAATCAAAGAGGTTCCTGAAATGTGTTGATGATAACTTCCTCTTCCAAGCTGTATGGGAACCCATGAGAAAAGGAGCTATGCTGAACCTTGTCCTCACCAATGACAAGGGGCTGGTGAGTAAAGTGAAGCTCAAGGACGTTCTTGGTTGTAGTGTTCAAAGTCCTCATAGTGTTAAAGAGGGTGCACAGCAAACTTGCCACTCAGGACTTCAGGAGAGCAGACTTTGAACTCTTCAGGGAACTGCTTGGCGGGGTGACATGGGAGAAATCCCTGGAGGGAAAAGGTCCCTAAGAAAGCTGGTTGGTATTCAAGGACCATCTGCTCCAAGCCCAGAAGCAGTGCATCCCAAGAAAAAGGAAGGCAAGAATGCCAGGAAGCCTCTGTGGATCAACAAGAAGCTCCTGGACTTATTTAGCTCAAAAAGAAAGACTATAGGGAGCGGAAGCAGGAACAGGCTACTTAGATAAAGGAAGAAATTACTGACTGTGAGGGTAGTGAGACACTGGAACAGGTTGCACAAACCTGCTGTGGATGGTCCCTCCCTGGAACCATTCAAGGCCGAGCTGGATGGGGCTGTGAGCAACCTGGTCTAGAGGGAGGTGTCCCTGCCTGTAGCAGGGCAGTTGGAACAAGATGATCTTAAGGGTCCCTTCCAACCATACCATTCTGTGATTCTATGTATTGAGTCACCTATTACATTGGGATAACACACTTGATTTGGTGTCTTGCCAGCTGATTTACATTCTCTAAATGGGACTACATGTTCATTAGCAATACAGTTCCATTAACTTTCTTTCAAATACATGACAGTCTGGGGAAATTATTCTGCAGGATCCAGAGCTGCCCAAATTCCTAAGCTCTGAGGGCAGCTGGTACCAAGGAGTGTACATGGTTTTGTGCTGTGGGAGGCACCAATTGAGGAACCAACAGAGCTTCACAGTTGTTCACAGAGGCATGGAGGTCCTCGTACAGCGGATTTATGGCACACCCCTGGAGTACAAAATTGAAATTCCATTCTGTTTCAAAACCTTGGTTAACAATTAAATACCTTTATGCAGCAGAGGCCCTCTTGTTACCTCTTGGAGGCTCCAGCTAAATTCTAATGAGTAGAAAAGGTTTTGTTGCACAGCAATGGTGACTTCTTCCATGACCTTTCATCTTTGTCTTCTGGCTTATCTTTCACTAGGATGGCAGCTTTGCTCCCTTCCTGCACCACCCATCGCATCTGCAGGGCAGATCTGATGGGCTCTGCGTAAAGAGGCCAGCCAGTGTGGGGCTGCTCGTTGTTCCAGAAATGGTTCCTTGTCCCATGTGAACGGCTGAAGATGGTGTGGCAGCAGCGACAGCAATGGCTTGCGTCTTTCTATGCAATACATTCCATACACTTCAAAGTATTCAGAATAGGTGCAACTGTTTTTAAACCCCTCTTTATCCCCGGTCAGTTGTTGCTGCCGACCCGTTCTGCAAAAGCTTCTCTTCCGGACACTGAGTGCTGCTCCGCCATCGGCCACTGAGCGGCAGGAGCAGCACGGGATGCTTGCAGCTGTGGCTCGCAGCGCAGCCCGGATGGGAGCTCCTGGAGCTCCCTGCCTTTTCCAGCAGCAGCCTCGGTGAGTGAATGGATGCTTTTCTTTCCCCTCCGTCGCACCTGTATGCATTGTGCTGTGATGCTGACTGATGCCCACATTGGTTGCGTTGCCGACTGGATTCCTGCTGTGCCTTTAAAGATCACAGTATTGCCAATGCTCAGCCCTCAGGATGAGTTCTCATCGTGTCACAGCTGATGTGGGTGAAGAATCCCCAGCCTGTATCACTGGCATGAAGTGCCATGCTGCAGCTACACGAATCCTGAAAGGAGAAGCAGCTCCCCAGCACTGCTGTGGAGACTTACCTCCCTCTTTCCTCAAATACCTTCTCGTTGAGCTCAGCTTGTCATAGTTAGGTGAAACATGATGCCACGAGTATGGGACAACACTTACATGGAGATGTGGTGGCATCTCTGTGCCTGCAATGATCTGACTGCAGGAGCAAGCAGAATCCTGCTGTTAGAAGTCTCTCAGCACACACTTTGCTCTGCCCTGTGCTGAAAGGTTCCTGCATGCCAGGGGTGTCACCTGGGGTCCTCTGGACCATCTACAGGCAAGCTGTGAGAGGAGAAGAGGGGCCTGTTTCTATTAATGCAGCTTGGCTCTACAGGATGCCTTCTCACTACATACCCTGCTCTGTAACCGCAGAGATCTGACTGGGTGTTGGATCTCACCCAGCTGTTTCTGTTGAATGTTCTGTCTTTCCCATAAGGACCATCCCCACAATTTCTGTGAGTTCAAAACACTGTATGACAACTTCAGGAAATGGGCTTTGTTGCAGTTTTGGGGGGCAGGAACACAGTCACAAGGCAACTCTCCAGCCCCAAGGGGACACATGGGTACTGAGGGGATCCTGTGGTGCTCACCTGCAAGCAGGCATGTCAGAAGAGCAGCTCTGTCTCTCCTGTGTGCTGGGTCAGTGCTTGGTGTTTTCATCCCCCTGATAAGCAATAGAGGTTCTCTGTGAAACCCAGGAAAGCCGAAATACTACTAGTAATTGAATTGCCCTTTCTCAATCTGTTGTGAGCAGTAGGTCAGGCTGTAGCTGAGCTATTCTCTTTGTTCTTTGTATCATACTCTGATACGGGGGCTTAGTTGAAACTGGGGAATCTGAGGGCCAGAGAGAGCAAACTGCAGAACAAAACCTCCATCCCTGAGTGCAGGAGAGGATCCTTTGTAGTGCCACGTGGCAACAAATGGTGTTGGATGGTCCTGTCCTGATGTCACAGTGCCAGATTCATCCTGATATCTTATTTAGCGCTCACTTCAGGTAGAGCTTTTTGTTAGAGATGTTCCCAGCTAACTGAGAGCCACCTGAACTAGGACACAGGCACAGTCCTGGCTCTAAAGTGTAAATGCTCCTTCTGATACCTTCAGCAGCTGACAGCACACCCAGGTGTATGTGCTGCATTTCTGCAGCTGAAAGTAGACCTTCTCTTATAGGAAACAAGTGTTGCCTGATATTCTCTTAGCCAACTGGCCACAGTGGTTATGAAATGAATGTTACAAAATGAGTGCCCTCGAATGACATTCCCCAGCGACAGCTGTGGGAGGTGACCTGTGGTGCAGAGAACAGATCACAAGGCAGAACTTAACAGGAGTGATGAAGCACTGGGAAAAAAATAACTGTGCTAAGAGACAGTGGTTTCCTCTCTTGATGCCTTCAATTCATAAGCAGAATCTGGTTTAGAAGAGGGCCTTTATTTGGATATATGACCAGACTCTGCTCGAGGAGATTTAGGTGAGATTATCTTTCTCATGATATGCCAGAAGCAGTTGCATCTCTGAACAAAAAGCCATAAGAGTAAAAACAACATAAACTTTGATTTACCACAAACCCCGTGCAACCCACTTATCCTTGGAGGGCTGAGCACTAAGTGCTATTTTTAGTTTCTTTCTAACAAACAAGCAAACAAAATACCAATAACAACCAAACATCCAGTTCTGTATGATTCATCTCCCCCTGACTTTAGCCCTCAAACTGTAGACTTAGCTGATGTGTGATAGACACAAGACTCAAGTGCCCCAGGCAGTTATGGTTACACAGCTTATCTATGGGCTCTGAGTCCATGGAGTGGAGTTTCCAGAACTGGAACAGAGTTACTTTGTGACTGATCTGTGGTGGGTCTGGGGCTCTTGGTACCCTTCATCCATACAGCAAGGATGGAGTCTGAGAGCAGAAGTTGCCTTTCCAGTGCCCTGTGCCTTTCTGAACACGTTCCTCTGTGTGGGACTACATTCCCACTCACACAGATGTGTGCCTTGCACAGGGCTGGCACAGCACATGCTGGGGGGCACTGGGGTGAGTGAGACCTCACAAGCAGCTCACTCAGCCTCATGTGATGGGTGGGCAGCATGAATTTGTCCTAATTTCCAAAGAACTGGGGCTGTAGTGCAGGATGGAGTGCTGGTCTGGCCAAGGGCTTGGGGCGAACACAGTCCTGCTGCATGCAGCTCAGCTGGAGGGATGTGCCATCTGGCATTCACCAGTTGGACATGCTGCTAAAGGTCATCAGATGAAGCTACAAACTGTATGCTAATGGCAGGAGAGAGCAGAGGGCACACCTCACCAACTGGACACTCTGCATATAGGGCCAGGGGCTGTTTTCCTGCCCCAGCACTGCTGGTGACATGAGTGGTCCCATTGGAGAGCCACTGCTCACTGGGGTCTGTGCTGACCTGGTGCAACACTTCTTTCATCCTGCAACCCCAGCAATTGCTGCGCTGGGCAAAGAGGAGCTGACGCCTTTAAATAGAGCATCTGTTTATTCTTGAAACAATTAGGGAGGTCAGTTAGATCTTGAACTCGTTACTGAGCCTAAAACAATTATGATAAAAACAAGTTCCAGATGGACTTGAGAGGAATTGTTTTTGTCTTTAGTAAATTAGAACAGATTCCATGTCTTCAAGTTCCTCTGGCATTTATGGACAGGAAACACGAATTACACACAATAATTTACTACAAACAAAGGAGATGAACTCTGCAACAGCCCATTTATCTTTGCTCATGTGCCTCCTCGAGGTCTGTGAATTGCTTAACTCGTGGGGAGCTTTCTTCTTTGTTTTCAAACTCCTTGCTATTTTGATTTGCAGAAACGAGACAGGAAGCTGCTGTGTTTCTGTTGTGGAGTTAAACTCACCTGTGACCCCAGGCAAATGCTTGCACATTCCTTAAAATCCCCCATGAACAGAGAACAGAAGCAGAAAACAAAAACAGAGGTAACAATGGTTGTCTGACTGTGTGCCTTCACAAACCATTCCCTTTCAATACATGCATACTTAAATCAAAGAGCAGATGAATTCACAGTGATGGGTGTGCAACACACGTGAATTCTTCCCATCCTGGACTATTTCCTTGTGAGCTGGTTTGTAGATCACAAAAGTTTATGGTGCTGCAGGTTACTGCTGCTATACCTGCACGTGCAGAACTGCTAACAGTGCATGGGAAAGCATTACCTCTGGTACCAGTGCACTTCAGTTCTTCCTGTGAGTGACCTGAACAAAAGCTACAGGTGGAGCTCTGGCAATTTGTTCTTCAGGCAGCTCCAGGAGCCCCCAGACAGACGTTTATCAGAGCCCACCCAAAAGTCTGGGTATCAGACCACTGCTGGCAGCACCTGCGTCCACATCAGCTTTGGTCCCTGGGCAGGGGAAGGACAGCAGGACCAGACAGGAGGAAATCAGCAAAGTGGCTCCTGAGCAGCATTCCTGTTCTGGCAGTCCCTCCTGTTATCTTACAGCTGAGACAAAGAGATTGGGTTTGGTTTTTTTGTGGGTTTTAACTGGATTCTGTAATTTTCTAGAAGTATCCCTACAAATGTATATAATGAGTGTGGCTGAGCTGATGTGAAGTGACAGAAGGACATAATTCCCAAAGACCATAAAATGTGACAAGGATTGTAATGCAGACTGAAGCTGCCCCTGGGCGTACTGTAATGCATGAAGTCAGCTTGGCTGCTCTCCAAAGGAAGTGAGATCATGGGCAGAAAGCTGCCTGGGAACTGGAGGGGTCACAGGTTTGTCTGGCGTCTTCCCATGCTGAAGGGGGAGTTTTGGATGCATTTCATTGCTTTCCCACTTGATTCCTATAAAAAGAAAGCCTTACGCATAAGCCTGGAGAAGTAGAGTTCTCAAAATTTGATTGGCAAACAAGGGAAAAGAAGGAAAATGATAATGTGATGACATTTTTTTGCCTTTCATGCAATGTCTTATTTGCACATGGAATAATTAGAATTGATCATTTGGATTCTCATCTCCTTGTAGCTAGTGAGGTTGGGCTCCAGGCTGCTGACCTTTCAGCAAATGGGCTCCAAATGTTTATCTCCAGTCTTGGCTCAAGCAAGGTAGGGGCAGGAGTCACAGTGCTTGAACTCAGCTTCTGACTGTGAGAGCAGATAGGAAATCTCTAATCCTCCATCCAAATGAGCAGATATTTTCTCATGTACTTCTTTCATCATCCATTTATTCACTCAGTTCTTTTACTCAGTTGCAGCTGCCCTTCTGCAGGGTCTGTGGCTGCACAAGGCTGACACACAAAGCTGTGGCAATGGGGCTTTGGGGCTGAAACAGCCACGTGGATCCAAGCAGCACTTAGCAGAGCCCCCAGCCCCAGTCAGGAACTCTCTTTCCCTCCTTGGCCTTTCCAGCTGAGGTTTTTTTTTTTCTTTTTGATTCAGCTGCAGTTTTAGCATCCCCTGGGCTCCACTTTCAGAGCCTCCAGTGCAGCTCAGGCTGGCAGTGCTGGTCTCAGTACCTGAGCACTCAGGAACCTGTACCTCAGTGCCCATCTGCCTCATCTTTTCCTCTCCCCTGCTCTGTGTTGCTTTAACCTCACTGTTCCCTAACCTTCCAGCTGTGTTTTGTCCCCCATCAAACAGCAGTCAGAGAGGATGCAGTGGAAAACACAAGGACTCCTTCCTCTGCTAATGATTTCACTTCCCATTGACTGAAGGCTTAAAGAGGAATCTCAGGGCTCACTAAAAACCTGGTGACAATTTAGCCTTCTCCTACAGAAACCTAATACCAGAGCCCTTCCTCTGCCTGCAACCAGGTTGGCTGTAAAATTAGACCTGGCTCCTCAGCATGGCATGCAGCTCTGGAAAGCACCACAAGCTCAGGACTGGGGGATGGTGGGTTTATTTAAACCTTTATCAGATCATGCTATCAGAGAGCGCTCTGCATACACCTGGCACAGCCTCACGGAGAGCAGGCACCTTGTGCTGCCTGGTGTGACCTCTCACAGTTTAGGGAAGCACCTCAGTGCTACAAGCAATAGGAGATGGAATCACTAGCGTGAATTCCTGAAACCCCAAAGCCTCTGAATGTTGGTGCACGTGTCATTTGCTGGCTGCAGAGTGAACAGGAGAGGAAGGGGCCGGCTAGCTGCGGGGAAGGCTGTGCTGCGAGGGCACCAGCCCTGCAGCTGAAGGCGAAGAGAGCAGGTGTGCAGGGCGCACCGCCCGGCTGGGCACGGCCTGGGCACTCGCACAGCAGGCGCGGCGCAGCGCAGCCCCGCACAGAGCCACGTGCACAGCGCGCCCCCGCCCCGCCCCCTGTTGTCCCCTTCTCTCCCCGTGATTGGCTATCTCCGTGGGGGCGTGACCCTCCTCCCCGCCTTCCCTCAGCCACCAGCCAATCGCACTGCCCGCCTCCATTGGCCGCCCTCGCTCGCCCCGCCTTCAGGGGGCGGAACCCCAGGGGCGCTCCCCCTCTCGGCCCGTCACCGTCCGCAGCGGGTCCGTTCCGGGTTGGAGGCCGAGGGCATGAGGCGCGCTCCGATTGGCCAACCCTCGCAGCCCGTCGCGCCGGGATTGGCCGAGAGCAGCTGGCGGGGGCGTGGCGTCGGCGGCCCGCGGGGGGTGCTGTTAAAGGCCCCGCGGCGCGGCCGGGCGCTGTCGCCGTGCGCCATGGCCTACCAGGGCTTGGCGCAGGAGTACCTGGGCATGCCGGCCGTGACGCGCGCCTACACCACGGCCTGTGTGCTTACCACCGCCGCCGTGGTGAGGGCTGGGGGCGCGGGCGCTGGGGTGCTGTGCTGGGGAGGGTGCGGGGCGGCTGGCGCTGCGTGCCTAGCAAGCGGCAGTGGTGGCAGCTGCCCTGCTTGTGTCTCTTAGCAGCTGGAGTTCATCACCCCCTTCCAGCTGTACTTCAACCCCGACCTCATCTTCAGGAAGCTCCAGGTGAGGCTGTGCCCAGGGGCACAGGGCCCTGACCGTGTCCGGAGGGGTTGCTCCAACACTGCAGGAGCTGCCCGCTAGCCTGGCATCACCTTGCTGCAGGATGGAGCTCGCTCCTCCCGGCCTTCCCCTGCTACACTCCATCCTGCCTTTCCCTTTTCCATAGATCAACCCCACCTCATCCCCTGCATCCCTGGGTGAGGTTCTTAGCGGCTTTGCTGGGGCTAGGATAGCTTTGCTGTGGTGTGGGGTGAGCAGTCATGCTTGCTCTGGGTGCTGAACTGTGCTCATTCCATCCTGAAACAGAGTAATCTTCTCCCATCTGGGCTGGTAAAATGTCTATGGGGTGGGGGTCCACGTGTAGATGCGGTTGCACAGTGTGTGGGCTGACCCCACTGCACAGGGCTGTTGTCCATGTGATCAGAGAGAACCACCTGTCCACCCCCTGTTCTCTCTTCTCTTTCAGATATGGAGGCTGATCACCAACTTCCTCTTTTTTGGTCCCCTGGGATTCAGTTTCTTTTTCAACATGATATTTCTGTATCCTTTGGTATCAGTAAGGCTGTCTGCTCCCTTTTTAACATAGCTGTGATGCCCTGCCCCTCCTCCCTTCCACACTGCCCTGTCACACAGCACCCTGGGGCTGTTCCCTGGGTGGTGGTAGCCCTGCTTGTGGCCTCTGCTGTTCCCCCTGCTAGAGGATGAAGCTGCTGGTATGGCTGCTGCAGCAGATGAGTAGCAGCACCACAGCTACCTCAGTGGCATGAGACTGTTCTCCTCTGGTGCTTGTAAACCTGCTCACTGCCTCCTATACTTGCAGTTCCTCATAAGGCCTTGCTGGGGATGCAGGCAGCCAGCTGTTAATTTCCTATACTCCTCCTTTCTCTCCTGCTCTCAGGTACAGGTACTGCCGCATGTTAGAAGAAGGCTCCTTCCGTGGAAGGACAGCTGACTTTGTCTTCATGTTCCTCTTTGGAGGGTTTCTCATGACAGTATCCTTTTGAGCAGGCTGAGGCCCTTTGGACTCTTCTGAGATGCTCTGGGTAGCATGGGGCTCATCTGCCAGCTGTATCCCACACTGCTGTGTGTGGTCTGTAGCAGGCACCTGTCTGTGGGCCAGGTCAGCTGGTTGGGGAAACCCCAGCACCATGGGCTGCAGGCAGGGAGCCTCACTGTGCCCCTCAGCCTGCACTCTTTCTGCCCCATGGGCCTGAAGGGTCTGCCGGGCTGGGTTGGCTGGAGCCTGGCCTGAGCCCAGCCAATGTGTGTGGAGGAGTGGAAGCAAGCCAAAGGAGGAGCTTCTGGTATTTGTTATGTCTGCGAAGTGCTGATGCACCTGGCGTGGGAAGGGCTGCCTAATCCCAGGGGCAGTGCGGCAGCATCTGAAAGCTCTGCATGAAGGAAGCCTCTTGTTCAGCTCTGTGAGGAGCCCTCCAGCTGAGCCAATGACAATGGCAGGGCTGATGTGAAAGGCTGCTCAGTAGGTGTGAAGAGAGTGTAAGGAACTGAAGTAGGGGATGCTGAGCTGTGAGCACAGGGTGCCTGCAGGCCAGCAGTGTGCTGGGCACTGTGAGCCCATCTGTCTCTGCACCTGGCCAATGGCTGAAGAGACTGCCATGTGTCCTGTCCTAAGTTTGTCTTACAGTAACCAAAGTAGTCTGGATAGGAAAAATATCTCCTTCCCAAGCATAAAACGTCTTTGGAATGGCTTGCCTTAGAGCACAGGCTGACACCAGGCCCTTCTCTGAAAGCCTCTTCTGATGGTTGCTTGATGGAGAAGGCCCAGAGCTCCCTGGTCTCTTTTGTTGTAGCAAGCACCTTAAGGAGCAGTTGCTGTAGGTGCCATGCAGTGTATTGTTCTGGGGTGCATGGAGGGAAATAGTGTGGGGGAACATTTGTGCATCTCAACCAGCTCAGGAGCCATCGTGGCTTGGGCGGCATCTTTCATGCCAGTTAGCTGAAACTTCCCTGGCTATATACATCCTGTGCTGCCCAGAGGTGGTGTGCAAGGTAGGTTTTTTCCTTGACTCGGTAGTTCCTAGCTATTTGGCCTCTTTGCCAGCTTGTTTTTCCTGGGCCAGGCTTTTACCATCATGCTGGTGTATGTGTGGAGTCGCAGGAACCCTTACATCCGCATGAACTTCTTCGGGCTCCTTAATTTCCAGGCCCCTTTCTTGCCCTGGGTCCTGATGGGCTTCTCCCTGCTCCTGGGCAATTCCATCATTATTGATTTGCTGGGTAAGTCAGAGCTTGTGGGTAGAGGGGCACTTTGCAGCCATGGCATTCTTCATTCTGCTGAAGCTGTCTTTCTTTCATCTTATTTAAGGTTGTGGGCTTCTTGAAGTGAGCTGGCTGAGTCTGCTGTGGGCCAGGCTTGGGGCTCAGCTCAGCACCTTGTATCTTGCTGCATCTTAGCCAGAGGCAGCAGCTGGGTGTGGTGAGCTCAGCGTGATGCTGGGGCTGTGCATGGTCTCCTGGGCATCTGGTTCTGCCCTGCCTGCCTCTGCACCCATGTAAAGCATGAGCACAGCCAACAACCTGGCTGCTGACATGCAGCTCAGGTGGATCTGATGGGAGCTGTGTGCTGTGGTGGTCTCAAGGGTTCATCCTGCTTAAGCTCCAGCAGCTCTGGTCCAGCAGGCAGAGGAGGCATAGCTGGGCCTGACCTTGGTGGCATCTCTCCCTAGGGATTGCAGTGGGTCATATCTATTATTTCTTGGAAGATGTCTTCCCCAACCAGCCTGGAGGAAAGAAGTTGCTTTTGACTCCCAGCTTCCTGTAAGTAAAACAGATTTTAATTCTTGGGTTTACTATGTTGCTTCCCAGCATGGGTTGCTTCCATAGCAAATGGGTCTGTGGCTCTGTGGGGTAACATAGCTTTGACTGTTAGTCTTGCTGCAGCTTCTGCTACGTTGTGTTAAGCCATAGGACCCACCTGTGTGGTTATAGCACCTGTGCTCAACAATTCAAGCCTTTGCTGCAGAAAGCACTGGCACTTAGCACACTGTATGTGTATGGGGCAGCTACTGTACCATAAGTTTTGCTAGCTGAACTGGAGCCTTATGGAAGTGCTAGATACAGGTAGGATTTTATTTTTCTGAAGTACTTTTGTGGTTTAAGAAGTTAGAATGTGTTCTGCTTAATGTCAGTGATCAAAGCTGTCTTTGAGATTGAGGTATTGTCGTTGTGTGTTGAGCTGAGTGCTTGTGCAGTAGGGCAGTGGTCACAGCACCAAGGCTGCCAGCGCTCAGGAAGTTTGGACAACTCTGAGATATATGATTTGATTTTTAGGCATTCCTGTGTGGAGCTGGGGGTTGGACTCAGTAATCCTTGTGGGTCCTTTCTGGCTTGGGACGTTCTGTGCAGCCAAACCCTGTGAAGGGTTAGGGCATTCTTGAAGGGCTGGGGGTTTTCTTTGTCTTCAGCTCACTTTGTTAACCTGCCTGCTTGATGGGATGCATGTATCCCTTGCCAGGAAGATGGTATTTGACACACCTGAAGAGGATCCAAACTATAACCCCCTCCCTGAGGATCATCCTGAAAACCAACCTGGAGACCAAGACCAGCAGCAGCAGCGTCCACTGTAGCAGAGGACTTGTGTGGCTGGATTCCTCTCTTCTGGCTGGACTTACGCTATGCCCCAGAGATCTCACTGGAATAATACCAGTTGCCATTCTGATGTGTCATGCTTCACTGTTTGTATGGGTGACCCATCTTCCTCTTGTACTAAGTGGCTCTGCAAAGCTTTGCACGTAAGAACTGATGAATCCTTATGGAGGTGTTCTAGGGAGAAGGGTTGGAAGTTATGTGATGGCTCCTCGGCTACCTGGTGGGGATAGGTAACAAATGGGGTGTGAAACCTGTTATTCATTCTCTTGCTGTTGATGGCTTGCTGTATGGCAAGTCACTTCTGGCCTCTGTACAAAGACTGATGCTCTTTGCTCTCACAGTTGTGAGACATCTTTGTGGGCTTTCAACCAATAGTGCACCTTGTCATGGTGTAAGCACAGCCAAGTCTCCCAGGCAAAAACCTACCATAGTGGAATGCAGCTCAACTACTCCCTTCCCTCTGAGTCCCCCACCCTTTTACATTGTTGTTTCCAAAGAGTCTTTACATTAAAGTCTTTATTTTTCAGTTGCGTGTCCATTTCTGCCAGGAGCAGAAGCACCAGGACTCTTCAGGACTTTGCTCAAAACTGCCAGGCTGATTGCTCAGGCTTATTTTTTATTCTTGTGGCAAGGCAAAACTTAGTCTAGTTGGAAGCTTTCCTTCCCCTGCTTCACCCTGCAGGGTGTGAGAAGGGGGGTGAGGTGTGGATGGAGAAAGGGAGGGCCACAAAAGGGATATGGAATGGAGTTGGAAGCTTGTTCTAGTTGGTGACTGAAAGTGGCACTTGATACTAGTAATAAAGGTGGTCTATGCATGCCATGTAATTCCACTCTTGTGGAATCCACCTCTGAATTTTAGAAATTAAACACAAGCAGCTTACTAACTGAATTTGATCATTCTTGCTAGTTTTAGTGCATGTGTGCTTCTACTAGAGACCTCCAAAACATGTACAGTAAATCTGCAGTGTATCTTATGATAGCTCAGTTAATGGCTGTCTGTTCAGCTACGTGCTTGCAAACCACCGCTAAAATTATTAGAGGTGTGAGTAACCAGCAGCCAGGTAAGAATGATA
This sequence comes from Phasianus colchicus, assembly GCF_987193195.1. Taxonomy (NCBI): domain Eukaryota; kingdom Metazoa; phylum Chordata; class Aves; order Galliformes; family Phasianidae; genus Phasianus; species Phasianus colchicus. Next base: position 5,417,962 of record NC_143453.1, read on the forward strand.
CAGAAGCCCTATGGCAATGGAAGGCTGAACCACAGCCATACCACTCACCTCCTTTGCAGGCTTCCCATGAAAACAGTTTGGTAATGGAAAACTTTAACTATTTTGCTGCACTTTGGTTTCTATGTAGGGAAAGAACGATACATGTAGTGATCTTCTAGAAGGTAGAGTGGTACAAGGGGCAAGTGGCTTCAGACTAGACAGGCACCTGCTGTGTGCTTTGTTAACGAGCTCCTGCAGAGCTGGTGTTGTCTTTAGGTAATGCAGAACTGCAACTCTGGAATGCAGAAGTTGGGCTGCACACAGTGGGGGCTGGTTATTAGATTAAACAGGAGAGTGTGCTTACAGGGTGGGAAAGCTGCTCCTTGCTGTTTCCTCATAGTCCTAATGCTCAAAGCAGCCTGTTCTCATCTGTGAGATGGACTTCTGCACTTTGCAGCCTTGCCTCTAGTTTCTTGGAGGGAAAATTCCTATATCTTTTCTGGATCTTGAGAAGCCAAAGGAAGTACTTCTAAACTTGCTACAGAAGCTCACATCCTCATGTGCACTTGTCCATTCTTTTATGCAAAGCTTAGAGTTATTTAACCACAAACTGCTAGGCCTAAGGCTACAGCAGTTTTGTTTGTGTTTTGATCGTGCTCCCTGAAGGGGTTGCTTGCAGAAGAGAAGCCTGATTGTAACAAAAAGAGGCTGAAGTGTTCCCAGAAAGAACTGGAGTCCTTGCATCCACAAGGCAAAACATGTTCTGCATGGAGAACTATCCTTTTGACCCCTGTAATAAGAAAAAATGGATGGAATACCAATCTGGGACAGGAGTCTAGGCTAAGACTGTAATAATATTATTGCTAAATTGCAAATTTTGGGTTTCTGTGTACTAACATCTGGAAGAAGTTCCCTCCCACCCTGGAATCAGAACTAGCTCTGCTATTACTCAAGTCTAAACACGATAAACTAAAGCCAGAAAGTAGTTCTGACTGTACAAGCAGTGTGGGTGGATCAGCAAGGATTGTAAAACCTACTGGCTTTATCATAAAGGTCTTAATGCAGTGTCAGGCTGCCAGCAAAATCCACCCTATTTGCAATAGCTGACAGTTCCTGGCAGCGAAAGGTAGGAACTCTATCAAAGAGCTGGTGGACCTCAGCAGAAGGTAGATTCTAATTAGATTTTTTTTTTTTTAAGGAAGCTTGAATTTTTTTGATCTCATTTCAATGAATTTTTTGTTTTTCAAACATTCCAGGAAAAGACAGATTGTTTCTAGGTTTGCAAAAACCAGATACTGCAGTGCTGAGGGAATTTAGCACCCAAAGTGCATGGTCTTCTGTGTACTGTAACTGGCTGCTCTGTGAGTAAATAATGACCAAAGCAAAGCCCATTACTGAAGGGATGCTGCAGTCTCAGTTACTGAGTGCAGAGACATTATAATCTTCCAGCTGCAGTTTTCACAGGAAAAAAAAAAACAACAAAGGAACATCACCCATCAACACTTATACCCAGAAGTGACTCAGTTGCTATAATAGGACAAAGTGTGAAATTCACTACTTGTTTAAACATACTGAACTCTAGTAGTATGCATTCCTTTTATTTAAAAAGTTGTTCTAGTAGTGCATGTTGCACCTATACAAAAGTATTTTTACACTGTCCACACACAGGTATAGAAGGGCTCCAACAGCTGCCACAAGTCTCAGCTAGATCATGTGCTAATGCAGCATTCTTGGTACGTGGCCTCTAGGCTGAGGGGATGGGGCAGAAGTCAGCAGTACAGGGAACTCTTGGCAAGTGGAATGTGTGTCCCCTAAGGGACAGTAAGACCCCTGCCAATCCTAGATCCACTTGGGGAGAGGAGTAGGGACAAAGTCTGTAGGAAGAGCACCAGTGTCACAACAGGAAGTTTACCAGGCTGGAGCAGTGTTGGCCAAGCGTCTCATGCGCCTAGGAAAACAAAAAGTTACAGTGAGTGCTATGTTACAGACATGTGAAACCTTACTAAAAGTGACACTTTTGGTGAGGTTACCAGAGCTTTGTGATACTTTTTTTTTACTGCCCAAACGTCCTTGGTCACTTGAGTTCCCCTACTTGTAGTGCTACGACACACCATTTTCAGCAACTGCTCTTATGGCAGTTTTGCTCATTAAGTGAGACTGAACCAGTTGCTACTGAGAACTATTCAGATAGTGATAGCTGAGAAGAAAGACAATTAACAATCTGTTAATTAGCAATAAAATATTCCTAGGAGAGAGCTAAGCCAGCATACTTACTGTTCCCACAACACATCTTCTGGAGAATACTAGCAGTTCATTTCTATTGCCAGAAGCAGCTGCAGTTTAACCAAGTAGGAGCAAGTGTTTTTGAGTACTTGCTGAGCACTGCTTAGTGGGGCTCTATGGCAAGCAGAGCTCCTCCTGCAATGACAGATGTGCTCATGTGCCAGCAAACAAGTCAACATTCATCAGGCTGGAGATGAGACCTTGTCTGTCCCTACATGAAACAGCACTTTATCATACATGAAAGGAATCCTTCTGGCAGGATGCTAATCCACATCACAGTGCGTGAAACTCCAATATTTTTGATGAATGCCTTCCTATAGAAACACTTCCCCCGCACAAGCAGAGAGTCCAAGGGGAAGAAAAAAAAAGAGGAAGCTTTGCTTCAAACAGGATATGGCTAAAGTAGACAGTTAAATATTTGTGGAGTAAGGTGATAACAATTTAGTATCCTGAAGCAAAAGGCCTATGAGTTTGTTGTGGTGTGCAAGCTTGAAATCCTGCCAATTGGCACTCAGCAGAGAAAGAAAAACATTAAAGCTTTTAAACTTCTGTCTTAGGGACAGGCTAGAATGAGAACTGAACTAGGGGCAGCACCTTGTATTTCTATCCTGGTCTCTGATCTTCTTCTCCATCTCAGCATCTGTGAGGGTTTCCAGAAGAGGGCACCACTGGTCAGCATCCCCTGTGTTGCGAATCGCGATTTCCACAGTCGGCAAAGGGTTTTCACTGCAGCAGCAGGGCAGAAGTCAAAGCAACATTCATCAGTGCTAACAGTCCACTCCTCTGGGTTATCAGCCCAGGTGCAAGACACAAGCACAGCAGATCATTTTAAGTGTTTCAGGCTTAAGCACTCACTCAGCCCCCCTGAACACAGTCTGGTTCTCAGAACAGGGGCAGTTACCACCTCAAGGAGACCAATTGTTACCAACTCTACAACCACCAGAGAGGATAGACATCAAAACGACTGGGGCATAAGTTCTCTCCTATTAAGGCTGTTATGTATTTGGCTGTCAGTGTTCAAATGGAGTAAGCACAGGCAACATTTGTATCAGTTTATTAACGTGGGGAGGATGTCTTCCTTGAGCAGTAAGAGGGACTATTAACAGGGCTCTTCAACTAGCTTTCCAATTCTGCAGCTCTAACTTCCTAGCTGTAGCTTGCCTACTACACCTCCAGCAGCTCTTCCCAGCACAGGAGCATGACAGGATGGGAACCTGACAGTGGAACAAGGACTTTCTCCCCACTGCCATGGCAAAGGCTCTTTTTTGAGGACCTGCTGTTGTATCCGCAGACTGAGATTAATCCCAGCACAGAAACATAGGGCTGTGTCACAGATCACCAGATTGCTCCTCAGGGATCTGTCTGTCCTGAACAGCTGCATTATCACATGCATAAAAATGTTTACTCCTTCACTAGTGACTTTTCAGCAAAAGTCAACAGGAACTTTACAGGAGTAGCTTCCCAAACATTGAGGGTGGAGCTGGAAGCTCAGAATAAATACAAAGGAGCCTCAGAATGTAAATGTTTGCTTTGAATTCTAGAAAGCAGCTCAGCACAAGTGTGTGTGTGAATGTGTACGTGTTTGTGAACGTGTGAGCCCTCACACAGGTGTGTGTGCAGATCCCAGAAACGTGCCCCCACCAGGATCCCAGCACTGATGCTCAGCCATCTCATTCACCATGGGAGCAAAGTCTGCATCAACGCTGTTAAAAGAAAAATGAATCCAACGCCTTTGGTATCTGATCTTGGGAGGAAACCTTGGTCAAATCTGCCTCCAATATTGCTGATATCCACTAAAGCAACACTTGAAACAGGAAATTCATCTTAGCCACAAAATGTTGCAAATTCCAGGCTAACTGCTAGATCCTGACTTAAGCATGGTAAATGAGATTGAGAACATGCTATCAGCAATGAGCATCCACTAGAAATAAATAGGGGCTGGAAAGCCAGCTCATGAGCATTGATAACATGCAAGCCAACTCAGATACCACATTTCTGTAGGGTAGAATTAGAGAAAATGAAAAATCCTCCCTCATCTCCTAAACTTCATTGTAGGATAACTCCCCCTCCTTTATTTTTTAAACAAGAGGTGCTGGCAGAATGACTGAAAGGCACTGTCAGCTGCAGCATTCCCAGTGGAGCACTGCACTGCTTCTGCTCCTCTGGAGCAGCATCACGAGCACAGCAGTGCAGCCAAGAGGGCAGGGACAGGTCTTCCTCTGCCAAGGGCAATTCCTCAGACATACAGATTTGATGTTCAAGGGAACATCATTCTGCTTTTGAAGGCAAAAGTCTGGGTATGAAACACTGTGTGCTGCCCTTAGAAACATCTCAGCACTGAGGCAGGAAATGTTCAGTACACCATCACCCTGAAAATGACAACTGCATTGTTACCAACCACTTCCAATCCTGTCACTTCCATTGGGTTCTCAGGCTCCCATTGTTTTGCAGGGAGAAGCCAACTGTCCTGGAGTTCATCAACTGAAGGACAGTTTCATCTCTCCCTCTAATGACTAAGATGCACATGACTTCTCAAATCTCCAATTCCTGGAGATTTTATGGTTCTTTTGATACATCTACAGCACTCTTTCCTTACATCGTCGGAATAAATTTGGAGCAACCATTACTCCTGTGGTTTGGGAATTCAGGAACTAACCAACCACAAAACCCAAACATCATTAATCACAGGAAGGTTTCAAAAGTATTCCTTTGCAGGAAGAAAAGAGGGAAGAGGAGGACATGTTTGTACTATGACAAAAAAAGCAAGTCTTAAATTAGGTGTTTTTTGCCACTGAATGGTTCATGGCTACATACTTCGTTCTCTGTGCTTTCCTTCCTTGTTTTTAATTCTCCCCCTTAAAAAATTGCAACAGTCTAAAGGCGGCCTGGAATCTACCTATTTGAGCTACCCCTAAAAGGAAGCTCAAATAGGTAGCACTTCAGTAACCATGGCCAGATACACGTTTTTACACATATAAAGTACATGTGTAAAGCAGCAGGGAAGAAGAGGCAGTACTAGAAGCATCGTACTGCTGACTGCCCTTCAGGTTCCCACCAATTCTCAGCAACACGTACCCTCGGCTCTAGCAGTTTCATTTGGTCCCACATGGATCTGAAAAAATCAATCTACTGTCATGGATAGGAAGGTAGAAGTCAACTCCCTAGCTCCAAGAGAAGTTTAACTTCCATGTGAACCACATTAGGGATTAGCTGCAAGCTTCCTTGAACTGACCTCTACAAAACCGGTGCCAGCAGCACCTTTCTCCCACCTCTGCAATACATCACTTGCTGAACTCTCAAACTTCCTCACGTGTCACCATGGCCTGAGGTCAAAAAACCCAGCAGCACGCATTAAGGAACATTTAACAGACTGCAAACTCAGCAACATATGGAGGATAACATCCGTACAGTAAATTGCCACAGAACACTGCAAAGCACAACTGGGAATAATTAGGAGACAAGTTACAAAGCTGACTAATCAAACCTGACACTGCTGCATTCCAGCTATGAGAATGACCTGTGATCAACTTTAACTTCAGCCAGGGTAGAGAGCTATGGTGTCAATCAGTCTTAGCTCAGAAGACCAAAGCTTGGCCCAAGTCAGGCAGAGCTGATGAGACAGAAACGTATCTGAGGATCATCATGTGCAGACATTAAAAGAAGAAGGCACAAAGTATTCTGCCACTGTTAATTAGAACAGCCTTTCATTCTGTAGCAAAAGCTGATTTCATTGATATTTGGTCCTGGGACATACTACACCCACCACAAAAAGATCTCTAAGCAAAAGCACAAGCTGGTTGAGAGGCACCAGGATTTACTACAGAACAAAATACACCAGGCACTAGATCAAAATGCTTCATTTCTTCACCAGTCAGGCGGCCAGCAACAAGCAAAGGGCCATGCCTGAGCAAGACATGACTGCAAACATGTCACTAGACACACTTAGAGTGCTTTGGTTAGATCCACTACTAACATTTCTGTTATCCAGAGGAGTCCATCCATTTCATACAAGCAATACTCTTACAGCTCACCAGTAACACCTAGCCATCCTATGATGTGACTCACTTGCCACTTCAAGACAGGCAACCATCCAAAACAGTGAGGAGAAATGAAACCATCTGAACTGCTAACCTTCCACAAACAGTGGTCTTTAAATAATGCCAGATCTGGGGATTGCCAGTTGATGAAACATACAAAAGGATGTCCAAGAAATAAAAAAATCTTTACTTGCACCCTTCTTCTTTTTCATCTAATAAACTTGTTGAAAAGGAAGACAGTTGTATGGGCATATGAACATGAGAAATCAAACACTTCTACCATCCAAAAATAATGTAAGAACTATAGAGTGGGTACAATCCACGAGAACCAATTTCAAATTAAGCTTTCTACATTGCATCAGCTGTTCAAGATTTATTGCTGCTAACAGCCATGAAGTTAGAGCACATCTACACCCATGCCAGAAAGATAACAGCTCTGTACCTGAAGGCATATGTCTTCTGATGCCAGCTCAGCTGTCCCCGGATGCTGTAGGCAATAGTAGTGACAAACTCCCCACCCAGGCCAAGCTCTGAGCACAGCTTCAAGGCAAACTTCTCTGGTGAATTCTCCTTCTCTGACATGTCCCATTCAAACTGGTCTACAAGGGAGATGTTCCCTACGTGGATGTTTAGCTGGAGACAAGGGAAGAGACAAGTCATTCATTTCTCAAAGACAAAATCTAACCTGGACACAGGACTGGAATTAGAAACTCCTAGGTTTTGATGGAAGTCCTGTACTATTCCTCCCCCCTAAAAAAAAATAGAGAAATGCAAATGGCTCAGCTCTCATTCTAGTGCATCCCTGTAATTACCTTAATAATAACGCGTTGGTCTGACTGATCCTCTAGGATGCTGTCAGTTGGGTACGATTCGATCTGTTGTCGGATGGCAGAGGCAATAGCAGGGACAAAGGTCAGAGGATTCAAATCCAGGTCATCACAAAGAATCTCTGAGAACATTTCTGGGGTCATCAGCTTTTCTGATACAGAATAAGAACAAAAAGACTTATTTCTCAGCCACCAATATCTGCCACTTACAGAATACACAAAATTAAGATCTTTGCCTGAAAAAGGGAATCCTAAATGCATCACCTTTTGCTGTTAAAACAGTGCTTTGTTTCGGGGTTGTACACATGTACACACTGACTTGACTTTCTTATTTCACAAAGAATGCAGCAATTGTCTATTAATCCACATACATTAAGGAGCCATACACATTAACTGTTTGGTATAATCTTGGCTGACATTTCCATTAGGCTGCTGAACTGATGAAGTGGATCAGAATAGGCCTGTCTAACTTTTCAGATTACAGGCATCCACGAATTACTGCAAGCCATGGAAGTGTCAGGGATCTGCTAAGAGCCATGAGAGCTGAATACAACACATCAAAGTAGAAGAGCTTTAAAGCTTTTCCTCTATGGGGCAAAGACCTGCTTGTTCTCTCTTTGTATTTGTTGATGAATGCAACTATATGTCTCTAGCCGCAGGAAACTCTCCTTCCTACATACCATTCATGTTCCATGTAAATGCATCTCTGAGTTTCTGCCCATCAATTTCCATGTCGAGCCTGATTGGAACCAGAACCTCTGGCTGGGATGCGTTTTCATGGATGACTGCTGGGTCATGGTCATCAAAGCTAGAACAAAGAGCAACACCACAGCACATGGAATAGAAAATGATACATCTGGCGTGCATAGAAGGTGCTTTTTATTGTTACCAATCCCTATACTTCAACGCCCCACTTATTAGACATACTCCTCAACACAAAGTTACAAGGCCATGGCAACCACCTCTCTATTAGAGCAGTCCCCTGCAGTGTGTCATGTTGGTAACTGTTTCCACTTTTCTGAAGAAGGAAGCTGCCTTACCACAGAGGGAAAGTCCTCTTCTTGTCCCTGCCCATGCGATTTCTGTTAATTGTTGTTGAGCATGGCACTGCATCCAGGTGATGAGAGCTGTTGGGCAGTGTCGGCACCCACTGGTTGTTCCTCTTTGCCTTCTGTTCTCTGGAGAATGAGACTCTGTGTTAACCTGCAGGCTTTGAATACCACTGCCACTATTTTTAAGAATAGTATCATAAATTACGAGCTCCTCCCTAATGACAGGTGGACTGAGAACTCATATTCCACACTACCTCCTTCAAAGTCCATTCTCCAGCTCACAACTATCCATCGTATATGGATCCAGGTGTACCACTGTAAATACAAGGTTCATATTTGGATTTCCTGTCTATATTTACAGAGGGACTGCTGAGAAATGCGACATCTCCAGCAAAAAGTACGTGCAGAAAGTGTTCTCCAAAACATCTGTTACAGTTGGAATGCAGTAATTGCAAAATGAGCTGTATCATCAAACACTAATGTTTTTCTTCCCGTAATACGTGGGCAACAACCCAATCCTTACAACTTGGAGATCTTCATTTGCCCAACAATGCAAATATCTGCTAGCACAGACTTGCAAGCACCCCCTGCAAACTGCCCTGGGTTTATGTGATTTCTATTGGGACAGGACAGTGCTTCCAGTCCACGCTGACACATTCCAGCAACTTCATTGTGACCCTGGCCCTCACCAACACTGGTTACCTGAGGTAGGTTGGAGGTTCTGTGCTGATAGACACTGCCTTGTATTTCTCATCATTTCCATCCAAGATCTCTTCCACTTCAGAGGCCTTTAACAGTGTCACACTGGTGGCTAATGTTGTATATCCATGATCTATTACCAGGAAAGATGCCATTAATTAATTAATTAATTAATAATTAATGAAAAAGCATTACATAGCATATGGCACAAACAAGCTGAATAGCGAAAATCCCCCTCTGTCAGTGCAGGCGGGACTAGAAAAAAACATCATTTTAAAACTGTTTAAGTCCTCCTAAATAGTAAATAAGCTGACAAGTAATGTGCTTTCACATAAGGGGAGAAAAAAAAACAATTCCTACCCTATATTACCCTGTACTATCACATCATTTAGCTCTGCACACCTACAGTCTGCCACAATGATGCAAAATCTCTTCCACAGCCTTTGGGAGGAAAAGCCCAGAAAACTGTAATTCCTCAGTGGACTTAAAGGTTGGAAATGGAGATGTAACACTCAATGGAAAAGCGAGTGGCTGAGCAGACACATCAGATATTAATAAAAGCTAAGCCACGGAGTACAAACTCTTAAGACTTGGAAAAGTGAGCAAACTTCAGGACAGAACTTGCTGAATTGCACAGACCATCTGCATCCAAGAACCCATTAATGTTCTGAGAAAGAAAAGTTCAGCATGTGATGACAATGCATAATTGGAAGACCACAGGGAGAGATCAGAGGGTGAGATGTTAATATATACTGTAATAACACTAAAGGTCATGGCAGAGATTATTCCTGCAGCACAGCTAAGAATAACACAAAAATCAGACTTACATCTTCTGGGACTGTGAGACCGCTGATTTTCTGTTGGAAAAGAAAGAAAACAGCAATGGGTCAGCAGGATGTTAGAAGAAGGAGGCCTAAGTATAGAATGAACCACTTCTCTTTATTATGCCTTAGCCTGAGGAACATATGACAAGTTACACTGCTAATGAATATAAGTACTTACTAAAGGTCTCCCATCAAAAATAATACCAGGGTGGATGTGTTCTCACTGTGGCGGCAACATTAGTAGAAACGCAGTACAAATTCTGGGAGTCATAAACATATGAAGTGCATGCTTTCAATGGGCTAAGGGACAGAACCACCTCTCTTCACTAATAAAACTCCCTTCTGGAATATGGTATTTATCTTGAGGTGTGACTTTTGCATTGCAATGCAGCCAACTCCAGGACACATATTTTGCAGAACACTCCATCACTGAGGCAATCTGAAGTGATTAGCAAAGCCCTAAAGGTACACAAGCTTCTGAGCCTATAGAGACGGTTCTTCAAGCCAGTCATTTAGTCTGGGAGCATTTACTCATCTTTTTACCATGTGAAGATGCCACTATCTTCTTCCTTTCTTCCACTGTGGCCAGTCGTCTCCAGAGCGAGGGGTACCTCTTGTACAGTGAGCCCCGGAACATACGCAGGTAGTTCCCCACCTAGAAAAACAAAGATATGACCTGGAATCATATTCCATTTAAAGAAATGCTTATCAGAAGCTGAAACAAATCATAGAATCACAGAATCACTGAGGTTGGAAAAGACCCACAGGATCATCCAGTCCAACCATTCACCCATCACCAATGGTTCTCGCTAAACCACGTCCCTCAACACAACATCCAAACGTTCCTTGAACACCTCCAGGGTCGGTGACTCCACCACCTCCCTGGGCAGCCCATTCCAGTGCCTGACCACCCTTTCAGAGAAGTAGTATTTCCTACTGTCCAGCCTGAACCTTCCCTGGCGCAGCTTGAAGCCATTCCCTCTAGTCCTATCACCAGTTACATGAGAGAAGAGGCCGACCCCCAGCTCACCACAACCTCCCTTCAGGTAGTTATAGAGAGCAATAAGGTCTCCCCTGAGCCTTCTCTTCTCTAGACTGAACATTCCCAGCTCCCTCAGCTGCTCCTTGTAAGACCTGTGCTCCAGACCCCTCACCAGCTTAGTTGCCCTTCTCTGAACACGTTCCAGGGCCTCGATGTCTTTCTTACAGCGAGGAGCCCAAAACAGGACACAGTACTCGACGTGCAGCCTCACCAGTGCTGAGTACAGGGGGACAATGACTTCCCTGTTCCTGCTGGTCACACTATTTCTGATACAAGCCAGGATGCCATTGGCCTTCTTGGCCACCTGGGCACACTGCTGGCTCATGTTCAGTCTAGCATCAATCAATACCCCCAGGTCCATTTCCTCTACACAGTCTTCCAGCCACTCTGCCCCAAGCCTGTAGCGCTGCCTGGGATTATTGTGGCCAAAGTGCAAGACCCAGCATTTGGTCTTGTTGAATCTCATTCCATTGGCTTCAGCCCAGCTATCCAGCCTATCCAGATCCCTCTGTAGGGCCTCACTACCCTCAGGCAGATCGACACTTCCAGCCAGCTTGGTGTCATCTGCAAACTTACTGAGGGTGCCTCAATGCCCTCATCCAGGTCATCAATAAGATATTAAACAGGACATCCTCTGTAATGATAACAGCGACCTCAAAAATTCTCCCAAGAGGATTTTTTTAATGTTTTTCATAATTCACTATATCAGGTTTGGCATCATAAAGCACAATTTTTGGCATGAGATAGAAAGCATAGCTCTTATCAGCACTTCACTATCACAGAGTCACAGAATGGCCAGGATTGGAAGGGACCTCAAAGATCATGAATCTCCAACCCCCCTGCCACATGCAGGGCCACCAACCTCCCCATTTAATATTAAACCAGGCTGCCCAGAGCCCTATCCAACCTGTCAACACCTCCAGGGATGGGACATCCACACCCTCTCTGGGCAGCTGTTCCAGCACCTCACCACTCTCTCTGTAAACCTAATCTAGTTTGATAAGAAACTCCAACTCATTGACAAAAATCCATTTTCTTGTATTTTTGAACAATTTAACATTGACTTTGCTGTATCAACGCAGTGCTCAGTAGGGATTTAACCCAGCAGCATCCCTTTTCCCAGACACCACTGGGATACCTCAGATACCCGCACTCCTGCCATGTCCTTTAAATCCTTGCAATACTCAGGATGTGATCTCTGCCTCCTCCAGGCTTGCTGAACACCTGCAAAGCAGTTCTGCTCTCCTCAGCACAACATTCTCGCTGCAAGCCAGCAGGGCAGGCTCCAGCCAGGCTTGCTAGACAACAGGATGAGTTGTAGGCTCTGAAAGCGGACTTCTAGACTGGTGCTCTGCTTGTAGAGTGCTTACAGTCCACAAAGGGGCTCACATTCCTCGTCAGACAGGACTCATTTTGACCTTACCATCTTTCAGGCCATTTTTAATTGCACCTCTGCCCTACGGCGCTCACCAGCAGACAGCAGGGCACAGGAAGGCGATCCCTCCTCCTCCACGTGCCTCGTACGGCACGCAAGGCCCGACCGCCCGCAGCTACGGCTCTTTTCAGCCGCACATTTCCCACGCTATCATTGCAGCAAAGGCCCTCTGCTCCCACACAGCTCAGCTCATCCCTCAGCCTCACCCTCCCCCCCCGACCCCCGCCATTGTCCGCACCTCGGAGCCGATCATATAGAACTCTCCGTCCTCCTCCAGCTGGAACTTAACAGGCTTCTGCCCAAAGGTTTTGCTCAGCGCCATCATCATCATCGCGGCGGCCTGGCGGGGCTCCGGCGGCGCTGAGAGGAGCGGGGCGCAGCGGGAGGGGCAGCGCCGCGGCCTACTCTGTTGCTGCTCTGCGCATGCGCCGGGCGCCGCCCCGCGCGCTCGTTCCCGCCCGCTCGTTCCCGCCCACCCGGCGCGCGGCGGCGGCGCTGAGGGGAGGCGGGCGGCAGGTAGAAAAGAGGCGCTTTATTGGTACATCCATACGTATATACACAGTATATATATATATATATATATTATAAAAAAAAAAAGGGTTTATACGCATCGTACAAACGTTGACGTCCGCATTTGGTTCCGTCCCCGGGAGCGCGGTGCGGACGGGCAGTGTCCAGCACTGAGAGCCGCGGGCTGGCTGAGGGGCTGCGGCCTCACAGAGCGGAGGGCGGCGGCGGGTCGGGGTTATGGGGGGGAGGTCCCGTTCCAGGCGGGCCTGATGGCTTTTGGGATGCTATCGCTGGAAGGGCCCGGCCTGTTCGTGTCTGTAAAGAATGTGGCAGATACTTTTGTATTGATAGTGACCGAAGCTGGGGCTGCTGCTGGAACAGGAGAGGAACAACCTTTGTCACTTGTTGTGACAGACGTCTGTTGTGTCAGGCTCTGCGCCTGGAAGGAGGCAGGACGGGCAGCAGAGCCATCGGTGGCTGCTGGAGGTCAGGGATGGAAGGGAAAAGTGGGGGATGCTCCTTCATCGGAAGGAGTTGGAGGAAGGTGTGCAGCTGAAGAAGTCCTGGCTGATCTGGCGTGGGTAACCTTCCAGCACCTTCACCTGGACGGGGTCGAACTTCCAGTAGTCTCGACCTCTCAGGAAATAGGCGAAACCTGTGGAGGACAGAGAGAGGAGTAGGTGAGATAGCTTGGCTCAGCTGCCAGCACTACGTAGTACTGAAAGCAGCCAGTCTGTTCAGCACAGCTGCCGAGGCTGAACTGTGGACAGAGCTGCTGTGCTGCCATTGTTGGGAGTGGTAACAGCTAGGTTGGATTCTGTGACCATTCATTTACCAGAAGTTTTAGGTTTTCTCTCAGCAGATGCTTAAGTGTTGATTGTTCTAATTAATACTTTAAAAACTCCTTACTTTCATGAAATAGTCCTCAGTTCCCTACCCTACTGGAGGGACCTGTTTCAATCTCTATAAACTGCATGGCATGTGCCATGGCTGGGAAGTGTCCACTGCTACCAAATGTCTAAGTCTTTCTGGTGGGAAGTAGCATCATCCTGGGCACATGCCCCAGAGCAGGCCTTGTCCCCGCTGGCACTGACCCAACTCATCCTGAAAAGCAGCATCAATCTCCTGTGGGACACCACGCCAGTCAGCCATAGTCCGGGGGTAGATGTTGTCCACCTGGCGCGTGCGAGGGTTGAAGCGCCAGTAGTTGCCTCCACTGAAGATGTAAATCTTGTTCTTTTCTGCCCCCCACACCAGAGCTGCCTGCACAGGAGAGGGAGGGAGGCCCAGCTCTACAGTTGGGGTGGGACCAGAGACTCTTCTCTCGCCGTCATAAATCCAGTACTGAGAATCTGGTGAGGAGATGGAAAAGGGAAGACACAGGTTCAGAGGTTCTTAGATGTCAGATAACTTGGCAATGAATTGCAGACTCGAGTTGGTACCTAGGCAGAGCTCCCAGGGAAAGCTGTTTATGAATGCCCCTCAAGCAGGTAAGGAATTCAATTCTCCCCTCAATTTAACCCAGAATTGTCAATGGTGTGATTGGGAGGACTCCTAGCAGCTGTCTCTTCTATATTTGTGGAAGTTATAATACAAGATTTAACTTTACATACTAGCTGCCAGGCTGCCTTTCCTGGCCTCTCACAGGTTCATGGCTGTGGTGTTGGAGAGGCCTGTGTGTGTTTCTCTCTAGCTGCTCCAATCAGATGGGGTTGCCTCTAGTTTTTGAGGATGCATTTGGGCAGTTGAATCAGCTCTGAATTTTGAGTCTGCCCTGGTTATGCTGAAAAAGGAGTAGAACCCACCATTGGATAAAGAAATCCACAAAGCTGTAGAGTATGACAAAACAAAAGCTGATTCTTGTGGCATCAGTGTCGCGAGGCCTGGGGCTGCCAGGTGGGTGCAGAGGAGCAAAATGGGTTATGGACTGGCTTGAGGGGAGCACGTTCCTTGTGTGTCACATCCACGCGTGGGATAGGGCCCAGGGATCAGCCCTTACCCCACCGTTTATCTGGAGGACATCATACGTAGGCGTGCACAGGCATAAGGGGGACACTGGCTATAGAGAGGCAAGCTACAGAACCCCATTTCTTGTTGCCAAGCTGAAACAGAGACTGGGAACATATTCCCAGTTAGATTAAAACGAGAATCTCTGCAATTGCCCTATGGCATGTAATACTTTCCCCTTATCTCATTTTAATTCATGGTGGGAGCCTGCCAATTTTTACACTGTAAACCTCATCTGCAGGTGAGGTGCTAAGCAATCTGTTTATGTGGTAAAGCTGCCTGCAGACATGCTTGGTGTGGTTTCTGGTGCTTGGTCTCATAGCGCACAGATGGGACATGCACAGTCAGGGCAGGTGGGCATAGTTACATAGTTCTGTGTCCCTGCTATTAAATACACACTTGGAAAGAGCATTAGAGAAAACAGTGGACTGAAACAGCAGTCCTTGCTGGTCTTAAGCTCCAGAGTTGTCCAGGAGGTCTCACCCTGCTGTGGTGCCTAATGTTGAATCCCTGTGGTGGCTGGAGGTTGCCTGGCTCTGTACAAAGGCTACCTTCTTTGTGGGCTCATAGTTTTTGAGTGCTAGCAAAACTCAGTGACTGTGGGCACCAGTGAACCTGCCCTTTTTCTCCTGTTTTAATCCCCAAGAAAGATGTTACAAATGTTTCCTTCCTCTTCTGCCAGCAGCATGGCCAGGTCAGAGGCTCAAAACAATTGTATTCCAGAGGAGGAGAATGGCATATCTTGGTTGTGTCTAAAGTAAAAGTGACCCTTTCTTTTCTCTTCCCCCCTCAATAGCTGCTTAAAAGCTTAAACAGAGAAAGAAGTAAACAGCAAGGATCATGATTTGCTGAGTGTATCCTAAGGGTTTCTTTTCCTAGGGACTTGTTGTGTCCTGAATACCCCTCTGTAAAGAAGATTCACTTCTGAGCCGTCTGATCCCGGTCCAGCTCTTACCTTGGAAAAACCAGATATTGCCCAGAGGGTCCTCAAAGGTGGCATCAACAGAGCTTGGGATCCCCTGCCAGTGACGTGAGGCCAGAGCTGGGTAACCGGCCTGCAGCTTTCCAGCTCGGAGCCGCCACACGTAGCGAGATGTGAAGAAGAACAGCTCTCCCCGGATGGTGGCTGCAGCATCAAAAGCTGTCTCACAGGCATCGGGCTGCACAGCCTGCCAAAGCATGGCCTGGTCAGGGGCTGGGACTCACGAGAACCGCCCTCACCCAGGCTGGGTTCAGCTGATGAGACATCCCCAAGTCCAGGATGTCACGCTACAACTGGGCTCAGTGGTGTGGGAGGAAAACAGGTATCAAATCATGTGCAAGCCTGCTGCTGGCCCCATGGTGTGGGCAGCCCAAGCCACGGTGTTAAAGGAGAACGAGACGAGCGGTTTGCTTACCTCCATGTTGGTGATCTCATTTGTTTCAAGGTCTGGCTGGGGCAGCTCTGCTGGCTGTGTTGGGGTTGGGTCAGGATCCAGTTTGGGTTTCCCATAGAGGTACTGGATACCCTGCTTGTCATCCTCGCTCAGGCTCAGTGGGTAACGGAAGATGTAGAAAGGAGACATCAATGACTTGGAGACAGTTGTGTGCTGCAGGCCCAGCACGTGGCCGAACTCATGAGCAGCCACCTGGAGGAGGTCAGTGCCTGCAAAGGGATGAGACAGGAGACACTTGTGCCTGTTAGTGTGAGATGGGCAGGCTGTACTCACAGAGAGGACGCTGTCCTATTAGGTTCATTGCTGCTGATCATCAGCTCTTGACAATGCACTGAGGTATGTTCTAGGAGTCTGACATGCAGCAATAGAAATCTAGCTTGCTGATTGTTCCTAGATGTTTTCCTGTATAGCTCTATACCTTGTTTGTTTGTGTGTGTGTGTGTTTTTAAGGAATCAAAGGGAATAATTAAGAGATCCACTGATTCCAGAGCACTGTGAGTGAATTCATATGCTCAGGTATTAGCCTGGGCATGTTGATAATCTTTAATTCTATCTCCAGGGACTTCTGCACTCATTAGCTATCAGGAAGATGAGGGTTTTCCACATACTTTTGGAAAGGAGAACTTTGCAGAAGGAAGGAAACCTGGCCTTTATACATAAGTGGTGGGTGGAAAGGCTGTTCTTTGTTCACCCAGGCTTGCAACAGTTGTTAGCTACAGCTATAATGTAGCAGGTAGCTCTTATATCATGCCTGCTGTGCCAGTTCCTCGTATCAGTGGGGACTTCTCCGGGGATACAGCCTGCGAGTGGTGGCTGCCACGCAGACAGCAGAGGGAGCTCATTTATTGCTTGTGTATGGACTGTGGCAAGAGGAGGGCATTTAAAGATAAACACACAAAAATTCCTCCAATGTCAAGACCTGCCCTTCTTCACCAAGCTCAAGAAGTTGTATGGGAGATTGTACTTTGGGAATATGTGATCTGACAGCGTTTATAAGAGTGAATAGAGAAAAGTGTATTTCAGTAAACAAAAATGTTGTTTGGTTGGCAGACGTTATTTAGCTTCCAATAGATCATTTTTGAAGTTGATGCATTTTAGGGAAGTCTGTAAGAGAAACATTAAGCAGCAAAGCTTGTGAGCAGAGGCTGTTTGTTGACAAGTCTCAGCGTATTCCTTCACTTGCCTTCAGCCAGAAATCCTCCGAGCTGCAGCCCAGGTGATGAGAAAGGCAGGGATGTGAGTCAGCTGGTCTCACTGCTCCGAGCGGGATTTCCCTGCTGGCCCAGGGGAGCAGGTCACTGCTCAGCACCGGGATGGGGATGCAGCTGGAAGGGAGCCTGGGAAGGGTGGAGGGGAAGGTGAGCCCTGGTCTTCCTCTACTGGTCAGCTGCACGTAGAAGTGATGAATTTTTGCAGCACTGACACAATTAGATCAACACACCTACGTCAGCTGACAAAGTGAGGTCTCTGCATCAGTGATTTATTACAAACTTTCAGACACTTGTGTTTAACTTGGCAGGCTCCTCACTCGATGCTTTCCAGTGTTGGCAGATCTGCAGCAGTATTGTCAGATTCTCTGGGGAGGTGAAGGACAGCATGTCTGCAGGAGCTGTGCTGGGTGCTTTGCTGTCCCTCACAGAAGGTCCTCTGCATGCAGTCCTGCTCCATGCACGGCTTTGGGTAACCCTGAGGCACCTTACCCCCTCTGCTCTGCCATGTATTTAATGAGGCTAAGGATTTTCCTATCTCTAAGAGCTTAGGCAAGGATTAAACCGTGTTTATATCATAAAGCTCTTTTCGGCATATTAAATAGCAATTAGCTGCAAAGACCTTTTATAACATTTATTTATGGAAGGCAGAGGGGGGGAAAAGGCCATGGAACAGGGCTGGATTCTGATGGGAACTGGCATCTGTTTTGACAGTTCTGGTTTGCTTCCAATGCTGTCTATGAGAGAATGTAGGAAATTCTTCAGCACATGCAGCCCCAATGGGAGGTGCAAAGTATCAGAACCCACCTGTCCCTGAGAAGCAGAAAGGTTTCAGCAGCAAGACCTGGTGCTGAGATTCTTGTATCAGGATGGCAAGGACCAAGTTGGAGACGTGACAGTCCTGTCCCCCACAGAGCCAACCTGGCGTTCACCTGACATAGTCAGACTTGAGGGGGCCCATCTGAGCCCTGACATCAATGTGGACAAAACATCTGGAAAATCTCAGAGGGGTGGAGATTTAACTCGGGCTTTGTGTCTGTGTCTTTGTCCCTGCACTAGTTTTGGTGGCTCTTGCAGAAACGGATGCTTTGGGCGCTGGTCCAGATGGTCCCAAGTGGTACTGTGGTATTACATGGATACTGTGACGCCAGGCCCCAAATGCCTGAGCAGTGAGCTACCAGCTCTGATCTATTATTGGCAAAGAAAAAAATGTCTTGACTTGCAGTGGCATTGTTTACGGTCAGAGCATTCCCAGGCCACAGGGACAGAGCTGGAGCCTGGGTAGCTTCCCTTTATGGACTTGTTCAAAGGGAAAATACTCTGAGGGCATGCAGGACTGATTCTGAGGCCTGATTCCTATGCTGTCCTTTGGAAGCCACTTGGTGTATCATCCAATGTGTGAGCCTGTGTCTGCTCTGGGAATCCAAGGTCTTGATGTTGGGCATAGGCTTTGCTGTGGCTGGAAGAGGACAAAAAAGTCCAGCAGGCTTGTAAGTGGCAGGAAGTGACAATACATCCCACAAGAATGATGTTTGCCTATCAGTTTTACAGGGACTCTGCTCAAAGCACAGTTAAATGATCTCTAAGTGTGCTGACAGGCACCTGGCACACCACAGCTCCCTTAGACAGTACCATACCCAGGTTGTTCCCAATCGTCCAGGTCTCATCATAGTCAAAATGGACATCTCCTTCCCGATGCGTCTTGGGGAAGAATGCGTGTGCCAGGATCCCTCCAGGCCCATCAAAGGGCAAATTGTCACCATGCCAGTACCTGGAAGGGAACCACAGTGCACCTCAGACAAACAGCCATGTGGCTCAGGTGCTTGGCATTGCACAGCCAAAAGTGGAGAATCACGGTGAGGAGACAGCAGCTCTCTCTTCCACCACAAGCTAATCTTGTAATTACTGCTTGGAGCCCTACAGGTTGATGCCAACCTGGTTCTGTGCTGGGGCTGAGTAAGTAGAGCCCTAAGTAGAGCCCCACCACACCAAGCCCAGGGGAGTTTTATGGTTTTCTCAAGACAAAGCTGACAATGGAACCTAAAGATTAAGGAGGTGGCTGCCAGAGCCAGAATCAAGTCAACCCAGCTGAATGGCAGGGGATGTGGAGGGGCAGCCTGTGAGGAAGCCAGCCAAATCCTCAAGTCCTCACTCAAGCTGAGTCCACTGTTGGCAACTGAAGGAAATTCATGAGATGTGATTGCTTTAGGGAGCTGAGGGTGGCACATGCAAATACACAGAACACAAATCGCATCCCTGCTTAGACATTCTCCTCTGCTGTTCCCAGTTTTGTGCAAACAGCCCACAGAGGGAAGCCTTTGCTCCCGTGCTTATTTTGCCAGTCATTAATTTCAAGCCAAGAGCCAAAATTCATTTAACCAGGAAGCTATATTTGTCTTCAGGCAGACAGTTACATTGTTCTGTCAGGGGACAGGACGGAGGACCTGAAGATAGAACGTCAAAACAAACACTTAGGAAAACAGCCTGTGGGCAGAGAAATGTAAATAAACACAGAGAGTTAATGACGGATTAGTAACGGTACTGTGCATAGCCAGCACAGAACAGCTGCATTTACACTAAGCGGCCCACATCTGACAGAAAAACCAAAAACATGCCCGAGTCTGAGAGCTGAAATATGTGTCTCCCTGTCGGTGCCCATGCTGTGCTGGCAGCTTAGCTGCAGGCTGGGATCTCGTACACAGTGCTGCTGCTCTATCTGGGAGCAGTGTGTTGCTACCTGCCGCGCTCACCTTGTGAAATCAATGACAATGTCAGCCCGGCCCTCCTGAACCTCAGTGAAGGTCAGCGGTGTCACATCGCTCCAGACTTTCAGAGCCTCCTCGATGGTCCTTCTCACCTTGGTTTTTACAAGTTGCCATGGGAATCTGATAATTCTAAAAGGCAAAAGACACAAGGGGAAAAGAGCATCAGCCATTCCCTCGTGGCACCAGAGTATCTCCAATATAGAGAAGCTCCATTCCAGCACCCTCT
Source organism: Phasianus colchicus (assembly GCF_987193195.1). Classification (NCBI taxonomy): domain Eukaryota; kingdom Metazoa; phylum Chordata; class Aves; order Galliformes; family Phasianidae; genus Phasianus; species Phasianus colchicus. Next base: position 5,438,292 of record NC_143453.1, read on the forward strand.
TCCATGCAACACTGCAGCAGGCAAATTCCATCAGTGCTGAAACCCTTGGGCTACTGGGCCCAGAGATGAACTCTCTAGAGAGCTTTGCAGAGCTGTGCTTTTCTGGAGTAAAGGGCTGCATTTCCCAGCTCTGTCTTGAGTCCATCCCCACAGAGCTGCCTGGGAGTGGTGTGATGTGATTTCAGCTCCTCAATCTCTGCACTTTTTGACCCTGAAAATCTGGGCTTGCTCAGAGCAGTTGCCTCTTCTGCCCCCCTGCAACTAACCAGAGTGTCAGGTCTGCTGCAAAGGGAGCTTACTTTCCCTTCCATTAACAGTGCTGGTGTGTGCTCATTTCAGCTGTGTTTCCTCTTTTAACACTGTTCACCAAAGTAAAAAATGGAAGAAGACTTTCTTTCATCTGTAGCCTCCTATCGCTGTGAGGAACAATCTCCTGCACTCAATTAAACAAAATATTAGGTGCTGTTGAAGTCCATACAAGTGTGCTTACTTCAGCACTCATACCTCATATCCTATGGGTAACTGGGGAGACAACACAACCTTCCCTTAGACCTGATCAGCAGATCTGCAGTTGAGAATGTGTGGACTGGTTTGGGCAAAACTTGACACCAGAATCATGTATATTGGGGTTTGGTATGGGGAAGCAAAGGCATGCACTGGGAAGCTGTTGTGGACAAGCCGAGGGGTGGATGTGCAGAAGGTGTTGGGATAGGGGAGTGAGCATCTGCATTTACAGGAACACGTGCATGAAGGGATGGAGAGGTGCTGGGTGCAGTCCTGCAGGCAGTTTGGTGTGTGGCTGCCCTGCCAAGCTGGCTATACCCAACTCAGGGCTGCCCTCCTACTTGTATGAGGACGTCACAGCATGCCGCAGTCAGGGGACATCAGATGGAGAGTTTTAGGGAGGGAGAAGCCATTAAGTCTTACTCTCATTTCACGTCTCTCTTACTTGTAGGTGAGATCAGTCTTGTCCCAGCGTCCCCCGGAAAGGACGAAGCGTTTCTGTCGGTTGCGCCCGTTCTGGCCATCTGGCAGCACCGGGAGGTCTGGCACACCACAACGGGGTGGATTCCAGTGTGCTGCCTGCTCATCTGCACCCATGGGGAAGCCCTTGGTGGGCACACCAGTCCCCACCAGAGATGAAAGCCAGGGACTCTGCTCCTTCCAGGTATGATGTTTTCGAGACATGTCCTGGAACAGAAAAGCAAAGCTGTCACTTCTGTGTCTGGGATATGAGGTCTTGATGGAAGAATGAACATCTACCAATAACAGACCTGCAGAGGTGAGTTCCACCTCTCCCTGGTCTCTTCCCTGGCTACTAAGGCACATCCTGCTTCCCACAGACATCCTCAGTTCCCTGGGTTCTTGCTCCGAGGTCAGGTCACACCTGTGAACAAAGTCTAATTCCATAGCATACCCTAAGTCTACTTTTGGTCCGCATTTCCTTGACAGCTGGCCAGCATGAAATGCTTTTGCAAACTGTGGATAAGAACCAGACCCTCCAAACATGAAATAAATCACTATGGAGGGAGTAAAATTTCCCACTTTTCACCACATCCTTTTAGCTTGTGTTCCCTCCTTGCCCTGATAGCAGTGATGTGGGTGATATGAACAGGAGGAAGCCTTTAGTCCCCAGCACATGGTTGTGCGCCCTGTTCTCCCTCCTGTGGTGTTGTAATGTGATAAGCAGACCCCTGGCATGGCTCAGGGGCTGCACAAGCTGGAGAGCAGGATACACGGATCTGGAGGGTGACAGAACCCAGTGCAGAGCAGCAGTGACTGTTCCTCTAGTCCCTGTCACTGTGTGAGAGAGAGGACAGGACCATCCCCCCTTGCCTCACTAAGCCTGTAGATCTGCTTGCAGTAAGGTCACTGCACTCTCTCACACTTAATTAGAAAAGCGTGGTTCCTTGTGGAAGCATTAATTAGTGCTAATTAACTGATTTCCATTGGTTTCCCAACTAACAGCAAGATTATGGGGCACAGGACCACCATGATACGTGAGTCAAGTTTAATCCCCAATCTGCTGTGAGGCACATACGGTGAGAGGCTGATTGATTCCCAAGTAACTGTGCTGTGTGAGCCCTGGGTCCAAATGCAGCCCTTTTTGCTTCATTCTGTGCAGCCAGATTTAAATGTGCTTGAGCACCAGGAGGGCTTGAGATGCAGCAGTGATGCATCTGCTCAAGCAGGCAGGCTCTGTCCCACAGGGCTTAAGTCGTGTTTAGGGGTCTCTTCCTTTCCTTGCAGAGAGCTGCCTTCTTTCAGGCCAGCTCTCCTGCCTGCCTAAGGACTGAAGGGTCGGGCTGGCGCGATGCCAGTGCTGCCGCAATGCCGTGTAATCCGCGTGCTGCCGTCCCTCTGTTCCCCTACAATGAGCCCATTCATGCGGGCAGGAATGAAGTGTGAAGTCCTTGGCATTAATTCCGCTACTGGGCTTTGACTCTGAGACTGCCCCGTGCCTAAGAGTGATGCATGGATGGGCACAGGAGCCAGAGAGGTTGCACAAGGTGCAGTTGAGGTGTCCAGTTCTTCATATGTCTGTCACTACTTCACAGTGCTGGCTTGTCTTCCCTGACAGTCTGCCAGCCTGGGGCTTGGCATCTGCCAGCCTTTGCCTTAGAAACCAGCCTCTGCATCAACCCCATCCTGGCATCCCGCTGCACTTTCATACACCACTAAAAAGGGCAAAGAAAGCCATTTTATGTCTTGTACAACAAAGCCCACTCAACCCACCAGCCATTGCATGGGGAATCCATCTAATCCTTTAGTGAAAGGAGGGTGCATCAGCTGGCCAGTCCAAGGGAAGGCTGCACCAGCCTGCTTCCACCGAATGCTGGAGCGCTGCCAAGTGTAAGATACCTGTCTTTCTAAACTGAACTCTCTAAGAGTGGCCTGGCGTCCTGCCTTCCCAGGCAGCTAATGTTTGAGAAGGACAGTTGGCAGGAGGAGCTCATAAGGATTGTGTCCTGGCCAATACTTTGTTCTCAGCCCCCATGAAACCCTCTGCCAAGCATATAATGGCAGCTGTGTCTGCTGATGCTTTTCACCAAAGCCCAGTCTGAAAGGCTCTTGGCTTCCCACACTGCATGCACTGCTCAGGAGCACTCTACTACCATGGGGTGATGAATGTGCCTGCATCTCCAGGGCCAGGAGGCACCAGGCAGCTGCTTCAAGGCACATAGGGAACAGGAGTGCGGATGGACTTCAGGGAAAGCCCTCACTGTGGAAATGATACGGGAGTTACCCAGATAGGCAAGTGGGCTGAAACTGAAGATGGGCTTTCTGTTTTGGCTATGATAACAAGATCTACCCAAACTGCTGGAGGCCTGACAAGTGGAGGAAAAGTCAATTGTTGGCTTTTTGGCTAGGAACACTGGCATAAACTGGATATTATCAATGTCTGAGCAGAGGCAGAGAGGAGAAATTACCTTTTTCCTTCTTGCCCTGAAGGAACCTATGTGCAGGGGCTGAGGACAGGCAGGTTTTGTCTCTACTGTATGGTTAACTTGAGGTTGTTGGCACAAACTCCAGCTTTCAGCCATCCAGACCCAACTTTACCTCCAGCAGGACCCTCCCTGCTCCACCTGTCTTCCCGCTGCCATGATCGAGCCTGACTGGGCTTGGGAGGGGCCACCAGCAGGTCCCTTGGGTGGAAGCAGGACTTAGACCTGCCCTGCTGCTCCTGCACTTGCTGCACCCCTGCACAAACAGTGGTAGGGCATAGAGTCTCTCTCTGCCGTCACTACACTGACATTAGCATGATGGCAGGAAAGGGCTGGAAAATGCCACTGCAGGCACAGCCAGCAAGGGGAAATGTGACGGGCAGAAACCATTTTCCAAACAATGCTCAGGAGACGTATCAGGCTGGAGATTTCAGCCTCCTTGACTGGACACACCTCACTGCAGTCACTTCCCAAGGCTTAGATAAGGCACATCCTGTCACTTAAGGTTGAATCCCTTCCACCCTGTGCTGAAACCACCCATCTCTGGGATATGTATGGGAATTTCAGGGAGCTCCTGCTTTGTTTTCTTCAGCTTTTCATATGTGGTATGCCCTAATTGTATGCTTAGGGGTTTGCTTAGAGCTGTGCTGCTGCTGAAGCAAGGACACACCTGTGGAGAAGGCTTAGGAAGGCAATGGCTGTAGGATAAACATGAGGGCATCCCCACTCCTCCCATCCTGACAGCAGAGGGGAAAGGATTGCTGAAGACCAAAAGCAAAGGGAGGTTTCTGCAAGCCAGGAAAGACATTCAGAACGGCCAAATGCAGAGCTGTGTCAGAGCACAAGAACAGCACCTGCAGAGAAGATGGGAAACCAGACAGCGTGAGAGAGGCTGCCTCACCCCCCAGCAATTCTCTCCTGCCAGCCTGGGGGAGCTGAGCGCTTTAGAGGCCTGCCAGCTCTCCCCAGTGACAGCTGATCCCCAGCCTATGAGAACCCTCCCATGCATATGCTGCCTCTGAGCCTACAGCAGTCTGCAGCTCTTTGCACTGTCCTTCACAGGATAACCCATAGTCAGGGATGGTGAGTGTACACAGGAACAGGCAGCTTTCCGCTGGGGAAGAAGCCAAGGCTTTGCAATGGAGACCGAGCAGCAAAATTTCTGCAAGTGCAGAGCAGAAGTGGCTGAGTACAGAGGGGCTGCCAGGCCTGAAACCCAGAGTAGAGAAGAGCAGAGGATCAAAACTGTTCACAAAGAGAGCTATGAAGAGAAAGTACCTCTTCCTAACAGCCCTGTGACCAAAAGGCTGAGAGGGAGCTGGAGAGAAAGGACTGATCCCACGGGAGAGCAGAAACCACCATGGAGGTGCTGACTGCCTACTCGGTTCCTTCCAGCTGTCTCAGTACTCAAATTCTGTGACACAACATACATCTCTCTGGCTCTGATGGGGCCAGATGAACATCAGCCAAACTTCCCAGGAAGTGTCCCAGCCATCCCGAGGAGCCAGGAGCATCTTTAACCTCATTGTGTTGGGCAGCACTCATCCCCCAGAAAGAGAAGCAGCCAGAGCAGCACAGCTACAATGGATGTATAAAAAACCTCAAGAGCAAGGCCACTGCCAGGTACAGACAACTCCAGTGCTCTCCTCTGACTGGGTCCATCCTCTGCTGCCTGCCCTGAACTTAAACTTGTCTTCTCTGTCACACACGTAATTACCTCTGTGGCTGGGCTCCTGCTGACTCCTGCAGCACAGACATGAAAGGAGACCCCCCTCCCTGTCAGATGGGAGGGACTGGACAAGCTACAGCATGAATTCCATCAGTCTTGGATACTTCCCCTGTCGCTGAGGGCTGTTTTCTTTTCTGCTATGGGATGAGTAGATAGGCTTTCTCCTCACCTTCTTTCTCTTCTGATGCTTTTCTATTTCTCCTTGTTTTCTTCTTCTGTTACTCAGAGTATTTGGTGTGGTCCCAGTATTTGCTCACCCTTTGGCTAGTAGGATTATCCTCCTCCCATCCACGAGTCTGCACCTTGGAGAGCACTCCTTCCCTTAGCTCAGTGTGCAGAGAAGAAAAGCAGATATGATTTCTCCTGTGGCTCTTATGTACAACAGTTCCAGCATGTCTTTTCTGTCTGCTGCCAGGCAGCTGTGCCCCCTCAGTGGCTCTGCACCGCTGAACAGGCTCTTGGTGGTGGTCTTGCCTGACATCAGCGCTGGTTTCCTCAGGCACAGAGTACTGTGCCCAGTATTTTGGCCAGCCTGCTTCTCATCCCAGCATGGATCTGCAGGGGTTGGATTGGAAGTCATCTACAGCTGTTAGCACTGAAACCGAGGCCATCCCACTCTGGAGTAGAGAATGGAGGCAGACCATAAGTGCAGCACTGGATGGTCACAAAGGTGTGAATGCTGTAGCTTGAAGTCCACAGCATTTTTTTTGTGTGCTGCTGGTCAGAAGGCACAGTTAATGGAAATGCTGTAGAAGAAATGTGTAAGCAAAGTCAACAGATTATTGGTCCTCCTCCCTGAACAAGGCTCTCTCCCAGCCCCTTTGAATTCTTTACTTACACCAAATACATCTATAACAGGACTGGCTCCTTCAAGCTGGGCTGCAGCTCTGTCCTACTGCACACAGAGCAGAGGGAATGGAAATGAAAAGGCCAAACTTTGGTCAAATGAGGCCAAATGGGAGGTGCTGCAGTTCCTGGCCTTCACACAGTTGGAGGTTCCTCTCTGCTCGCTCCCATACAGCACCACCAAGCACGACCTCCTGGGGCCTGACGGTTTGTTTCCGGATTATTTGGTGATAGTTGTTGTTGGCAATGAAAGAAGGAAAATGTTTATTTTTCCTAAGCAACACAGAACACGAAACATTATAGACTGCAAATGTTTATGCCCACAGTCAGAATGAAAAGGCCCAGGCTCCGATGTAACAAGAGAAAGCAAATGAATAAACACTGCAGGATTATTTTTGTTATCAGACGCTTTAATTACATAACAGTTTGTGAGTCTGGTCCATCATTAACACTGCAGTCATGCTGCTGGTGTCACCCAAGCAACAGTTTGCCAGACGCAGCAGTACTTAGAAAGCAAACAAGCCCCAGGATGCCAGGATAGTGAAAGGTTTCAAGAGCCCTTAGGCTGATGACCTAGAAATCCCCTTGTTGACAAGAAACCAATCTAGGATGCAGTGCTGTCCAGCCAGAGGAGGAAGGGCTGAGATTTTTTTGTTCATTATGCATTTACATCCAAGCTGAGGTGAGCGATGAGCAACTGGTGCTCAACCTGGGGACAACAGCCAGGACATCTCCCACTGGTACAGCCACCAGGCACAGTGCAGCCCTCTGCAGAGCTATGGGGGATGCCCTCAGGGAATGCAGCAAACACACGAGACAGCACTGTTCCCCTGCCTGATCTGCTGGAGATGTCCAGTGGGCTTTCTCCCTCCATGCATTTTCAGAACCACTTAAGTGAGATGGTGTGAGATTGTGATGCCTCTCTGCTACCTAAATCCCACTGCAAGGAGGACAGCTACAAGCAGACTCAGCTTGAAAAGTTTTCCATAGAAGCCCCATTTTGAATGACACCTTCACCCTGCTTCTACGAGCCCCTCTGAGCTGTGGGCCAGGGCAGGCTGCACCCATGGGAGTGAGTAAAAGTGAGTTGTGTGCTGCAGTGTGGGGTCTTCACAGAGTGCTTCTCTCCCCTCTGCCCTTTTCTCCCTTTCCAGCCTGCTTTGTCAGCTGCACCCCATTTGCCACACTGCGGGGTGTGTGCATATTGCATGTGAAAGCACAAACACAACAGGCCCACTGGAGAATAACTGCTTACATGTGTCTTGAGTCTCTCCCAGAGCAGAGGATAAACATGCCTAAAATTACCCCAACACTCATTGCAGTATTTAAATAGCCAAACCAAACAGTGCAAATCAAACCCTTCCTGCAGGCACTGCCTCGCCAGCTCCGCTGAGAGCTGGGGGCTGCAGGAGAGCAGTGCAGGGATCCCAGGACTGTCAGCTTTGGGGGCACAGCTGCAGGGTGCAGCTCCCGGGTGACGGTGCTGGCAGCTGGGGAGGTGCCATTGCTTTTCCACGGAGAGTTTCCCAGCAAGCGGAGTGACTTTGAATTCCCAGGGGAGCTGAAAGCAGTGCAGGAATTCAGCACGCGCCCGTGCACTGCCCAGAGACTGCAGTTCTTTTGTTCTCAAGTTTTACTGTGGACACCAGACACAGCCTGTGTTTTACTCTGTTTTCTCTTTCTTAAGCATAAAGGTAAAAGTCAAGGAGAGCTACAAAGCTTGCTACAAAGATTGAAGCTTCTTAAGTTCCAGCCTTAAAATGAATTTTAACCCTTTATTCCCCTCTCTTCCCAACTATGGCTATTGTCATTTGGTGTTGGAGCACCCAGCAGCCCCAGTTTGGGTTTGGGCAGCCCTCGCCCACACCTCCTACTGGCACAGCCTGAGGAAGTCACCATATTCTGTCTCAGAGGAGCGAGCCTCCTTTCCCAGCTCAGCCCTTTGGCTCCCTTCTCATTCATCACCCGACAGCACAAGGTGCACAGGAAGGAAAACAGCTGCAGTTAGACATGGGGAAACATCTCTCTGTGTGGAAGGACTAAAATTAGCCAGGAGAGCATGTGATGGCATGGCAGAGCTCTCTTACGAGGGCAGAGAAGGGGTGAGGCCAGAAATTCACGTGTAGGCCACTGACAACCATGCAGTTCTCCTCCCTGCAGTCACTGCTCCACCCCACGGTGTACCCCAGCAGGGGCACTGGGATTGGGATGAGGCACATTGCTGTCATCTTACTTGCCGAGAGCAGCCACTGTGATGCTGGCTGGTACTTGGAGGCACCAGAATGCCCTACAGGAGCCTTGACACCAGATAAGGAATATGTACCCAAAAGGAAATCTGGGGTGATCCTTTCTATCTAAAAGAATGGAAAAACATCTGTCCATTTCAACCCTCAAAGCAGCGCAGCCACTCTTTCTGTAAAGACTGAATGAAATGTTGATTTACAACCCTGATCTCCACGTGGCTGATCAAACACACCAGCACAAGATGTTCATTAGCAAAACATACTTGTAGGGGTATCACGTGGAGTTACTCCAGCCAAGACAAAAGTATGAGCACTCAGGATGCGGAGCGCTAACCCAGATTGAGGAGGAAACAGCCTCGGGACAGCAGGCTACCAGCTGGGGGTCCGGGCAGCCCCCGCAGCCGGCCGGCAGCTGCATGCACCATGCGAACGGTGCGAGGACCGGACCCACGGATGTCCGTGGAGGATTGGAGGATGTGACACACGTGACCGGCTCTCCCGTCCCCTGGGAACCTCGCGGGTCCTTGCTGGCAGCAGGACCAGAGGCCGCTCAGGTCCCTTCGGGAGCGCCAGCATCCCAGCCTGCGTGCGGCCCCCAGCACGGCGAGCGGCCCCGCACGCAGCAGCACCGCCGGCTGCGCGCTCTGCCTCTCCGCAGCCGGCCCGCACGGCCGCCCCGCACGGCAGCAGCCAGCTTGTGGGTGAGAGCCGCGGAAACGCCCGGCCCCACCTTCCTCAGAGGGACGGCTGAGCCAAGAGCGGTGACATTTGGTTTGGAATAATACAAACGCTTCGGGGGCCGAAGCTGCTCGGTGCCAAGTCCCAGCCCACAGCATACTTAGCAGTCAAGTTAGAAAGCGCTCAGATGACAGAGCCGATAATAAAACCATCGGCAGACCCTCAACTAATCCCCGCGGGCTGCTACCGGGCATTCGCTCTGCCGCTGCTTTACGGCACACCGGTGCAGCACACGCGCTAAGAAGCCAACGAGCCGCTCCCGGCACGAGCCGCTCCCGGTGCCTCCCGTCGCCGCTCCTCGGCACGGCGCCGCAGCCGCATCCCAGGTGCCGGGACCTGGCGGCCCCTGCTGCCTGCTCGCCCCTCTCCTCCGGTTATCCCGTCTCCTCACGCGGAACGGCCGGCTCCGATGCCTTTAAGGCGGGGGATCCTCTCGCAAACCCTCTTTGTCCCGGTGCCCGCCCGGGGGCCGTGCCCGTCCCCACTCACCGGCTTGTGGCGGCGGGCGGGCGCGGCGGGCGCGCAGTGCAGCAGGGCGGCGGCGAGCAGCGCGGCGGCGGGCAGCGGCGGGCGGGCCATGCCGGGCGGCGAGGAGCGGCCGGGGCGGGCGGGCTCGGACATGGGGCGGGGGGGGTCCCGCAGCGCCTTTTATCCCCCCGCGGCCGCCTGCCCTCCCCCCGCGCCTCCCTCCCTCCCTCCCTCCCGCCCGCTGCCGCTCCTGCCTTTTGTTCTCCCCCTCGTCGGGTTACAGCCGTGCGGGCCGAGGGGATGCGGCCCGTCGGTACCGCGGGCGGAGCCGCCCGGGAACGGGGCCGCCCCGCCGCCCCCCGGCCCTCCCGGGCTTCACGCCCCGGTGGGAGGGAGGGAGTGAGGCGCCGGGAGCCGCGGCCGGACGGCGCGGGGCCGCCGGGGGCTTCAGTCCCGGCTGGGGGGGGAGAGAGGAGGAGGAGAACGAGGAAGAAGAGAAGGAGGAGGTGCGGGGCTGTGTATTGCTGCCCCCGGGCTGACGATGCTGCTTTGCCTCCGGCCGTCTACATCTACAGTGAGGCAGCACCTGGCTGCAAGTTGCACACACGCTGCAAGTGCTTCCTTCCAGACCCGGAGCTGGTTTCTGCTCTCACTGGGCTGGTGTTCGAAGTTGGGACTGCTCTGCGGGGCGTGCTTGGGAGGGGGTTTGAAAAGTGCTGCTGAAATCCCACAAGTGTTCACCATTCTCCACTCCGTGCGTGCTTTGTGGGGCCACAAAAGTTCTTGGAGCTGCCTCAAAGCAGGTTAGAAGAAATGAGTCAGATGCTTTGCTGTCATCTGTGACAGTTCAGAAAAGGGCTGATGCCTGGGTCAAGGGGAGCAAGTGGGTGGGCAGTGAAGGTGTTTTCCAGTTCCCCTCCAGAGGACAAAAACCATCCTCTGCACACCTGGACGTTTCAGTGCCCCACAGGGAAGACCTGATCTCTGGATTTAATGCAGGAAATGTGCCTGCATCACTGCTTTGCATTTGTGGGGCTCTATGGCAGCACTGTGTGCGCCTGGCCCTTCACTTACCACCCACAGGAGGGCTTTCCCTGGGCAGGATGCTGAGGAAGGGAAAGGAAGGGTCCCCTGTTTTGGGGATGCCAAAGCCTCCATCCGCTCAGCCTGGAGATGGAGGCAGGCAGTGCACAGCTCTGGTTTCTTGGTTCCTGTGGGGAAGAGTCTCTGCACTGTGTCAGCATCCCTTCAGCAGAGTTTAACTGCAAATTGGTTCAAGAAATGTATGCAAATAAGGAGACTTTGATCTCCAGCTGCCTGTGTTGGTGCATGGGGAGTGGTTAAAGCTTCCTAACTTCCCAGTCTGTAGGACTGTTTTATTTGTCTGTGATGAATTGTTCATGTTCTATTTTATGGAAACCATATTTAGGATGTAAATACTGAGTATGATAAGCAGAGAAGAGTGAGGCTGGTGGTGGCCTTGCTTGGACAGCACTGTAATGCTGAGCAAAGGAAGGTGAGGCAGAAAAGCAAAAGCCCACCTAGCACTGTGTGTCAGGCAGTCAAGAGCGATGTCCTGACCTGACCCTGCACAGATCTAATATGTAGAGCTGTAGAGCTCCACACCTGGTCACAGCTCGGGCCCCACCTGGCTCCCACTGCGAGCACTGGGGTTGGCAGGAGCTGTCCCTTGTTGGAGTGGTGTTCTACAGGTATCCCAGAGGCCACACCTGTGGGTGCAGCCAGAGGGAAGAAGCAGGGAAACATGCTTGCAGGGCTCAGGCTGCATGCTGTGGAGTGTACGCTCCGCTGCTCTGGGACACACAGAAGTTCTTACTTTCTTGCCTTGCTCTGAGTCAGACAGCTGGGTTCAGGCAAGGAAGGCTTTCCTGCCTTTGTTTCGCTTTTCTTTAGTGTCTTTCATTTGAATGGCTGGTGTCTCTGGGAGCTCAGGGCCTTCAGCCCATGCCAGGGGAGGCTGTTGGTGCCCTGGGGAAGCAGGGAGAGGCGTGGGAGCAGCCCGCGAGGCAGCGACAGGCAGCTTGGCTCTTCTTAAAAAAGGAGACTTGGGAAGGGGGTGTTCTGGGAAACACAGGCCTTACAGAGATGGGACCGTGCGTGAGAACAGCCGGTTCCTGCCAAGACACTGAGCACAAAAGAAAGTGCATGGTGTGTTTGGGATTCCAAGCATTTTCCAGCAGAGCAGGGACATGTTCAGCAGCAGGAAGATGGCCCACTG